>NC_089875.1:74017279-74358112 GCF_040182565.1 Anser cygnoides
AGGACTCGCCGGGCCCGATCCCCCCCCCCCCACCCCCCCCAGCGGCCTCTGCAGCCTGCGGGGAGCCCCCCAGGACCCCCAAGACCCTCCCCTTGGCCCAGGGGGAGGCAGAGGAGGCGAAGGCCGAGGCGGGTCAGCCTGACGGAGGGACAAGAAGGAGGCCTTGGGGCGGCGGGGGCAGGTACCTCCGCCGGTCCCCTCCCGGCTCGGCCTCAATTATTATTTATTATTATTATTATTATTATTTTTTTCCCTCCTCTCTGCAACACCGGGAGCCTGCCCGAGAGGAAATAAACGTCCGGTCCATCACTTGTCAGACATTAAATCGGATTGGGTATTTCCCCCCCCTTTGTCACTGACTCCATCCATATTGCCCACTCCGAAAGTCCCGTCGGGATTACCGCGACCGAGCCGCGCTGCGAGGCCGGCTGCTCATGCTTTAAATTCCCCAGTTATGAGGCGCACGGATTTAGGATTAAGGGAAATGTGACTTTTAAGTTCTTTGCTGCTTTCCCCGTCGCAGGGTTGTTTGGTGCCGCTGGAAACGGCGTGCGAAAAGCACTGCGGCGAAATCCTCCCCCGGCGGCGCGGAGCGAGCGGAGTTCGCAACTCTCTAAAGAAACGGTCACCCCCCCCCCAAAGGAGCCCCCAGAAAATCCGCCGGCTCGGGTCAGCTCCGTGGTGCCCCCCAAACCCCAAATTTCCCCCCGAGCCCCGAGAGGGAGCAGCCCGCGCCCCGCCGCCGCAGCCCCCTCCAGCCCCCGGGGGCCGCCGCTGCCGGGGGTCGGCTCCGCACCCCGCTTCGGGGGGCTCGGGGAGCCTTGGGGGGGGGGCTTGGGGGGCAGCCCCCGGCCCAGGCTCCTTCGGGGGAGCCGGGATCCTATATATTCGTTGCCGCTCCGAAGGGAAATACAAGATTTTTTTTTCTTTTTTTTTTTTCCCCCTATTTCGGGGGTGCGGATCCAAAGCACAGCCTGCCCCCCCCCCCCCAAATCCCTCCCCTCCGCCTCCCCTTCCACCCCCCCCGCCCCGGGCCAGGCTGCAAAGCCGTGCCCGGGGATGCTGCTCGGAGCCTCGGGCGCGTTATTACCCACTTGTTGATCCCGCCGGCTTGCTCATGCTCGAAGCCCCCGGGAGCCGCGAAGTCGGGGCGAAGTGTCGGGGCCCCCCTCGGGCGGGCAGGTGCCTCCCCTCGGGCTTCTCACTGCTGCGGGGGCCGGCACATCCTCGCCGCCGCCCGCCCGGCGATGTCCTCCTCCCGAGGAGCGAAAAAGAAGGGGGGAAATTTTTTTTTTTTTTAAAAAAAAAAAAAAAGGGAAAGAAACGAAATTGACCCAAAGTTGGAGCCCCCCCCCCCGCCGACAGATGCTCGCGGGACCCCGGCAGGGGTGCGGGGGGTGCGAGTGGGCTCTCCACCGCGCTCCTGGGAGGCAGAGCAGCGAGGACAACAATGAGGAGGAGGAGGAGAAGGTTAGGACGGGGAGCGGGGAGCCGCCGAGCGCCTCGGAGCAGCGAGCCGGGGAGATCAGAGCCGGGCGAAATAAGGCGAGGGGGGAAAAGGCGTCAGAGGAGGCTGTCTCTGCCTCCCCGAAAGTGAGCGGTCTGCAAAGGGAAAAGGTTTCCAGAAGTTCATCCGCGCCCCGGCTGACTTTGAGCTTTCGGAGCTCCGGGCTTCGGCCCCTCTAATAGCGGCGGAGGGGCTGTGACAGGCGGCGGGGAGGGGACGGCAGGGGGAGGGCAGGGGACGCCCCTCGCCCACCGAGCTTCCCTCTCGCTTTCCCCCCCAAAATCCTGGCGGCGCCTGACGTCACCGAGCGGCGGCGCGGGGGAGGGGGGCAGGGAGGGGGGTTAAATGCTAATGATGTTAATGAACCTCCGAGCGGCTCCCCCCTCCAAAAAATAAAAAAAAAATAAAAATAAAAAAAAAAAATAAATGAAACCACCCGGCGGCTGCCGAGGCCATTCAGCCTCCTCGCTCTCCCTGGGCCCCCACTGCCAGAAAATGCGACCCTCCCCTAAAAAAAAAAAAAAAGAAAAAAGAAAAAACATAAACGAAGGGAAAGGAAAAAAAAAAATGAGACAAAAGAAAAAGAGCAAGGAGGGATAAAGATCCCGTTTCTTCTACGTTTCCCCGCGGCGAGGTGCCTGCGGTTCGCCCTTGTCCTCGCCGCGGGGCTCCGCGGGAGCATCCCGCAGGCTGCGCCCCGCTCGTTGCGGCGGGGAGCAAGGCGGGAGGGCTTTTTTTTCCGCCCCCCCCCCAGGGGACAGCTTTGCCCTGCCCCAGCTTGGGAAATCCCTGCACGTCCCGAAGTGCCCGGAGCCGAAGTCGCGGCGTCTGCCTTTGCGGAGCTGGGCAGGAGGAAGAGGAGGGCCTGGCCCCGCAGCGCTGGGGTGCCCGAGCCTTCCTCCCCCGAGCCGTGCCCGGCCTTTTGCTTTAATTTTTCGCCCTCACCTTCCTCCCTGCTGCATCCCTCCCGCGGCTGCACCGTGCCCCAAGGGAAGGAGGCCAGGAGTCGTCCCTAGGGAGCCCTGTTCCAGCGTCCCCGGGGAGTTGCTCCAGGAGGCCCCAGAAAGCAAAGAAACGGGAGGAAAGGGAGATGCAGGCGGATTTTCACTCCTCCAGGAGGCAGGGAAAGGGTCACCTTCTTGGGCGACGGCCAAAGCTCCAGGGGAGGAGAGGACGGGGCCACATTAGCAGGGCCCGGAGGCCAAAGCCGGGTTAATTGGCAGCAGGGCCCAAAACCCGGCCCTGGGCACCCCCTGCACGAGCTGCTCCAAAGGTGAAAAAGAAGAGGTCAAACTATCTGCCTCTCGGCCAGAGCTCCTCTAACATGCCCAGAGAAGAGCTCTCCCAGCCCCAGCTCTTCACGGTCAAAACTGTTTCCATGGGCATTCGTTGGAGATGTAGCCCAACTGCAGCGAGGCAGGGAATTATATTTAGCATTCAGTAATTACCATTTTTGCCATTATTACCACTTAGCATTTACCGTCGTATTTAGCTTTTTGTTTATTAGGCAGCCCCACATAAACAGAGGATGCTAATACAGTAATGGAAGTTACTGCCTCCTCATAATGCCTCGGAAGTACAAATGGTTATCAGCCCTCTGCAGAGGTGGCACGCGCTTCCTTTCCACTAAACTTCCTTTTGGGGTGCTGGGGCTGTGGCTACCTGTATGTGGTGGTGACACTTCTCACTGCTGGGCCACAGCCTCAGGCATCTTTCCTTCTGTCGGCGTCTTAGCAGAAAGGAGATCTTGATGCGCGACCCATCCTTAAGTGCACTGCTTCTGTCTTTCCCTTGCTTGTGTTCTCTGTTCTTCGGATGTGGCACCAAAAAAGTCTTCAGTGAACAAAGGAATGGGAAGGGAAAGGGAGAGGAAAAGGGAGAGGGAAAGGGAGAGGGCAAAAGAAAGGGAAAGGAAGGGGAAAGGAAAAGGGGAAGGGGAAGGAAAGGGGAAGGGCAAGGGCAAGGGCAAGGGGAAAGGAGAGGGGAAAAAGAAGAGAAGAGAGAGAGAAGAGAAAGAGAAGAGAAGGAGAGAGAAGAGAAGAGAAGAGAAGAGAAGAGAAGAGAAGAGAAGAAGAGAAGAGAAGAGAAGAGAAGAGAAGAGAAGAGAAGAGAAGAGAAGAGAAGAGAAGAGAAGAGAAGAGAAGAGAGAGAAGAGAAGAGAAGAGAAGAGAAGAGAAGAGAAGGAGAAGAGAAGAGAAGAGAAGAGAAGAGAAGAGAAGAGAAGAGAAGAGAAGAGAAGAGAAGAGAAGAGAAGAGAAGAGAAGAGAAGAGAAGAGAAGAGAAGAGAAGAGAAGAGAAGAGAAGAAGGGGAAAAGCTTAAGCTGCCATAGGTGTATTAATGTAGCAGAGGAGTACACAGATCCGCTGTTTTCATGTGTTTCTCTCCATGGGAAACAGTTGGGTAAGATCAGGCAAACCCGACATACCTTTTTTTCTTCAAAGGGTGTTGAGGCAGGAAAAGAGAACTATTTTCTCCTGGGAGGAGGAACCATTTTTCCTTTGGGGTGCATGAGGAACTGCCCCCAATCCCCTCCCCTGCTATAAATGTCAGGAAGACCAGGAAGCCCCAGGGGTGTTCTAGCCCAACCTGGGCACCGCAGCGATTGCAACAGCACGCTCATGGCAAATAGCCATTCAATTCCATTCTTCTGGATTTGTGAGTCTGCTCTGAAGCCCGGGGCTCCCTCCCTTCTTTTTAGGTCAGCCCCTATTTCTGTGGCACCACCACAAACCCATTTCCATACCCACGAACAGGCAGATGGCCAGGCAGCAGCACCGCAAAGGCTGCTACAGCAGAGGCCGCTCGGGGCGTTTGGATGTGCTGCCGCGCGTGTGTTTCGCTACCTGAGATGCATCCAGCCAGAGTGTGTTTGTCCATTTCCTCACCTGCTGAGGGCAGGTCTTTGGCTGTGAGCCCTTGGCTGCAAAACCTTATCTGCATGGTGGCCTGGTACTGACTGAGGTGGCTTTATGCAGCTGGGGTGGGGTTTATCCTACCTGAAGGACACCTGTAAGTGCCCAAGAAGCTGTCGCATGAGGCTCCCATTGCCATCCTTAAGGGAGATCCAGGGTGCAGCTCCCTCCCTTGCAGAGGTAGCTGCAGTGCTTCTGGAGCTGTCCTTTCCATGCCGTTGGTGGAAACGGCATTTCAGGATGATTATTTTGTCCTATCCGAAAGACTTTTGGACCTCACTAAAATAAACTCACCCTCAGCAAATGAATCTCCATGGGATGGCTGACCTAAAGCGCCCCAGGATGAAGTGAAAATCTGAGAAGCAGAAAGATGATCCAATGAACAGACCATCCCATAAACGCTCTCTCCCTCCTGGTGCGAGAGGGCTTTCCTCTTGTTTATATATGCTGTGGAAAGTGCAAACGTGTTCCTGCTGCAGCCGGGAGTGACTTGCCCCGAGCCAGCGGCACCCTGCACTCAGCCGCCGCTCACTGAGGAGTCCTGATGAATTCACCACAGCTACCTCTGGTAGATTTTTCACCTGAGTTGCTCTCAGCCCATCCTTGACCTGGATTTACCAATCCTGCAGAAAGTTAAAGAAGACCTGCATTCCTTGCAGTTGCTGGCAAAACTGGGGTGAGTTTCTCCCTTGTGTGTGCATGCTTGGTTAAAGAAGCCAATGACTGTGTTAATCAATGACCTTGTATATATATTTCCATGTGTGCAACTGATGGGCATGTATTTGCAAAGCTGCCTTGCACAGAACAGCAGGAAAAATTGCACCTTGGAAAGACAGTTGGAAAAGAGAATGTGTGTAAGTCATTGCACTTTTTCTCAGTACTTTTATTCAGGGGTGGAACAAGCCTGAGTTCACTTGCAGCAATGAAATGCCCCATTAATCACATATGCCTTTGAAAGGGATATGTCAGGCTTGGCTTATACGCCTACATTGGTACCTGATCCCATCTAGACAATGTGAGACAAGTGCTTAACAAAGCAGCTCTAGTTAGTAACTTGACTTATTTGTTAGTTTGCTAGTTAGATATAAATCAAAGTGTCGTAATAAGCCAATGATGTAGCAGCAGCTGCAATCTAATTTAGAGAGAAACAGCCTCATTTTAGTTTTACTGACAAGAACACAAAAGAAAATATCAATACTGAAGGCAGTAGAGACACAGCAGTAAAAAACTAGTTAAGGGTCGGAATATGAGGGCAAAAATATTATCTCAATGAAAGAAAACTTGAAATAAGATCAGGTCTATACTTTAATAGTTGCAAATTGTCAATGAAAGAACGCTGACTACAAGGAATAAATACATCTTGGAGCTATGCTGTGACATTTAAAAATCATTTTACCAATCTTTTAAATGAATATCTCTGGTTAAGTCCTAAATACTTGTGTGTGCATGTGTAGGAAAGGGTTGCCTCAGCTATGACCCTGATTGATAGCGCTTTGAGTGTAATCATTTTTATGGTAGATTGGCTTCCCAAATTTTGCTGTAGAAGCCTATTAACAAGCTGACCTTTGAGGCAATCACACAATATACTGTGTAATGGCAGCAAAGAACGTTCTTCAGAAGGGACATATTTCTACCTGGCAATATAATGGCTCGGCTCCATTGACTTCAATTTAGCTATGTCTCTTGATATTGGCTGGAGACCAGATCCGTGGCATCTATTTAGGGAAACAATTTTAGAACCAACAAAAATAAGTATTTCCAGATGCAGCATTGAGTCAGCGCATAGCGTTCAGTGCTGCTTGAATGTATTGAGTCAGTTGGTGCAGATAGATTTTAAGAAGAGATGACTAGTTTTATGACTATCGTTGACATTTATAGACATTCTTACTCTATCTTTTGCTTCATAAAATATAGGTCGCAGAATGTCTTTGCAGGTAGAGCAATTACTTGCGAGTCCAACCAGAGAAGAACACGGTATGTGTCACTCTGCAGCTAACTAGATGCATTATGAGGTTAGCTGGGGGTTTCTGCCACTTGAAATATCAGAAATTGTTGAGGACAGGATGGCAAACTTGATAAACAAGGGATTTAAGTCTGTGTAACAAAATCTAGCACTCTAAGCTCTTAGAAAAGAAGAAAGCAGAGCTCTGCCATGATCCCCTGCAAAATGATTTAACTCCTGCAGCTATTTCCACTTGTTCTACCTGAACAGAAAATGCAGTCAAATGAAAATACATAACTGAGAGACAGATTCTGCAGTCTTCCATCCTCTGTATGAAACACATAGTATTTCAATAGGCTTCAGCAGGATTGCTGGTGTGCAGATGATCTGCAAAACCTGGCATGAACAATGGGAGCTGCAGGCAGCCCATCTGAACTGGAGACTCCTGTCAGTCACCAGCTAAAATAAAATGCACTTCAACCTGCAGTGTATTTTGGTGGTTCACACTGCTTTCTGCAGTGTGGGGTAATCGCATACTACTGACACAGGGATCCCAAGCTCGAAGTGCTTTAAAAAAACTTCAGATATTTTCACTCACATCCCCATGTGATTCTGCCAGATGCGATTTTGCTGCAATTGTCACAAGAACATTGTGTCACCAGAAGCATCAGGGGATTCCAGGTGGCTGGATGTGAAAGAAGGTGTCTCTTCAGTGAGATGTGATCCAATAACTGCATGCCCCTCTTTTTCATGAGGAATGGCTCTTATAAAGAAATATACATCAGGGGAATGGGTGGTGGGAATTACAGGACAAAGCTTTTTCTTGTGGCTTAACTCTTTGTGCTACAGTGCAGAGCACAAAGTATTGGAGCATCTAAAATTCAGATGATGGGCAAGGGTGGCAATTCAGCATGGACCAGTGCTTGCAGAGTAATAACAATTAGTAGCATTCACATCAACTGCTTTTCGTAGTTACCCTGCTCTGTGGTAAAGCTGACAGTGGTAAGCAAAGCTGTGTAGCTCTGGCAGATGACTTGGTTACAAGCAGCAGAATTCCAGTGCTAAGATTATTTCTCAACAGCGCTTTTACTCCAATTTACAAGTGCAGAGACTATACTGTATATTAGATCATGACGTTCAGGAAACCCTGAGAGAGATCCAAGTACTGCAATTAGGTTGATAAATTGTTTTAAAATCCAGTGTATGGCTAATTAACCAATTTTGTGTTGTCAGGAGCATTTGTTTGATAATTATTGACATTTTCTATGTATTGTCCTTACAGCCGGTGTTGGCTGATGCTGCTCAAGTCCACCTAGTCCTTTTGCTGGCATGAGGCTGAAATGAATCAGTACCTGACAGATAAACAGAGGACCTGGGTTCTTTCTTCTGTTTACTTGTGTACTTGGTAAACACGCTGTAGCTCAGAACATTTTCAGCTATATCCAGTAACTGGATATGAGCAAGGTGAGATGTCACATGGGCTTCTGTCTCTCCTGGATTTTTCTGGAGAAAACTGTCTTTGAACATATTTGCAACTGTGCAGCTTGGCTTTGAGCACATCTCAGTATCTTGTGCCATTGCAAGGTGTGCCTGTCCTTACCTGGCCTTATAGTCTCTTAAGCCTCCCCTGCAGATGCGGAAGGTCCTAGGTCTTGCAACTTACTGCTGCAGCTGAGGACACTGCTGATCTGCAGCCGCCTGTTGAGCTTTGTCTTCTGTGCTGAAGGCCACCTAGAATGTGTGACAACGTTTCATTTTTAGCTCAGTGTCTTCTAGCTTCGCAGTAAGCCAATCTGCTTGGAACTGCCCCAACCTAACTGCAAACAACCCCTGCTTCTGGCTGGTTCGTAATTAGGTTGCAGCCTCTTGTACCCTTTTCCCATTCAAAGAGCAGGTGTAGGCAGGCTTAGGGGAACTGGGTGGTTATAAAGCAGGCTGATGACATTTTAGATGTCAGTTTGAACTTGGCCTTCATTTTCCTTGCATCTTTCAGGAAATGCCTCAGGAAAGCCATCAAATAAACACCAGTGGGCAGGGCAGTACTCACACAATGAGGTTCTTTGAGTAACGTAGATCAAATCCATTTAAGATACAGCGAGACAAAGTAGTCTGACAGAAGAGCTGGACTGCCTGTCACCCAGCAATGGAGTTTCCCGAGCTCACTGCAAAGTTTTAGGGCTGTATAGCTGCCTTGCATCTATTTCTCATGCCACTCCTTCTACTCAGATAACCACAACAGACCTACTTCCATGAACCGGGTTTCTTCAGCTGTGTTTGGGAACCCAGGATTGCCTGAATACCAGAAAATGAACACCATAGGCACAGCAGAACTATTCATTCCCTGAAAATTTGTCTTCTTTGATGCCTCTGGGGCAGGGCAGGCTATGCTTGGGGACTAGGTGATGGGATAGTTCTAGTGTAAAGAAGACAACATATGTGTCGAGCTAAATAACCTCTTCCAGGCTTTCCTAGGGCAGGGCTCAAGTTTTCAGCTCCATGGAGCTCACAGAAAACTTCTAGTCAACCCAGAGGGTGAACAGGATGGGAGGTGGAGTCAGAGACGTGGCATATTTTTCCACTTTCGCCAGATTTGTGCTGTAAAGAGGTGCTAATCTGTCAGCTGGGGCCTTCCCCGGTGCTGCCCCCAGTGTGAGAGCAGGGCCGTCTCCTTGCTGCTGGGAGAGGCTGTGTATGGGTCTACTGGAGCCTAGGCTGGGGGGAGAGCTTGCTGTGCCCCCAGCGAGGTCTCATTAGACCCTCAGTTCATGCAAGCAGTCCCTGAAGCCCACAGAGGGGTCTGCCCTTAAGGAGCACTGCAGCACTTGTGTGGTGGCAGGAAATACCCGAGGGTTTGTTTCACCTTTTTCTGCCTGAGATACGGGCCCCAAGGCCCTGTATGTGGGAAACGCTGCACTTCTTGCAAAAAGCCACTTGTGTTGGTGTGAATGTAGGTTTTGGTGGCAGGGTGGTGAGGAACCCGGCCTGGTCTGCCAGTGGCGCGCCCGAGGCTGGGAAACCCTTTGCAGCCCGGCACGGTGCTGTGTAGCAGGCATGACAAAGCCATGTAAAAGAAGCTCCCTGAAAGGCTTTCAGAAGTCAGAGCAGCCATACAGCAGCCTGGGAGCTTGTTAGCTCCCTCGCTACATCGGCCTTGCCATGAGCGAGAGCCTCCGTCAGCGCCACCTCACCCTGCTGCACCTCAGGCCCCGCGCCTGCTCCACCTGCTCAGGACAGACCCCCAGACAGACAGACAGACGGACAAGGATGCACTTGCTCTTCCCCCCACACTTCTTTTTCTCCCCTTTTCCTTCCATGGCTTTTTGCTTTTAAAGGTTGCTGCTGACAAATCTATCTATTTGGGGCAAATTGTCAGTGAGAAACTTCCGCTCGAACTCTTTGGGACAAAACTGCCTCTTTGAAAGGGTAAATCCCGTTGCATGAAGGTCTGAACAATGGCCAAATGTGTTGCTGCTACTGCTGCCGCTGCTGCTGAGGCCGGGGCTGTGACAAAGAGCGGATTAATTGGTGCCGCGGCTGACTGGTTCGAGATGGCTCCACTCAGCCCGCGCCGCGGGGAGCCCCATTGACTGGGCCCCGAGTCCCACTTTTCACAAACTCCAAACAAAAGTCAATTTCTTTTTTATAAGGCGAGGGAAGAAAAAAAAAATCAGTTCATGTTTGAGCTCGGGAAGTTGACTTGTTGGATTATAGGGCGTCATGCTCTCTCTGTCTGTCTCTCCCATGCTTTAAAGTTGCTTCTCCCCCTACGAGAAGAGTGAGGGGAGAAAAATTGAAGCAGAAGGGAGCCATCCCCGTCAGCATGAATGTGAGCATGGGCTCCAGGGATCAGAAGTTACCCAGCAGCCTGGACTATGCCTGAACTCTTCTCTGGTGGAGATAAACTTCTCCAGGTTGTTGTCAAAGGTGGCTGCAGCACTTTCAGTCCCTAGGTAGACGGTGCCGTCGGGGAACGAGACCGCGCTGGTGTGATTGAAGTCAACGTATCCATACGGGGCATCGTGATGGCAAGGTCTCCTCCCCTGTTCTAACAATGATGGTGTACTCATGGGAAAGTGGGCAACACAACTAGATGCCTTGTGTCCGCCTTGCTTGGCCTTGGACTTGCCCCGACTCAAAGCAGGTCCCTCTGGGGAAAGCAGAATGTGGCTCCGCAGGGCTGCATCCCGTGCGCTCATAAAAACTACTGCATATATACGAGCGATCAGAGACTGAGAGAGACAAAAACAACAAAAACAAACCCAGGGGATTACTCTTGTTCATGCAGATGTTAATAGCCATTACCAAGTTGGCACGGTTTCTGCGGCTGAGGTTGCGCTGGAACATTTTAGGAAGTTAATCCCTGTAATTGCTTTGATAATCTTGTGGTATTTGCGATATCACTTAATCAATATTTAGCTCTTCTTTTGGAAAGAAGTGATCCCCAAATACAAGAAAGAGGCTATTATCAGATGTAACTGCTGACCCTCTCCTCCTGGCGGTGGTATAGTATCAGATCTCCTAATTACCTGCAATTTATTTGCATATATTTTGTCCTTGCAAGGGGACATCTTACACTGGGTTCTATTTCTCCCTTGTCTGCAGAGCGGAGCCTTTGATCTGACGCTCACTAATTGCTCTGACACACTGCGGAAGGAGTAGTGCATCTAAGAGTTAAAGTTAATTTCCCCTTATTTATTTAAAAATACTTTTTTGCAACTTATTCTAACTTTAGCAGGAAACACAGTGTGTTTTACCATCCACAGCTTTGCTGCAGACTGCATGGTAGACAAACAGAGCATGAAACTAGGGTAGCAGGGCACAGAGTGCAGCAGTTTTAATTTCCCAGTTTGATTTGAAGTTCATGCTAATTCTCCTGTGTTATGTCTCCGTGTGCTATGAGCATGAACCTCTGATTTTTTGAGTCCCATATAAACTGATTATAGGTTTTATTCCACACACTTTCCAAGTGTAACTAACTTTATAGAAATGGGTACAGTGAAAGCCAAAAAGTAGGAACATTTGCTCGTGTTATCCATGCAACTCTGCAAGTATAGTCTAATGTGAAAAGAGCCTCTGGCTTCATTGCTGAGCTATAGGATTTAAAACAAACAAGCAAACAAACAAAACCAAAAAGAAACAGCAACAACAAAAAACAAATCTTGAACCTTTGACTGTGACCTTCACCGTGCCACAGCATTTACTTTTATTCTCCACTATGTTCTAACTTACCACTGGAAATCCTCTATTTTCCCAGCCTGATTCTCTTTCTGTCTGTATATATAGTTCAGAATTAATATATCTCTAATTTTATCAGTAAACAGGGAGAACCATGAAATCAACAGATCTGTAGAAAGGTCAAATTACTGGTTTCATTATCTTCCTTTTTTTCCTCCTCACAGGAAACTGTGTTTCTCAAGTAAACTATGAAGATATGAAAGGTGAAATCTCACATTTTGCAGCATCTGGCATTGATGACTATAGGCAGCAGAGAGATCCTGTGCTGGGATTTTCCTTACTGTTGGGTTCTGTCTTAAAATCTTCATGGCTTCCTAAGAGGAGCTTCATTAGTGTGCAGAAGACAATACAAAGAATTATCCTTTTCATTGTGCCCCTATTCTTACGGTTCTGGCTGTCAGCTACCAACCTAACCTAAAACTAAAGATGGCAATTTTCAGCAGAGCAGCTGAGCTGGGGAGAAATCCAAGGGAAGGAATGGTCTGATATGTCAAAGGTGTTGGAAAAATCAAAGGGTAAGAGGCTGGAGAAGAGGTGGTTAGAATTGACTAGAAGGACATCATTAGTGATTTTGGAGAGAGCAATTCCTGCAGCGTGAAGTGGCTGAAAACCAGACTGCTGAGTGTCAGAGAGGTGAGTTCAAGAGAATGGGAGTGAACTAGTCATTTGAAAGGATAAGAGGTAAAGGAGATGAGAAAGGCATAATGGTATGTAGGGGAGGGCTGTTTTTGCAGGGACTTCAGAGGCTTATTTGAAAACAGAGGAAGAGGGGGTCCATAGAAAGAGTGTGCTGGTGAGTCTGGAGGAGAAAAGTGCTAAGCAAAGAATGAGTAGGGATGGGAGGAGGCTGAAGGCACACTGGCAGGGAGCGCGTGAAGAAAAAATTATTTTTTTCCAAGGGTAAATGAAAAGATGCGGAGGGTGAACACAAGGGTCCAAAGACGTTCACCAGAGCCTGTGCAAGGATAAAATGAAGCAGTGTGGATGCTGGCAGAGCTAGTGGTTAGTGGGTGTGGGAGAGCAAGGGAAGCTGAGAGGAGAGCTGTGGGTACCTATAATCAGGCTGATGGGCAAAGCGAGGACAAAACAAGACAGAGAAATCAGAGCAGCAGCCAAAAGGTAACTGGAAAGTGTGCAAGGTTTAAAAGGCAGAAACAGCCACGCAGAGAGGTCAGTGACCACCTTTTGAGCTGGCAGCTGATGCCTGAAGCTCTGAAACTAGGACTCAAGCTGCAAGAGCAACGAGAAAAACCCAATCAGCAAAAATGAGAAGGAAGAGGAAGGGTTCCCAGGAACACATCATAGGGCAGCAGCTAAAGAAAAAGAGAAGAAAGAGACTGGCACCACAGTTGGTGGACATAATAGAGTTCACAGCGAGGCAAAGAGAACTGGGGAGATGGCAATGCTATTATGTACTGAGGATTTTGACACGTTAATCTAGTTTCAGGTGTGGCCATAAGGGCTTCCAAAACCAATTGTCCTGCCTCAGCTGGTGTAATCAGGAAATATAAAGGAGACACTTCAAATAATACAACAGCGGTGTTGTTCTCCTCATCTTTCCCCAGGCAGAAGGAGACTATATTGCAGCTAGTAAACTATATGTTCTGACTGGTGTCTGGTGTAAATTGCCCCAGTTCAAAAAACAGAGATGGTTTTTGATGTCCAGAGAAATATCAGCAATGAACCATTTAAGAGCTTTAAATCTGAGGTCCTGGTACACTTGTGTCCCTGGAAGAGCTTATGCAGTGTCCCATGGAAACACATTTCCCTTGCTCCTAACTGTGAAAGGCATAGGTATAGGTATAGCCTTGCCACTGCAGGATAATGAGGAGCCAGGGATGAGCTGCTCTGCAGGGAACATTGGTGTGCTGACTTGAGAGCAGGGACAAGAGCATCTGAGCAGGTTTAACACTCAGTATTGCTTTACTTTTGGTGGTGGTAGTGTCTAATGGATTGATTTTTGCCTTCTTTCCCTCTGAGCTGAGTAGCACTGCTGAACCCTCTCTGTAGCCAGGGAAGAAGCTAGGGCTGATTTTTTTTAATTTATTTTTATTTTTTTTTGTCCATGTAAGAGACTTGGGAATCCTCAGGACTTCTCAGATATCAGGATTTGATCTTGGACAGAAAGACCTACCTCCTGAGCCTGTGTTAGTTGCTCCCTAGAGACTACCTAGAGAGTCCAGTATTCAGCAAAAGGCTCTCCTGTTAAGGTTGAGCAAAGCACTTTGCTTTTGCTCTTGGCTTTCCCTTTGATGCCTAAGATCAACATACAGGTGCCTATATGAATCTGTAGGCACTAAAAGTACCTGATTTTGGTGATAAAGCCTTTGTTCTCCCTACATCTCTGATATTGCACAGTGCCGAGCTGCTCAGTCACCCTTACTTTGTTTAAGACTTCTTTGTGGGTCTTAGCCCAGCTCATCTACAAACATCTGGCAGTGTAAAGGGGCCTGAAGAGAAAAAAAGAATATGAGTTGTGCTTCTTTATATCACAAGAGTCATGTGGATGGTGCTTTGCTTCCAAGAGAAACAGTCTTATTGCATCAAAATTTTATGAAGGTGATCTTTGCATTGGGTACTACATTTGCTGCTGTAAGTTAGGCATAGATTAGGTAAAGGTAGAGATGATTTTCATGTCTGCCAGACATGCAGACGCTATAATACCTGCCAGGATGCCAGTGCACTGGTCTGCGCTGTGCTCACCCCAAGCAGGGCCATCTGCTCAGCCCCATTAGGGAGATGTGCAACCCCAGTGTGGGGACAGTGGGGTGTTGCTGAGTGTGAAGGACTGCTGAAGAGCACCAAGGTGATCAGAAGTGATCAAGTTTCCTGCTTCTCAGAGACCAGGCTGACAGGTGGGGAAACAGAAACTACCATTTTTTTTCATGCAAATTAAGCACTTATGGTGCAGAAACCACCAAGAAGCAATGAATGTGCAGCTTTGCTTTGCTTTGTGTGCCGACACTTTTATACCTGAGCTCACTTTCAACCTGCAAGGGTTGAAAGCTCATCTCTATGAGCTTCTTCTCTAACAAAAGCTAAGAGTGTAGAAAGCCCAGATGAGCCTCCTGCGATGGGAAGCCAACTCATTCCACCCCTCAGGGCTGAGGAGGGAGCAAGGTGGAGTTCCTAGCCCAGGTGATAATGCTGGAGTTGGAACATTTGCAGTTCCTGAGGTCCACCTTCAGTCCTGCCGAGGCAGTTGGATAAACTGAGCTATGTGCTCAGGACCTTGCTACCAATTTGACCTTGAAAAGATAATGTCGGTGTTGTGAGAAGACATTCTAAATGGATTTCTGGAGCCCTGGTTTACATTCTCTGCCCGTAACTTCTTTTTGTGGTTGTTTATGTGAAAGTTTTGCTGTTTCTGGATAACAACTGGGAGTAATTTAATTTAACACTAACAAAGCTATGTGGTAAAAGTAATTTCCTCCAGAAAGGGATAGGCCGAGCTGGAGGGAGGCATCAGTCTTTAGCTGCTGCCTCTTTCAGAGACTGTGAAACATGACGTAGTGTCAGAGAGTCAGAAAGTTAAGTCAGCTTCTGGGTACAAGAAGAGAGATATTTAATGTCTTGGTTGCCGTGTAATACTTCCATGGAACATTTATTTTGTTTGAAATAACAAGGTCTAAAGTGTCTGTTATATCCATTACTGGGGAATAAGTCTTATGCTTTCTTCTACTGTCAACCAGGTTTTCCAAATTAATTAGTCACTGGATTATTTAAGATGCAAAGACAGTTAAAACAATATTACAAGATATCTAAACTATTTTCATCAGGGCCCTCTGTTGTGCTTGGTGTTGTATAAACAAATAGAGGAAATTAATTTTACGTGATTTTAGAAATCTGAATTGCAGAATTGGTTATCTCCATCTCACTTTATGGTGAGAAAAAGTCATTTTTTATGATGCATTCGTCAGATTGATTTTAGATTTTGATTTTTAGGTGAGACGAACTGCATCCCAAAAACACCCATTTAGTAGACATCCTAAAAGTAGCTCTCTAACTCCTGCCAGGTGAATCTCAGTGATGGTCTTTAAGGACCTTACTGTTTAAGAGGGCAAAAAGGACAAAGGATAGAAGAAAGGAAATTACCTCCATCACACAAACAAGGAGCAGAAGAGGCAGGGAGAGACTGAAGGTGGGATTCATCTGACCACAAAACTGACATTTGCAGTGCTAACTGCAAATGTTCAAATTTGGTATGTGGACTGTTAATAGACCAAATAAGGAAAAAATCTTCCGGGGCACAGTGCATCCATCCTATATCAGACATCCAAAGTAGGCACTTCTGGGTTAGCAGTGGTAGGACTTCTTTCCTTCCACTGACTCAAGAGGGATCCAGTCTCTTAAGGCTCAGATGAAGCTGTCTCCACAGGGATATTAAAGGTCAGCTGAGATGAATACTCAGCTCCATGTCACACAGGGGGTTTGTGTTGGTGCCTGGTAATTAATCCAGTTTTCCTGAGAACATTAACAATGATGGTCTTCTAGGAAGATCTTTTGCATTAGTACAAATACTCCATCCAAGGCAGAGACTAATATTGGGGACCTTGAGTGCTTTCAGTTCTGCGAGTCATCAAGCTACAAAGAGCAATACGTAGCCATAGATGTGGGGTCACTTGTCTCCCAAAATGTCTGTCCTCTGAATGGCCAAGTAAAACATTGCCTGGTTACAGTGCTCAGTCACAGCAAGGCAGAGCATCGGGCCTCCAGCCGGCCTCCAGCTGCCCAGAGGGAGGGAAGGTGTGCTTTATCTTTCCTCCATCCGGACCCCGTACACGTCATTTGATTGTTTTTCCTCAACTACCAAACCTTAATGATGCCAAATTGCCTTTGGGACCTTGCAGGCAGAAGCGTAGGAGACACGTTTAACTGAAGGTACTTTTTGAAAGGTGGCATAGTTCAAATTTCCTCTGAGTTATGTATCCATGGCCAAGCCATTCCAGTGACATCGAAGGGACACTTGGGAAGATGATTGATAACCCTTGCACCACCTGACTGGAGAACAGAGCAAAGAAACAGTAGGCACCTTCTTACCTGCCAATTATTCTCTTTGAAAATGTACACATGGTGGCAGAATCAAACCATCAAAAAAAGAATTGGGCTATCTGAAAACTTGGACTGTGGCTTGGCATGCTGCATTTTGCATGTCTATAGCTTTCATATTTGATCAGTTCAAAGCCTTTATTTTTTTTTAAAAAAAAAAAAAGCTATTTCAATGAAAAAATACACCTGTAAAGATAGAGAAAATGAATCAAAGTGACCATTTTCCACTGTGAACCAATGGCAGTGAGGGATAAGACTGGAGACCACCTGATTTTTGAGCCTCCCTTAATCATTATAACATGCTTTCTCCTCAGTTAATCAAAAAATTTCTCCAAGATACTATTTTATTCTAGATTTGATTCTCTTTCCTTCTTTCTTTCTTTCTTTTTCTTTCTTTCTTTCTTTCTTTCTTTCTTTCTTTCTTTCTTTCTTTCTTTCTTTCTTTCTTTCTTTCTTTCTTTCTTTCTTTCTTTCTTTCTTTCTTTCTTTTTCTTTCTTTCTTTCTTTCTTTCTTTCTCTCTCTCTCTCTCTCTCTTTCTCTCTTTCTCTCTTTTTTCTCTTTCTTTCCTTCTTTCTTTCTTCCTTTCTTCCTTCCTTTCTTCCTTTCTCTCTCTCTCTCTCTCTTTTTCTCTTTCTTTTTCTCTCTTTCTTTTGATGTAAATTTTAAGCTCAGTTCAGTACATTCTGTCCAGGATTACAGGTTGTACAATCAAATATTTGTGCAGGGATGCACATCCATATATTTGTATTGGAGAGCAATTATTACTCTCTTCTACACTACTCTGTTGTCCTATGCTGAGTAGAGAAAACTAAGAACAATTAATTTCATGTATCTCCCATAAGCCAAAGAAGCACTCTCAATCTTTACTTTCAAGAAGCAATTAACTTCAGGTTTATTAGTCAAGTTGTGCTACGAAGTTTCAATCTTTCATTGTACACTGTGAATTTTAATTACAATTTATTAAAATAATTTAATTGACTTCAGTCAATGGGCGTGAATGAGGGCAGAATTTCCCTGAGAAAGCTGTAGACAGATGAAAAGGCCACCCATCCTAAATGCCTTCTGCCTGCCCTTTTTTTGGGTTGCATCAGACTGTTTGAAAGAGGGCTGCATTTATCATCTTTGATGCCTCCAGCTCAATGGTCAATTCATATTAGATTCCACAATAGGCAGTGAACCAAATTCATCTCTGATACAATTCCGTTGACTTCAATGGTCTTACCACAGGGATTAATCTGGCCTAATATTATAGTATTAGACTACGTGTGTGTGTACTATTAGCCCAGACTCTTTGCTTGAGATCATGCCGGGTAAAAGCTGATAGCTGTTGCAGTTGCAATTTGCTCAAGAAATCCAATTCCTTTTGTTGACCCACTGAAGTTCACATTCCAAAAAAAAAAAAAAAAAAAAAAAAAGACCCAAACCCCCTCCAAATCCCTAACCAATTTGAAACTGCAGCTGAATTTAGATGCATATTTGCTAATTTGGTTTATTATGCATGCAAATATTGGTATAAAAGGTGTTTCAATTATTTTCTAAGGCAGGGACCTATGCATTCTCTGCAGTCACAAAGAGTTTAAATGGAGTTATTTTTCCCTGCCTATAATCGTTCTCCCTTTTAAGTACCCAGGCAGAAAAAGTAAGTTTACTGCTTCTAGCACAATGGCTCTCTTCACTTTTAGGTTTGGGAGACCTGGGTGACCTACGAAAGTTAATTAGAAGGTTAACAAAGACTAAGGCAGAGTAGAATACAGCGCCTCTCCTCCAGCCAAAGATGTCATCCATTAATTAGGGAAATCGTTAAGGTGGCCTTTATTGAATCCATAGAAAATCGGCAGTTGGCGGTCGACAGTTTTGATCAGATTTTCCTCTCCCCAATAATACTACCCTTAATCGTAGGAGAAGCAGAGGGTTCGGGGCGGGACGGGAGGGGTGAAGGGGGAAAGTGTGTGCGCGCATAGGGGGAGTATGTGTTTCAGCGACATTACAGTTAAACAGCCGCCAATTGTGACGGCTTTGATTCTCAGGCTTACATGGCATACTTTGTCCATGATGTAATCTTTATTGAACCTGGAAGCTTGGGGGTGGGGGGCAGGGGGCAAGCGAAACTCGCTGCCGCTGCTTGCTGCCGCCGCTGCCGCTCAGCCGCAGGAAGCCCTGGGAGTTAATATTGCAGTCATCATAGGCAGAGCTGGCTGCTTTGGCATGGTAATACGCTATCTGACTCCCCTTCTCCCCTAGCACCACGACCGGCTGCTTCTAGCAACGAGAGCAAACAGCCATCTGCACAACAGACCCTTCATTTCTCCACGAATACATTCACTTCAAAGTTGAAGGGCCTTTTTGAAGACCTCAGATTTTTTTTATACCCTTTTTTTTTTTTTTCCCCTACAGTACCAAAGTGGTGTTGCTATGGAGAATTTCCAGTGAAACGTTAGACAATCCCGGCGTTTTAACGTGTATTTTTTAACCTACTGGGAGAAACCGGCTTACTTTTCATGTTTTTCCCTACATGTTGTACAAGCTCTGCCAAGGACAGTAGTTACAGCAACTGTGTCCGGCATTTTAACCAAGAAAGTGACCTAGCATCAAAGCAGTGCTCTGCTGGGACATGGGAAGCCATCACCTTCCAGTGGACGAAGGCAAGGATAAGGGCGACTGCAGTTTGGGATATGTACGTTAAAGCAGTGCTGTCCCAGCTCTGATGTCCTGAAGCCTATGGGCTGGAGCCACTGGCTTGAGGGTTTTAAAAAATGTGGAATTGAGCTGTTGGGATGTTTAGAGGTCTATATCCTATGCACCACATGGTACAAAATGTGTTAGAAAGATTATTTTAAAAAAAAAAAAAAGACAATCGGATGATTAATAGTTTAATTGACTGGTCTTCTTCAGGAGAAATTACACATAGTTTCAGGCCATTAGAGACTAACAAGCTACTAAAAAAATCTAGCACTCAATCTTGCATTTCATATTCTGGTAAAAAGCTTCTTCATGTTAGCATGAAGTTCTCTACCATAAAGTGTTCAAATGTTAAATGCCAAGAAAAAATGGCTACATTTTAGAATCAAGTTTCCATCTGAAATGCACAGCACACACATCAACCTTATTTCTTATGTATTTTTGAGCACTGCAGTAGATATCGTTTTATTTTTTATATAACCTATAATTCAGCATCTCCCGTAAAATATTTCAGCCTTTACCTAGTATTTTAAGAGGTAAAATATGTCACAGTGAAAGCAAGTATCAGCACAGGAGCAGTAGCAAAGAAATGCCGAGCTTCCTGTACGCTCCATGCAACCCCCAGCTTGTCTGTATCCTTCTTCTCATATCAAAAGGGAGATGAAGCAAGGTTTACTCCACAAGTTAGGCTTTCTCTGTGCTTCGAACAGCTCACAGAGAATTGTGATTTGACCTGGAGAGGCGTTGTGTTCCCACAGCTCTGTTTTGGGCTTTTTTCTCTTTTAGGCTAAGAAACAAACTAACTCACCCATTGTGTAGCCACTGAGGTCTCCAGATAAAGTACTATAAGAGTGCCACACGCTATTATTCTTTTATTACGGAGCAGCAGTAGCTTTTCAAGAGCAACTGTGGATTTTTATATGTTTTCCTACTGCCTTTTGTCTTCTAGTAGCAGTCCTGTGGTTTTGAGAGCTTCGTTCTCTGCCTGGAGGAGGGTTCCTAAATTTAAGGTGGCATCTTTAGGAGGCTTTGGAAGTCATTCTGGGTAGGTGAATGCAGGTTTCCTGTTACTTAAATGTATTTTTGAATCATTGGAGCTTCCATATTAAAGTATGTACGAGGGTGGAGAGCTGGTATCAGCTCTCTTTAACTTCAGCACTCTTGTGATGAATCTCCTGTCAACATTGAATAGCATGTGGAGAAAGCCCTGGTGTAAGCAGTGTATTACTCATGGAGATGCTGTCCAGAGTAGAGACAGGATGAGGACACCTCCCTCAGGGGAGGGAGGAGATTCTTGTAGCTATGGCTGTAAGAAATGTATGAAGGACCAGAAGGTGACTTACAAATGTTTTTTTCTCAGCCAGTGCTCCTGGAATTACAAGCCAAATTTGCATCATTTGGTCTGGAACTTTTCTGGATTTTTCCCATGATTTTTCTTCATCTGGTGGCTGAGACTGAGAGCAAAGCAAACGCAGATCATTGCAAACACAACTTGACGATGATTTCATAGTTAATACATCTTTGATAAGGCTACTAAAGGGTGCATACTGAGAAGAGGAAAAGTGTTATTTATTTATTTATTTATTTTTAGCAGTAAACCCACTTATTTTTCAGTTTCCTGAAAAGGCACAGAAAGGAATTGGTACAGGAGATGAGGAAGAATGCTGGCAGAAGCGTGGAGAGACTGGAAAAGGTTAGAGCAGGCTGCCATAACACAAAGCAAAGGAAGTTCAGTTAAAACTGTACTTCCGTTGCCCAGGTCTCTCCATGTCCACGAGCCTGGTTGTAGCTGCTACTGCAGGTGCTCCTCCACCATCTTCTCTAAAAACATCATGGGAAGGATGTCTGGAGAAGACCAGGTATCTAGAGGAGGGTTCCTAAATTTAAGGTGGAGTCTCTGAGAGGGCTAGTAATTCTGCATAGCTTTAGGCACCTACACCTGTTTCAGTGTCCTTTTATATCCAGGGGAACAGAGGAACACTTGAAAAACATATTCTTTTGACATTTTTCCATTCTAATAAAGGAACTCTAATATATCTAAATTTCAGTGTAACAGCTTGTGAGAGGTCATGAGCTAAACAGGAGGAACAGGGAGCAGTCAGATCAAGGAAAATCACTCTTTGGGTTTCTCAAGAAGTTACCCA
Organism: Anser cygnoides; assembly: GCF_040182565.1. Lineage (NCBI taxonomy): Eukaryota > Metazoa > Chordata > Aves > Anseriformes > Anatidae > Anser > Anser cygnoides. Next base: position 74,038,750 of record NC_089875.1, read on the forward strand.
ATTTATGTTTTTAATAAACACCTGGGTGCAAAATGAAACACCAACAACTATTCAGAGAAGGACAGGAATATCCAACAGGAAGAGTTGATCACCTTTACAAATAGAAAACCGATGATTTGTAATTGTGTAAAGTGGACTTATGGATGAATCAGAAGAATTTCTACTTGAAGCCAGAAGTTCATTACTTAGAAATGCAAAGGGGGAAAAAAAGACCTGTTACTGACCACACTCTGATCATGGGACACTAGAGCTATAGGGTTGCCAAGTAGGCAAATGCAATTTTAGGTTATTTCAAATGAGATGTTTCCAGTGGAGAAAGAATATAAATAAATAAATAAATAAAATAAAAGAATTGCTGTGCTCTGCCATGCACTGAGACTTCCTGTGAAATTCTATGAACAAAACCTACAGAAACTGAGGATATCGCAAATAACCAAAAATAGGGTCTAAAATCTCAAGAAAAGGGCATGAGTCTTCACTGAAGGGATTAAAGCAGCATCTGAAGGCTATGCTGAAAGGCTTGGGAGATGGCCTGGGACTGGAGGTAAAATTTTTGGGGGGCAGCAGAAACTGGAACAGGTTCAAAACAGATGAATAAGGAACCAGTAACCAGATGGCTGAGGACCAGCAGCTTTTCCGGGGACAGGGGAGGCCAAGGAAACTTTGGCAAGCCTGGAGGTTACTAACTGAGCAGGACTGCAGTGAGGATTCAGAAAGCTAAAAATACCAACAGCACAAGGAAATCAGAAAGTTGCAAAAGTCAGAAACCTGATGTGGAACTGCAGAAACTGGAAGGGAGGAAGTCAGACTGACCACCCCAATATATAAAAATATATATATATATAAGGAGGGAAGCCCAGAACCTTTTATATCGGTGTTTAATGTGCAGCCTAAATCAATGGCAGAGAAAATGGGCATCAATAGCGTTTCCCAGGAACCAAACCATTCTGAAGCCTTACCTCCAGCAAAAATAAATGACGGGGCTATCCACACCGTTTCCAAGCCACAACACACAGTGTGAAGTCAGAAACCAGTCCCGTAGGCTGGGGTTCAGCGGGAATCTTGGAGAAGAGATGGGAAGAAGCTACCTCAGTAGTGGGGGAACCTGAGGAGCCATCCTTCCTGGCACGCCTCCAGCAAGGGCTGCCAAGATGCTTTGGCAATGGACCAGTTCAGAGGAACTCAGCTGGGCTTGGCCTGGGTTGCAAAGATCAGTGAAAGGAGGCCAAAGGCATCCCGAGAGGTGCTGGAATTTGCCATGGGGCTTGGGTGCAGCTCTGCAGTGAGAGGGGACATCGCTGGAGAAGAGCGGCAGGACCCTGTGAGGGTGGGGGACAGTCTGATAGGAAGGATGGGAGTCCTGCTGATGACGTTTCTGAGTGATAAGGATCAATGTTACAACCTGTTTGTGAGGCAAGGGAAGTGGTAGCTAAGGGAAGCAGCCCTGTTAATTGCTCATTTAATGGGGGCAGGTAGAGGAGCACTGCATTCAGGGTAGCTGAGACCGTGGCCAAAAAGGAGCAACTGGTGATACCCAGTGAGAGCCCTTGCTCAGCTCGCAGGTGCAAAAGGTGCAGCTTATTGACCTGAAAAGTCAGACTGCGAGGTACAAGGGTCACAGCTGCCTCAGGTGGGTAGGACTGGCTGTGGCCGAATGCGTGAGGGGTTTCCATCTCTGGGCAACTGTGGCCAGCAGCTGAGCGTGCAGGTGGTTGGGTGGGCATGGGCTGACGTGAGGAGACACCGTGGCGGGGACTGTGCAGCCTGCTCCACAGCTTGTTGCAGAAGGCCAGTCACAGAAGCATGGGGCCTAGCTCCAGCAAGAGAGGGCTGAGGCCCTCGAAGACGTTGTGTGGATGAGGTGGGGGAGCCGAATGCACCTGATCTGCAGGGCAAGAGTGGCCTTACAGGAGAAGGTGTTATCATGCGGCCTGTGCTCTGCCACTGGGAGAAAGCTGGGAAGATCCCCTGAGGTCTGGGAAACCTTGCTGGTGAGAGCTCCTGGGGTGGAACCTGCATAAGCACCGTTTTTACTTCATCATTAAAATGAAGTAAATCATTAAAACGTCACCGGTTTTACTTCATCATTAAGAATCAAGGCTTATCTTTAGAGGCACTGAAGCATTAAGCAGCCCCACTTTGGGGAAAAGGCACTTTACAGACCACTGACGAAAAGTCCTGAGGGGATCTAAAGGTGCTTTCAGCAGTAACTTCGATGCCACCCCCAGGTCTGGTTACAGACAGGCACAGTGCATGCCTCAGTACAGAGCAGAGCACGCTGAAGGGGTCATGCAGTGATATGTGCAGTCGATGCCGTGAGCAGGTAACACCCTGGGCAGTGCAGCAGTCCAGCCTGGTTTCTGTACCGGGTTTTAAGAAGAATTGGCAAGCGGCAGTGGAAGCAAAGAGCAGGAGTGAAGGGCAGGAGACAGCCTTTCTACTGCGTCAGTAGGCAGCACTTGAAAGTGCCGGCTTCTGGCTGACACCAAGTGATCTTGGAAGCGGTCACTGCAAAATAGGTCCCTCTCAGCCTGTCTGCTGTACTGAGATGGCTCTGGGCACGCTCGGGGCTGCTGCTAAGAAAGACTGCATTTACAGCCGGCCTGGGATCAGATCAAGGCTGCCACTGAGCCCGAGCTTCCTGAAATGAGAGTTGCTCTGAAAAGAGGTACCTCCTCGTGGACACACAGCCCCGTGAGAGAGAGTTTTCTCTAACAGAAAGGAAAATATGGCCATGCACAGGGCTCGGCATTTTCCCGGGCAGTCACAGACATGCAGGGCTCTGTGGGGCTCTGAATTTATTACGAAGGCTCTACCTTCGGATGTGCCAGTATCACAGAGCTGCTGTATGAGCTGGGTGAGAAAGAGACGCCACCACAGAGGTGTGTGAGAGCTGCTGCTTTCAAATTTAGGGTTGCTTTTGCCTTGGCCAATACTAAAACACTTTCACGCAGGCCCAGATTCCAGTCCCTGCAGACTGGATACTGCTCTGAGGCAAGAACACAAGGAACTTATGAAGTTGAAGGCTTAATATCAGTGATGGTCTAAATAATCCAGAGACCTCGTAAAGGGGAATTCTGAGGGGCAGTTTGCCTGGAAAGAGGAGAAGTGGTGAGGTTCTGTAGTCACACCCTGCAATAAGAAAAAAGCTACAGACACCTTGTCCCAGCTGCCTGGTGGTAGTGAGCTGCAGATATTGCCCTGAATAGGATTGCTCAGGAGAGGTTCTCTAAAATGTAAGTTTGTGTCTCCACTTTCACAGTGTTTTCAGGTGCAAAGGCTTCTGGTGCATGCCATGAATACCACTAGACGTAGGATTAGAGATGTCAGAGAAATGTAAATATTTCCTAAAGATCACACCTTCGATGTAGCATGCTGGGTAACTAGAAAATCCATTGGCAAATGTACACATCCATGAGTACTGCGAAACTGTCATTGCAACAAAGATCAAAGGGAAAATAATGTAAAAGGTGGTAAAACTTATCCAGTGATGATTCTGGTACAAGATGATGACCCTAAATACCTCATTGCTCAGTTCTGATCCATGTAAGCATTTTCAAACTACCAGATATTCAGAGAATGTAAAAGTCTTAGGCAAACCTCTGATTAACGCTGAATAAAGAACCAGAAAAAGAGCATGAGAAATTTGTCAAGAAATTAGCAATTTGCAAAAATAAAGCTGTTGGGATAGGGCAGACATAGAGGAGCAAAGAAGAAGCTGGTTAAGGATTTATAGAGAAGGGGCTCAGAAAAGGAAGCCCAAGTCTTTCAGTCTTCTCAACTTCTGCAATCAGGAACATGGCAGATAAGGGAGAGAGCCTGCCGCATGGCTGCACATGGCGCACACACACACAGCACGCATTATACAGCTAAGGACTGTAGGTCACGTCATCAGCTGGGAGAAATCAGCGCAGCTTCATTTACTTTCATGGAGCACCACCAGTTCCCCCCAGCTGCAGATTTGGCTCCTCTGTGCCCTTCTGCTCCGCAAAGTGAGCTGTTTTTCCCGGCAACTTTGTTTTCTGGGGTTTGTTATTGCTGTGGGGGCTGGGAGGAAAGCAAAGATGTGTCCTCCTGAAGCGGACCTCGCAAGTACCTGGGGAGATGCCTCCTTGTACAGTCGCCCTTTGCCACCTTCTCCTGCCCCTGAGACCAACCCAGCGTGCTTGGTTATGTCAGTTTTCCTGCCCGTTGTTGCAGAGAGGGAGCCAGCCTCCTGACTCCTGAAAAGCCTTAAACTTAAGTTTCAGGAAGAAGGAAATTTTATTTACTTTATCAGATAGAGGGAAAAACGAGAGTTATGATGGAGCCTCGAAGATTACCTGTGTTGTGAGCAACTCAAGCCTCCATCTGTCTCTCCAGACCACCACATCAAAGTGTGTCTCAGAGTGAAGAAAATGTAAAGCCCCCTGCTGCAGTGGGAGAGGCTGAGAGGGGGCAGGATGATCTGAGGATGTGAACTAAGAGGCAGTGAGGGGCAGAGGCCAGTTTTGACTCTGCATCCTCTGCAGCACTCCACACGATTGCTCTGGTGGCTGAGAGGGGCTGTGAGGCATTTCTGTGCATTTCGGTCAGAGCAGAAACGGGGGGCAGCGTCCCATGACACAGGGGATCTGGGATGGACAGAGAAGGTGTGGGGGGTGGCAGGGGCCCAGCAGGTGTGGAGAAGAGAAATCTCTGCATGGAAGCAACAGCTGCAAGTCAGCAGATCCCTGTTCCACACCTGCTCAGCAATGCCTTCATCAGGATGAGGCACCCCTGGGGTACCAGCTCCTTACATAGCCCCACAGGAGCAACTACCTAAGCTGCTGGTCCCGCTGTCCTTGCACAGTCCCAAGCGGGCTGGCAAGCCCTCTGTGCACGCTCAAATGCAGAGACCCACCAGAGGTAGGGGCTGGCAATGAGAACGTGCCACTTAATCAACGGACCCTGCTCTAACGGGCTGCAAAACAAACGCCACTTCCCTCTCTGCCATATTGCTTACCAAATCACCGCGTAGTGAATAAAATGAAAATCCAGGCTTTCCAGGTCATGAACTCTGGGCCGTGGCGGCCGTGCCAGCGCTCTGCAAAGCGCCGAGCACTGCAACCCTCGCGGTGCCCGCGATGCTCCCCAGCGCCCTGCCCACGGGGCACCCCGCGGCTCTTGGAGGCTGCAGCTTCCCCGATCCCCTCCGTAACTGCGGTGGGCTTCAGGTCGGGTTTATATTCCTTTTGAAAACCTTTGCCACATGTGCAAACAAGTTGCACTGGGTGGTGCAATTTGAAACCGAAATTAAATTAAGAGGTGACGCGCCAACAGCGTACACAAAACAAGGGAAGCGTTTCCAAATCACAGGCTGGGGAATGAGGAGTTTTTACATAATGGCAAAATTAGGGTTTGGATGACTGGTATTCTTCAACAAACTTTTCAGAAATATTTCCTGGAGCAAACCCAAAGAGAGAATCCTCATTTACCCTATTCCTTTCAGAAGTAATTGAATTCACTTGTTTAGGGTTTCTGCCTCCTCCACCTTTCATTCAGCGGCGATGTGAATTCTGCTAATCTCTCTACAAAACAGTCAATCTCCTCTAGTCTCACTAACCATCATTCAGCCACCCAGTAATGCAAAATTGCTTTGATCCTCTCCGTTTACTTCACCTCCAAAAAAAAATTGTCCCCATAAAAAAAAAAAATAAATAGAAAAAATCTTTAATAAACTCTGCCAACAAAAGGAACCTGCACGGCTAGTTCAGCGGCTTTTTCCCCCTGCAGTGGGTTGTTTGAGAAGCCCTGGGAGTTAAGGACACTGCAAAAGTGGCTTTGGGAATGGGTATATAGCATTAATGTGAGTGTCCGAGTGGTTGTGCAAGCCACGGAAAATTGTGTGAAGAAGAGGCAATATGCAGGGAATGGGTTCGTGGTCACTCTTTCTGGACACTGCCTTTACAGATAAACCTCTTTCACAGATATTGTCAGACTACAGCAGTGCTGCCGCACGCAGCTACCCGGCGCTGTACCCGCACTGTATTAACTCAGACGAGCAGCACGGTGCTTTGGGCGTCTCTTTGGGGAGGAGACACGAGCACCGTCTCCCCAGGGGATCACTGCATGTGCCAGTGACCTGCAGAGCACCCAGAGCGCTCTCCCCACGTTTTCCCAGGGCAGCTTACGGCAGCCTCTCCGCCTCCCCTGACTACACATTTTCACTGGTACATATTCAAATCTTTGTTGTTACAGCAATCAGCAAACTTCAGAATATGTTCCCAGAAAACACAGCCATAAATTCGTCTTCTCTGTTCTCCTTGGGAAAAGATCGTAATTGCGGAAACTGTAAAAGCTATTGTAGTTCTGTCTGAGAGGGGATACATAAAAATGAAGCCTTCCCAGCCCTTGTTTTGTCAGATTCTGTGGAAGCCACAGTCATTTCTTCACATGCAAAATGGGTGCTTTTTCTCATTCCTGTACATCCCCTGGAGCAGAGCACAGTTTAACCCGATGTGCCACAAATCTCCAGTACCTCTGTGACGAATTTACAGGCTCATTTCCTTCTGCTTACTGTCCCAGCCGGGTGATCGTCAGAGCTAGTGCCGTAAAATGCCCTGCAACACCTGGAGAAAAGTTGCGGTGCTTTTGGCAGCACCCCTCAGCTGAGAAGGGCGAGGCGCCCCGCGAGCCCTCGGGGCAGGTCCGGGGAGCGCTGCGAGCGGGGCATTTTGCTGGCATGAAACTCACTTCCATTCCACGCACAGCCGTGTGTCTATATGTGTGCTTTTATTTTCCTAGACACATTAGTTTTAGTTATTTATCCATTTGTGCTCCAGATAATTACACGCTGCGGATTCAATTGGATGCAGATTTATTCTTCACTTCCTGTCCTAAATTCTCCGCAATTAAACAGCTGCTGTGTGCTTGGTGTAATGAATTTACACAAAATCTGTGAGGGTTTGGCATAGCAGAAAGGTTGTTTGGCACGGGCCTGGGATGGCTACGTTACGTATAACTGGCACCCCCTGCGCGGGCTGTGCCTTCTCTCCCGAGCGAGCACCACCGCGCCGCGGTGCAGCCGGATCGAGCCATGAGCGGGATGGAAATGGTTACAGATTCACCACTTGATTTGCTTGGCTGTTTTGAATGTCCTCTCCCGATTTGAAAAGAGAATTTCCTCAGCTTTCGATGGGCTAAGTCTTTTGGGAAGACCCAGATGGAGAGGAAAGAATTATTCAGGAAGCCTCCGCCTGCAGAGATGCCTCCACACCGTTTTGCCAGGAGGAGCTTTCTCCCGCTGCTCTGCTGGGAAAGCCAGAAAATACAGAACTGGGCTCTTTTACATATTTCTGCGTGTACCGTGGCGTTTTGCAGCGTTTTGCATAGTCATTGATCAAATGCAGATCAGGAGGTTATCCTACCCCTTGCAAGGGCACGCAGAGAGCAGCATCTCTTGGGCCTCGCTGCCCTACACCCTGTCCTGACCCGCCTGGCTCGGGAAGTGATGCCGGAGCCCCGTGTCGTGCAGTTCCCTCCCGATACCTGCCTGTTGTCCCCACGGTGTCCCCATATCCCCATGGCACCCGCAGCCTCAAGTTACTGTGCTCAGTGTGGGTGTGTGGGCAGCACTCAGCCCTTTTGGGGAGCAGATGCAAAGTTGGCTAGAGTGGGGCTCAGAGTGGAAATCAGCGATGCACTCCTGTTTATGAGCTAGCACACATGTCTTTTTGTTTCCCGATACCTTCTGCATAATGAAGTCAATGAGAGTTAAACTCCTCAGCTGTGATTCACATATTCATTAATCTTCTGTAATAAGAAGAACAAATTTTTACGGCGCATACAGTACGCTTATTACCAGCATAAACAACTTGCTGCATCAAAAAAAAAAATAAAAAGGAAAAAAAAAAAGTGTTGTGGGAATTAGGTCCCATTGTATTGAACTGAAGGGAAGAAGAGTTAGAGAAATCTGCTTTGCACCGCTGGCTGGGCTCAGGCGGCTGCAGTGTGGTTGTCACCCGGCAGCGATTCTGGATGTGCTCGAGAGAGCCAGCCTCACGGCTCCCACAAGTGTCATCGGGGGTTGCTGAGGCCCCGCAGGAATTAACGGGGATTTTGCAAGCCCTGGGAGTCGCTGAGAAATGCCTACAGAAGCAGCGCATCTGAAAGCAGGACAGATGATTTATCTAACTTATCAGTGTAGTGGTGAAAGAAGCAGAGAGCAGACCATGCCGGCAATCCTGAGGCATCTCCTTTCTGAGAGATCGCCCCGTGGGACAGCTTTTGGGGCTGGGATATCCGTCCTCGCAGCAGATGACTTTGAACTTCAGTTAGGATCACAAGAAACATCCACCTCTTCCTTTCCACCCCCTCCACAACCAGCGCCTGTATTTGCTGTGACCACCTATCCCTTCTCTGGGAACATGCCTGTTGCTTGGCTTTAATAAAGGACAACCTTGGGCATTTTAAAAAGGATCATTTTCCATTTCCCATCCCCCTTGACTCAGCTCCTGCTCATGGTATAGTGGTTTTTTTTTTCCCATTTTTCCCCCCACGGAGTTCAAGAGGAACAGGATCAGGCCCGTGACATAACACTGTGATACTCCTTGTGCTTTCTGCTCCTCGAAGGCTGAACTCCAACCCACGCTCTCTTCCCTCTGTTAAATGAAGTCGGAGTTCCCAAGGCTTCGGGTCCAGCTCCGGGGGAGCTTTGGGCCAGACAAAAACTGAGCGGACAGGAGCTGCAGCCCGCAGGTTGCTGGCTCCTATAAAGACGTACAGAGAGCAGCATCTCCGCGAAGGAGGCTGACGTGTTTAGTGACATAAAGTGGCTTGACTGTTAGCTTCTTTTTTTGCCTCCCTCCAAATGACAAGACATCTCTGCTCCCCTCCAAGTCCCCTCACCCTCCCAGCCGCCCCCTTCCCCCTAGATGCTTGGTGTTTCTTCTTTTTAGAGCGAAAAGAGAGAGAGGGAGGGAGGGAGAGAGAGAGACATTTTCTTTCACACAAGCCCTCAGAATTACAGTTCATGAACTATTCAGTAAACTGACCAGCATGAACCTCCCTTCAACGGCCTAATCTAAGGGGTGGATCTATGTGTTTTGTTGCTTGTCAAAAACAATCACTGCTCGGCCCATTACATTTACAGCACGTCGTCCTTTAATTGGTGTAACACACTGAGGGCTGAAAGGAAGAAAGTCCTACAAAAGCCCCCGAGTGAATGAACCCTGACTCACACAAAAATACTCTTCAGAAGTTCAGAGCTGGGCACTAACAAGGGAGGTAGAGAGTTAGCTTGAAAAGGGGTTAAGTTCAGAAATGTGCCACCTTGAAGACCCTCCCATCAAAGCCATGATAGCATTGACAAGATGCAGGGGAAAAAAAGTTAATATTCTGGCCTTTGGGGGGCTGAGGAAGGGAGGGGGGAGGACTGGGGACTCTTCTCCGCGCCCCTTCCCCATGTAACCCTTTTCGCTTCGGGGGCATTCCCATTGTGTCCTTCGGCTGCCTAAAAAAAAAAAAAAAAAAAAAAAAAACGAAAGGGGAGAAGGAGAAAAAAAGGAAAAAGAGAAAAAAGGGAAAAAGAGAAAAAGTGGAAAAAAAAAAAAAAAAGAAAAGAAACCAACGACGACAAGCGAGGTGCGGCGCAGCCCGGCCGGCGGAGCTGGCCCCGCCCGGGGGGGACAAAGCCTTCCCTCCCCGCTGCATGCCGCCTCCCGGCCCTTAATGATTAGACTAATTAGCAAAATCGATGTTTAAACGTCCGAAGCCACACTTCGGGGGGAGAGAGAGGGGCGAGGGTGCCGGGGCCAGCGCCAGATCCGACATCCAGCGCCCCCGGGAGCCCCGGGGAGCCCCGGCGGGGCCGGCGGCAGCGCGGAGAGGGGGCCGGGGGGGCCGCTCCGCCTCTTCTCTTCTCTTCTCTTCTCTTCTCTTCTCTTCTCTTCTCTTCTCTTCTCTTCTCTTCTCTTCTCTTCTCTTCTCTTCTCTTCTCTTCTCTTCTCTTCTCTTCTCTTCTCTTCTCTTCTCTTCTCTTCTCTTCTCTTCTCTTCTCTTCTCTTCTCTTCTCTTCTCTTCTCTTCTCTTCTCTTCTCTTCTCTCTCTTCTCTTCTCTTCCTCTCGTATTTTTCTTTTCTTTTCTTTTCTTTTCTTCTCTTCTCTTTTCTTTTCTTTTCCTCTTTTTTTTTCTTTTCTTTTCTTTTCTTTTTTCTTTTCTTTTCTTTTCTTTTCTTTTCTTTTCTTTTCTTTTCTTTTCTTTTCTTTTCTTTTCTTTTCTTTTCTTTTCTTTTCTTTTCTTTTCTTTTCTTTTCTTTTCTTTTCTTTTCTTTTCTTTTCTTTTCTTTTCTTTTCTTTTCTTTTCTTTTCTTTTCTTTTCTTTTCTTTTCTTTTCTTTTCTTTTCTTTTCTTTTCTTTTCTTTTCTTTTCTTTTCTTTTCTCTCTCTCCTCTGTCCCACCTCTGTCCCACCTCTCTCGCACGGACTCTTGCTGCCGCGGGATTTTTTCGCTCTCCCCCCGAAGATACAATAACTATTTTGATGTAAATGGCGAGCCTTGGGTGGGTCCCTGGGGTAGAGAGTTAATGATTCTTCTTCCACCGGGCTGCGCTTTCACTTTTCCTGTCTGCACCGTGTTAATAAATTAATGCACCTTTCATTACTCCTACACGCATCAAACCCCAGCTTTGCATTTTCCGGACTGACCCCCGTTCCTACACTTTTGTGAGCGAGTTGCCCCCATGCTAAGGCCGGGGCACTTTCAAATGCAGCCCCATAGTCCTATCCAGGTTTGTAATCCGTCAAAAAGCCGTTGATTGCTGCAAGCGTTACTTTTCATTAAGAAAACTTAGAAGCAATTTGGAAGAACCCTTCTCAATGAATACATTTACCCCCAAATGCTTTTTATTCTTCGCCTATACTTGATGAGTTTCTCTGGCACAAATCAGTTCTTACAGGCACAGAATGGGCAATCCCCTGATCCCCATCAATTGTCATCCAGAGTTTGGGCCACTTTGACCGCCAATAGTGGGGAAGTCAGAGCTAATCCTCAGAAGGAATCACGGGAAAAGAAAAGCAACAATAACCAAGTCAAGCGTAAAAAATGAAAGAGAAATCTCTATTATCACTCACTACATTTCCCAGCGATGTACTGAAAAAATCAGCTCGTTTGTCATTCGAGTCAGACACCCGGAGAAGAATATGGGGTCGTGGTGGGTTGGTAGACTCACACGACGTAAGGAACAATATTTTAGAGCGAAAGGCCTCTTCATTTGCCAAATCCTCCTCACATCCGCCATAACCATTAAATACAGACTGACTTTATTCTGTATGGGAAGAACAAGGGGAAGGGAGCCTTCAGCCGCAGAGCCAGACAAAAGTCCCCAGGGCCGGGGACAGGGGAGCCGAGGCGGGAGGAGAGCGCGGGCTGCGTGTCGGGGAGCACGCGTGGGGGCGAGGGCGTGGGGGGGTGTTGGGGGGTTTGGGGGGGATTTAGGGGATCGTGGGGGAGTGCCGGGACGCGTGGGGGTGCTGGGGGCTGCGAGGGAGCGGCGCGCCCACGCGTGGGGCGAGCGATGCGTGGGAAAGGGGCTGCGTGCGGGAAACACGCGTGTGCACGGACAGGGGGGCTGCGGGGGGGGACACATCGCCGCTCCCCACGCCGACACCCCCGGCTGGCTCCCCAGGAAGGCCGCCAGTCCTTTTCTCCAAGCGAGGGGCAAAGGCAGCGCTCGGCCGGCAGCCGCCAAGCCTGCCGCGGGTGGCGGGGCTCCGGCGACTCAACAACTTCAGAGCCACCCGGGGGGGGGCACCGGCTATTTCGGGGAGCCCCCCAGAGCCCCGGGGCCCTCCTTGCTCCCTCGGGCTGCCGGAGTGGGGGGCACCGTTTGATTGTTCTATTATTTTGTTCCTGGTGAAAAATAAAATCAGTTTTTAATTTTTTAACGGATTTGAGCAAAGCTTTGATTTATTTATTTTTTTCACCATTTTTTTTTTTTGCCTTTCTTTCTCGGCCCCCGTCCCCGCAGGTCTCGGGGCAGGCCCGGCTCTCCCCGGCGGCCCGGCCAAGGGCAAGGGGCGAGCCGGAGGGCTAGGGACAGCCGCGGGCCACTAGCCCCGGGCCACCAGCCCCGGGCAGACCCCGGCCGCTCTCGGCAGTCCCCGCCGGGGCGCAGCGCCCCGGCCGCGCTGTCCTGCCCGGGATTTACATAAAAGTGCGCTCTCTTTGCATCATCCCTCATCTCGAAAGGGTGCTTGAAGAACTCGAGACACTCTGCAGTCCTAATTAGTGATTTTTGTCCTCTTGTTACGGGGCTCAGCATCTCATGCAAATGAACTCTTCATCGCCGGCACCATTACCCCTGCGCCAGAATTAACTGACTCTTATCTTTAATGATATGCCGCTGAACTTCTCGGAGCCCGGCTAGCTTTTTATCTTGATTACTCTAATCAATAAGAAATGATAGAGTAGAATTATAAACTCTATTGGCTTTTGAATGTTGCCGACAAGCCCTCTAGATGCGCTCCCCTTTCATTGTTATTTATTAAAATGATCTTCAGCTAACGGCGGATGCAAATAGGGGAACGAGCCGGAGCGGGGGCCCTGCTCGGAGGGCCCCCCCCGGCCCCCCTTGGCCCAGCTTGGAAGGGGGCAGAGGGGCTTTGTAAACAAGTGCCTCCTTTTACCAGAGGCGAGAGTTAAAAAAAAAATAATAATAATAATTAAGGAAAAAAAAAATACAGCGCCACAAAACCAAACCTCCCCCTTCACAACAAATTAGGACACCCCCCCGACACCCCGCCCCGAAGCCCCGCACCCCCGGCAGAGGGGGCACCCCAAGGGCCCGATCCCGGCCGGGCTGTCCCCCGGGTACCCGGGGAAAGGGCTGCGGGGTCCCGCGGAGCCAGCGCCCCCCCCCTCCGGTAAGGCGGCCGGCAGCGGCTCCCGGGGACGTGCCCCGGCATCGGCGCCCCCGCTGCAGCCCCTCGCTCGTCGCCAAAACGGTTTTTGCTTCTCTGTCAGCAGCAATTAGACACCCTCCCGGTGACACGCAGCGCTTTGCTTTCAGGGGGAAGGATGCGGGGGTATGCGCGCACACACACGCTCCCGCTAATAGAGAGGGCGAGTTTGGTGGCTGCCCTTTTTCCCCCCCCTTTTTTTTTTTCCTCCCTTTTTTTTGAAGCTAAACGAGTTGGGCTGCTGTCAGTCCGTCCCGTGGCCGTGTGTCCCGCCGCAGCCAGAAGGCGTGGGGTGCCCCATCCCGTCCCATCCCATCCCACCCCATCCCTCCCATCCCACCCCATCCCATCCCACCCCATCCCATCCCATCCCTCCCACCCCATCCCACCCCACCCCACCCCATCCCATCCCTCCCATCCCACCCCACCCCACCCCATCCCATCCCTCCCATCCCATCCCATCCCATTCCTCCCATCCCATCCCTCCCATCCCATCCCATCCCACCCCTCCCACCCCATGCCACCCCACCCCATCCCATCCCACCCCACCCCACCCCATCCCACCCCATCCCATCCCATCCCACCCCATCCCTCCCATCCCACCCCATCCCACCCCACCCCATCCCATCCCTCCCATCCCATCCCATCCCATCCCACCCCATCCCACCCCATCCCATCCCTCCCATCCCATCCCATCCCATCCCATCCCATCCCATCCCATCCCATCCCATCCCATCCCATCCCATCCCATCCCACCCCACCCCATCCCATCCCACCCCACCCCATCCCATCCCATCCCATCCCACCCCATCCCATCCCATCCCACCCCATCCCTCCCATCCCATCCCATCCCATCCCATCCCATCCCATCCCATCCCACCCCATCCCATCCCACCCCACCCCATCCCATCCCCTCTCCCTGCCCGCAGCGAGGGGTCAGCGCCCTGCCAGTGCCGCAGAAATGTAGCTAAACTGCCAGGCATGCGAATTTTCGAGGACTGCCGAACAGGGGAGGATGCCTTGGGTTGTCGGCGTGGAAACGAAACGAATTTTGGGGAAGGGAGCTCGGTGGGGAAAATCCCCGTGCTCTGGGGCCGTCGCTTCGCCCCTGTACGAAGCTGCACTGCGCTCCCCAGGCGCGGTGCTCAAGTTAGCGCCTTGCTCTTTGCCTATCGGGGAAACTCTCCGGGGCGTGCGGATCCCCGCTGCAGACACTTTTCCCTAACCGCTGAACCGCTGTGATCCTTTTTGTAGGGCCCTGTGCTGCGTACGAGCCTGGCCCCTTAGCGGGACAAGTGATCAGAGAAACGGCGGCGAGGGCGGAGATGAGTTAAACGGGGAAGAATCGTAAAAGTAGCACCGCCGGCCAGCCAAAAAAAAAAAAAAAAAAAGTGTTTTTCCGTCCTCAGGAGGAGCACACTGGGATTTTCGGTGCCGCACCCGGGCGGCGGAGCGAGGCCGGCAGAGGCAGGGGCAGGTCCCGCATCGCGCCCCCACCCCTGCGGAGCCAAGTCGGGCGCCACAAAGGCAGCCCCGGCCATGGGGGAAGGGCTGAACGTGGCAAAATCATGTAAAATCCCGCTTCTTAGTAACATCTCGTTATTAGGAATGATGACTAAACCTCCGGGATTATTCTGGACTGTAAGTTATCAAGAGCCCACTAATTTCACATTAAAACCCATTGACTGCAACGGCGTGATTGAAGGGTTTTTAACAATTAACATAATCAGAAAATGAGCGGAGATAATTTTTATTCAACTCATTACTTTTTAATCATGTATTTCTTTTAATTAATATCTGCTCCGTGAAAATAACAAAAAGCCGAGTCCCAGCGCGGCCCCGGGCAGGGGAGGCGACCCCGAGGCGGGCAGGGACGGGCCGGGGGGGGCCGGGGGCGGCGGGGCCGGGGACAGGAGGGGACCGGGGGGCCGGGGGGACCGGGGGGGATCGGCACCGGTCCCAAAGCCTCCCTTGGGGCTGCAAAGAGCCCTTCCCCGGCGCTGATCCCCGCTGGCTGGGGCTACGAGGTCCCCCGGCCCCCCAGCACCCCCCAGGGGCGAGGGGCAGCCCTGCGCCTGGGGCTCCGAGCCCTCCTCGCTGCTCCCCCCCAGCCCTGCGGCTGATTTGAGCCGCGGAGGGGCTGCCCCTGGCCCAGGCGGAGCCGCCAGCGAGGGGAAGGGGGATCCCGACGTCTGTCCGTCCACCCGTCCGTCTGTCCCCGCAGAGATCCCAGTGCCCCCTCGAACAGGGCCGAATCCTGCCAGCCGTGGGGAAACACCGAGCACGCAGCGGTTTGAAGACCAAAAGGTTGTGGGATTGGGTTTTGGTTTTGGTGGGTTTTTTTTCTTCTTCTTGTTTTTTTGTTATCTTTTTTTTTTTTCCCAAACTAGCTATTTTTTAATGAAAAATCAAAAACTAAATGAAATATATATATATATATATTTCTTTTTGGAAAAGAAGCCAAGCATACCCATCCACACCATTCTACCCATTTAAGGTGCATTCACCACGTTATATTTACCTTTGAGAGACTATTTTTTGTTTTTTAATAAGTCCCGTGGGAACCCGTGGGACAGGGGAGGTGACTTTCGGGTTAGAGCAAAGGGCCCAAAGCCCTGCAATCAGCACAGCCAGGTGTCGCAGCGGCTGCTTACAAAACATCACCAGGAGCCTTCGATCACCTGAAGCCTTTTGGAAGTGACTGCTGGATCCTGCCAGCATCAGGAAGGACGTGGGGCATTCAGCGTTGCGCTTACTCCCCCTCGGCCAGGGCACGCTCCCTTCCGTGCCCACGCACAGCCTCGGTGCTGAGCAGACCCGCAGCCTGGCAGGTGAGCAAGCTCGGCCCTTTTGGGGACGCCGACGCCGTCAGCACACCCCTGGCTTGTCGTCCCGAGCAGCACCCAGCTCTGAGCGGAACCTGGGCTCTCCCCCAGCCGTGGTCATCACCGGCATATTGCTGGTATAACAACCCGAAACTGTGCTGTGGGGTCTTGGCTGTCTTTTTTCCTTTTTAACCCTTGCGGTCAACAGCCATCTGAGAGGAGGTGGACTTGTGGAGCTGGGGAGCCAGCACCTGCCCCAGCACGTGTCCTCGTTGCTGGGGGTCGCTCATCGGGGGCTTTCTCCACGTCTGGAGGGCAATCCCTGGGCATTGCCAAAAAAAAAAGAGAAGCAGGAAGCGGCATTGCAGAAACGTGCTGCTTGGCTCTGTGTGGAAACGCTGAGAAGACAGACAGACAGACAGACCGACCTGTGGATCTGAGGTCTGCTGAGGCCTGGCCTCTTCAAAAGTCATTTTTTTTTTGATGCATACCTACCTTCTTTATCTATATATTTACTACTTCATCAGTATCTTCCCGTTTTACTGTCACGAAAGGCATCCAGTCTAGCAGCTTTTCTTTCATTTCATAACGAATGACACAATTAAGACTTAATTAGAAGCATATGAATAAGGAAGTGGCACGCCACCCAGGACCTTAAATGTGATATCATTCAATTGCTCAAGTACAGCATTCTCCTGGAAAAAAAAAAAAAAAAAGCCTTTTCAATCTGGATCTTTTCAGACTGATGTGACTGACTACTGACAACTAATTGTTTTCTAGTCATGGTTCTAAAAAAGATAATGTGCTTCTTCTCCCTCCAACCCCCCCCAGCAAAAACTGCTGACAGGTGCATGGAAATGACACTTCTCTGTGCATGGGATCCTCAGAGATTATTATATGCAAACATTCAAGGTCTAAGCAAAGATCATGTGGCCCTATATGATTCCACAAGCTGTTACACTGTTATGAGCTTACAGAAAATAAAAGCCTTCAAACCAAAATGCGAGGTTGTTTTCCCTCTTCAGAGTGTGATGGTGCTAAAGAGGGAAGGGCCGTAGCTGGCAGATCTCCTGTTTATGATTGATTGTGAATGACAGCATTAATGCTGGCTTTCTGGCTACATATCTCAGGTCAGTTCTCTTCCCTCTGATGTTCTGGCCACAAGGACAGGATAGCATCCACGACTCTTCCTCCTCCCAGATCCTTCTGGGCGAAAGTGGCTGGAGTATCCACCAGAGGCTACAACAGCCATGGGTTTCAGAAGAGGATGGCTATGGAAAAGTGCAGATGAATGCAGGGCAGGCCTCTGTGATGGTCAGAACTGTAACCTCTGATCCCCTGAGGATCTCAGGTGCCGGTTCAGCCTCCCCCAAGTGAACCAGCTAGCCGTAGGGAGGAGGTAGATGTACCAGGTGGCATGTAATCCTCACTAAACCTTTCTCTGAGGTGGGGGAAGCTCCGAAATGAGAGCATGGTGGTTTGGGTTAGGGTGGGAAAACCATGCGCTCCCAATTCCCTGTATCATTGACCAAGACAGGCACAATGAAGATCCTGCTCGAGCTGGACAGTCAGGCATAAAAATTTTAGCCACCAGCTATTTGGAAAATGTCAGTGCTATCATTCTTCCTTGTTTCTTTGGTGAGTTCAGGGAGACAACTTTGACTTTCTAGAAGGTTTGTAAAAATGTGTGAGGCATCATCACCCTTTTTCTGTAGGTCTAAAATTTCTGACATTTATTTGGGAATAGCATTTCTCATGTAGAGTGTGCTGTCTGTGAGTGGCTTCACATCCCGAGTGTCTGACCTGCCCTGATTCCCACATAGCCAAAGCATCTTTACTGCTCCAGAGTGCTAGAGGATGAAGGACAGGACTACTTGGCATCTGATTTGCAAATCCCCTGGTAATTTTGGGGGTTCTTCAGAATTAAAGACTGAAATTATTTTAAACCATCAGTGTCAATATCACTGAACTGTGATTTTTTTTTTCCTAACTTGTTCTTTTGCTCATTCTTCATGATTTAGAGCAGATGTAACTGTCTTCTTGCACTGAGTGAAAAGGCTTTAATATTCTTTGCTATGCACATAGAAAAATAATACTCTGACAGGACTGTGCTAACAGGCACCATGTCTCAGGCTGGCCAGAAATATTGCAGCTAGACAAGGCTTTGTCAATCATTTTTAAACAAAGGCTCACATAATCTTTTGAAAATAAGAAATTGCTTAGACAATTATGCAGCATTGCCAGGATGATTTTCACTTGCAAGCAAACAAAAATAGATCTACAAGCCAGTAGTTTATTTAACATATTTGTTCCCCCCCAGGTTCATTTTCTTGGGTGTGATGGGGATGTGTGCATACCCGTAATTAAGTAGTTGTGCAAAACTGCCTTCTGGACTGCTGTCTGATGCTTTGTGGTGTCTGGAAAGCAGTTGTTGAATGTGGTGATCACTGCTGGGCTTTGACGTAAGCCATAACCATCACACGAAGGAGCCAACATTGGCCCTGTGAATAATCAGGGACAGGCAGGGCTGTGAGGGAGGCAGGGAAGAAAAGCTTTCCATAGGCAGGAAATGTTTTTTTCAGGAAGGTGTAATAAGCTGGTCATGTTGAGCTTTGCCATCTTTGCAGTGAAATTATTTAAAATTAATAAAAACATTCCTATTTTCCCCTCCTCAGAGATGCCTCTGCAGATAACACTCGCACTCCCAGCTCTTGCTGGCCCCTGTTTCAGCTGAGGACAGCCGTGTCAGCTCAGGGCATCAAGTCTCAGCTCCCAGGGATGTAAATCAGGAGTAAGACCACTGAAGGCAGCCGGGAGACACTGTACAGGCAGAGATAAGAACCAGGTTTGCAGCTCCAAACTCATCATTTTCTCCATTTCAGGCTGACATCTCCACAAATCCAGCAAGACAGCATAGGAAATCAATACTCGCCTGCTGCGTCCTGCTTCTTCACTGTTAAGTAAAGTCAGGCTCTTCCTCCTGCTGAATTATACGGACCTTTTCCTGTAGGCAGGGTGGGCACCGATGTACTTTCTGTGTTTTCAGGAATAACTGGGACTGTACAATAATGCAAGCCTTCTGATAGTCTGAGTGTTATTTCTGAGATTTCCTGGTAAAGGCCTTGCTTGCTTTAGCCATGAGTATAAGCACTTGAGCAAAAAGGTAACAGCACCGCTTTTATAAGGAAACTGATCAAGTTTGCTCCACAGCCAAGCTGTCAGTTAGGGTAAACGCTGATTTCTGCCTGATAACAAAATTTGTCTGTTATCAGAGAAGAGATGTGGCCCCTGCTTTTCTCAGACCCTCTTTTTGATCCACAGCCGACAAAGTTCATGAATTTCTAATTTTGCTTTGTAATGTCAGGGTTAATACTGATAAAAATGAGAAGTACTTAATGACAGGATGCCTTTTTTACGTGTCTGCAGCAACGCATTTATTAATGCCAGAAATATGTGTATTCAGATTTTATTCTAAAACCCTTTAGACTTGTCTTTTTTCTTTCCTCCAAAGGCCAGTTTTCCACCCATAGGAAGAATATGTGCTCCATCGTTTAGGAGGAGGAAAACACACTCCCTCGAAGGCCAGGATTTAGCTGCCACATGCCGTGGGACAGCACATCCCTCCTGACCTGGGAAGACGAAGCTGGGGCCACCAAAAGCCCCAGCAGGTCCTTCCCAGTGACCGTGCCTGTCTGCAGGAGGGAAAGCCCCGGCGAGGAAGGCTGCTCCGGGGATGCGAGAGGCTTGTCCGTCCGTCGGCCCCCGGGATGCCAGTTTTCTGCAGGAAACGCTGGCCTTGGGGCAAGGGGCGAGCGCGGCCGCCATGCGCCCGAATGCTGCTGCCCTCTCCCGGGTGGATGCAGCCAGACAGGACACATCGGGCGGGGACGGAGAGCCCAGGGGACACCTTCACCCTGCTGGGGGGCAAGAGAGAGCAGGGCAGGCCTCACCACCAGAATAAAGCGGTCCCCAGGCTGGGAGATGCCGCAGGGGCACCTGGAGCCAGGGTGATGTCGCCAAAGCTCCTCAGACTTCGGGCTGCACGTGGGAGCACGGGCCACGCTCAACTGAAGAGCGTGTTGTGGCTCTCAGGCTTTGCCCACCCTATCAAGGGATCCTGGTCTTGCAAACGTGGTGCTCTCGGCCATGCTTGGGCTGAGCCTGCAATGCCGGGTGTTATGCAGGAGGACTCGGCCAAAATCTCTTAGACTTGGCCAAAATCTTGGCAGGGTCAGCTCCGAACACGGAGCCACAGGGCTCTATTCTGCCTCTGCGGTGTGTATCTGAGCAGAGAGCCTGAGCCCCGGTGAAAGGCCCGTTGAATTCCCAGGACTCTGGTGACACGGAATGGGCACAGGGTCAGGGTCCCACCACCACAGCCGCTGGCACAAAGCGAGGCCCTGCGTCTGCTGCCGAGGAGGCTGCGTGGTGCCATAACTCACACTGCGTGCCCTGGCAGGGACCTCCTTCAGGGGCTGCAATTTTGGGGGGGGGAAACACAGGTACAGCTGGCAGGCGGGCACGAGCAGCGTGCCCAGCTGGGGATTGCATGGTGGGGTGTGCACTGCAGGAGGGTGTGCGCCATTCCTCACCGGCGCTTTTTATGACCGGGGGATCACTGCTGTAATTACTGCATTTTTAGCACTTTTTGGGTCGCTTCCTATGGGACAGACACCTCACAGTTCCCCCCACCACACACAAGCCACGCCCACAACCACAGAGCCACGCCCCTAAACACGAAGCCGCGCCCACCCCCATAACCCACGCCCACCCGATAACCCACGCCCACCCCAATAACCCACGCCCACCCCCATAACCCACGCCCACCCGATAACCCACGCCCACCCCGATAACCCACGCCCACCCCCATAACCCACGCCCAGCCCAGTAACCCACGCCCACCCCAGTAACCCACGCCCACCCCAGTAACCCACGCCCACCCGATAACCCACGCCCACCCCGATAACCCACGCCCAGCCTGTGAGCGGCGCGGCGCTTCCGCTTCCTCAGCGGGGCCGCCATGGCGCCGCCGCCCGGCTTCCATCTCCTACTCCTCCTCCTCCTCGTGCTGCTGCTGCCGCCCGGCCCCGCCGCGGGGCTGCAGGCGCTGGGCGAGGCGGCCGAGATGGCGGCCGGGCTGCGGGCCGGGCTGCCCGGGCTGGAGCTGGAGCTGCCCGGGCTGGAGCTGCCCGAGCTGCCCGAGCTGGAGCCGCCCGAGCTGGAGCCCGAGTGCCGCCGGCTGCTGGCCGCCTTCGCGGAGGGCAGCGCGGCGCTGTCGGGGTGCCTGGCCCGCCGAGCCCGCCCCGTGCGGCTGTGCCAGGCGTGCCGCGGGCAGTACCGCAGCCTGCTGGGCCGCTACCGGGACATCGCCCGCGCCCTCGGGGTGGGTCCTCGGGGAGGGGGTGGATGGGGATGGGGTGGGGGTAACGGTACCGGGGGGCAGCGGGGGCAGCTGCCCCGCACCCCTTCGGGAGGCGGTCTGCGAGTACCGGCGTGTGTCCGAGCGTTGGCTCGGTGCAGAGGGGTGCTTGGGTGAGGTTTGGCCTCTCCAGGGCAAGCGTCCGGCCGGCAGTCCTCTGAGGTGGAAACCTGTGCCGTGTCTGCTCGGTTCTCACAGGGGGGCTGTTCTGTAAGGCCTCCGATCAGGTCGCGTGGAGGCGAGGGATGGAGCACGTAGTTCTCGCTTTTACGTGGCACCTTGCCTCCTGAAGGGTTTGTAACGCGGCCGAAACGCTTCAGGGTGGAGGCCATCGCTGGGGAACTTTCAACATAATGTTTTCATTGCCAAACAAATCCCGGTACTTATAATGTGTATGAACTCGCTATGGCCTCTGTTCTGGAGTACCGGCAGCCTGGGAGGGCAGGTTCAGCATTTCGCCTGAAATGCACGTCTGTGTTTGCCTTTCCCTCTGTGCATGGATTGCCTAACCGAAGAAATAAAGGAGGCAACCCCTTGTGACCTAGGTCCATGATCATAAAAGTGGCCAGATACCTGATGTAACCTCGTGTTCTGTCCTGCAGTAATGGCACTGCAGCATGGAAGAAGCGGCCAAGTTAAGTTTTGGACAGCTCTGCAACGCAAAATCCTCAGTAGGCTTATAAATAAGCTAGGCAAACATCCTTAAGGAGTGATACAGTTCCACCAGATCCAGTTTGGGATTTAAAGTGTTTTTTTTTTCCCCACTCAGGATTAAAGCTGGTGAGGAAGCTTCACAGTTTTGACTCGCTTCCTGAAGCAACCGGGGAGTTTCCTGCATAAACAACTGCCTTGCATGTCTGCATGCCACTTAGCAGAATGGAAGCGTGGGAGTTACCAGAAGTGACTTCTGCCTTTGAGTCTCATGGGGAAACCTATTTAAAAAGTAAACCCATTTTAAAAGAGAGAGGTGCTGGATCTCTCATAAAGCTGTGCAAGCAACATGCTTCTTGCTGAAGGGATTCTTTTCTTGCGTGTCCCATGTTGCTCATCAAAGAGGCTTTTGGCAGCCTTGGCAATTTTGGGGAGTGCTTAAGGCAATTTAGCAGCTAGAAACCAGGAACTGGAGCATGGGAGTCAGGCGACTGGAGAGTGTGGTTTTCTATCAGTGACTTGGGGAAGAAATGAAAGCTCTGGAGGAGAAAAACGTTAGTCTAAGTTCTGATAGGGATGCTTTGTTTCCTCTTTATTCTGTAACTGCTTTTGGAGTGATTCTGCATTTTTTACTAGCTTGGTCCAGAGAGTAATTTGCTGTAAGAGTTCTGCCACGCCTCCCCTTGGAGGACGGGGTACATTGGATGGCTCTCTGAGATGAGATCAGCCTGGTACCTGCACTGGGTGAAGGAGAGCCTGGCCAGACACCAGGCTTGTGCGAGCGACCGCTGTGCAGAGGACCCGCATTCCTGTATGCGGGGGGGTGGCCGTGGTACAGAGTGTTGGTACGGCACGGCCAGACCTTGCTCTCTCTTGTTTGGGTTTTGTTTGCTTGGAGGCCGTTCTGTTGGTTCAGCTCCTTCAAATAAGTCTGCAGTCTGGTGAGAATGGTACCCTACCCATCTCTGGCTTGAGCTGGCTCCTAGGGCAGCAGCCCAGAACTGGATGAGTACACGCTGGCTGGCAGAGGAGGCTCTGACTCTGTGCTTTCATGCGTCTGTGTATTTTTGACCAACAAGCGTGCAGTCCTAGTAGATCTTCAAAGACCGTGTGCACTAAGCTGTGTTGCGTGTAGGGTGATTTGGAGGATCAGAAGACGTTTATCGTTCAGTTGATTCTGCTCTAGAAATGGCAATGTGATGAGATGCGTTCATTTAGCTGTGTTTACCTAAAAATACTTCTCAAACTTTCACTTCATATTTTTAACACCAGATGGCTTTTTTTTCCCCCTTTTTGTTCTAGAATTCTTCTGAGAGCCACAATTGTGCCAAAAGCATCTTGACCTCGGACAGGCTGCAGATAGTTGTGACCCTTTCAGAGTTCTTTAACGAAACCTGGGAGACGGCCAACTGTGCAAGTAAGTGACTCGTTCTGCAGCTTTCATGCCACTGTTAAGTTAAGTCCTAACTTTGGCCCTAAGATTTGCATGGATCAGATTTGTATGTATTTGTTTAAATACATACAGTATATAACATAAAGATCCTAAACTAGAGCAACTCCGATGAGGGCTACAGGAGGTTTTTATTGGTTAAGGGATACTGCCAAAAATCTGAGGGTGTTCGTCTATATAAAAAATTGGAAGTTACATGTATTTGTTCTAGGCAAGCCTTTCAAAAGGAGGTTACATTAGGGTTGTGTGTGTTTGTGCAATCTGCAAACCCTGCTGGAGACTTCCCTTAGTTTCACTGTAGCTTCTTCTGTTTTTCCCATCTTTCCTTTTTTTTTAATTTATGTAAGGAACTTTGACTTTTTTGTTAATAAGTCAGTAACTGCAATGCTTACTTGTATCTGCCTCCACAGTCATGCCTGTGATTTCATTTCATGGGTGGAGGGTGTCCAAGTCCATCCTTGTGCCTCGCTATCCCCATGCTGATGGTGCTGTGCCATGCTTGCAGATGAACTGCAGCTCTTGGCTCTTCCCCAGGTGTGGGAAGTGGGACGCTATGCTAAAAGGTGCACTAGAAAATGGAGGGAATAGCACTGTGAAGCTAAGCATTACGGATAATGGGGCTTTCTACAAAGTCCTCTGAGAGCCTGGAAGAGTGTTGTGGTTTTTTTTTCATTTGCGAGTCTGGCTCCGTGAGGGCTGGAAAGGCAGTGTGGAAGGAGCCCTTTGGTCTGTGCTGTGCTGCCATGCTCAGATTTTGATCTGTGTGCTGCCTTCCCTGTGTCCTTGTGAATGCCCACTCAACGCTGATGGTGCTTCCTTCTTTCATGAGAATTTTCTAGGATGTCTGCTTGCTCTCGTAGTGCTGTTGCTGAATGTCTAAATTCCCAAACCCCTGTCACTTCCAAGGATTTGTCTGGTTAGAGCACCTGAAACTGGGTGGCTGGCTGCCTGGGAGTGCAAATGGGCTGGGGTTGAGTGGGTCTGTGACTTGGAGGAAAGCCCCAAAGCTCCCCTGAAAGCTGGTGAAATGGTCAGTTCTTGTATTAAATAGCATTAACCTACACTCTGATTTCTAACGCTGTTCATGGTCCAGCTTTTCCCTGGGTGCCCCCCCTTTCATCTCTGCTTCTGATGATTCTGCTGCCATATAATGGCTGTTACTGTTGCTGGGCAAAGCCAGATTTTCAGGGTAGAAAATAAAAGTAATGTCTTGTTTTATCTTAAAGTCCAAGGATAATTCAGACCTCCTCTTCAGAAAGCTCTTGATGATAGTCTTCATCTCTCACTTAATCAAGGCCAATTAATTCTGAAAAATGTTCTCGATGAAGAGTTAGGTCAGCAGGTCTAAGACATCAGTGGCAGGCGGATAAGGAAAATGCAGTGTTGACTAGACCTGTCTTTTATAGTCGAGAGCTCTCTTTGCAAGAGTGGAGTGCCTGGGGCTTGTCAGCTATGGAAATGTTAGAATATCCTGATGTTTTTCTTTCTCTTTGACAGATTGTTTAAAGAACAACAGTGAGGGATTATCAAATTCTACTGTAGAATTCCTGGATTTATTCAATAAGTCTCTGACATGTTTTGAACATAACCTTCAGGTATTTATGCTGTTGTATTTAAGAGAATCACTAAATCCTCTAATTGCTAGAAAAATCTTGTTTATGCTGAATAAACTGCGGATACGTATTAGGCAAATAAAACTCTCAAGCTCGCCAGCAGTTTAGGCACATAGATCAGTGATCTGCAAAAATGTGGTTATTTACAGACTGAGAGCCTAAAATTAATTCTAATTGATATTCACCTTGACTTCATTTTGTATGTAGTTGCAATGCTACTTCACATCAGAATTTCTGAATTCACAACAATTGATAATTACATAGTAAGTACGATAATGTCTGACTGCTGGCACTTGTTCCACGAAGAGGTAGAAATGTTGTCTTCTGACTTAACAATGCAATCTTTAAATAACCTTTTGATAACATAGACTAGTTCAGAAACACCGGCTACCTTATATGATTGTTACAATTCTCTTGACTAGTGAATTTTTTGGTAGTCCGTACCAGAAAGGCAACATAACGCACTTTGTGAAATAAATGTGGTAATTTTCCTTAAAGAAAATGCCATAAATCGCCTAAGAAAAGGCACATAATCCATTTCATTTGGAAACTAGCCAAGTTCTGACATCATTCAATAGGAAAAATGGGAAATGATGGGTATGGTACAATTTCTGAGGGAACCATCTGTGTTTTTCATTATTAATGCTATCTAGGAAATGTGCCTGGATAGGCCTTGGTCAGGTGCAACACGGAGTGGTCTGTCAATCAAATATCCAAATTTGATCTTAACCCAGTGGTCAGTGGTTAGCTGATACAGTAATTACTGGGTTTGGAATGTCGTTAGAAACTGTAGTTTTGTTTTCAAGTATGTTCTGTTGCATTTGGTGATGGTGAAGGCCATAAGTCAAAAGGGTTGTTTATTATGGCAAAGTCTGTGGTGGTCAGAGTTGCTCAGCAGTAGCAACAGTTACTTGCCTATGGTCAGATGATCAACCTGGTCAAATGAAAAAAAAAATACAAAACACTGTTAAGGAACCTGATCTGTGGCTCCAGAATAACAGTTAGTTGCTTGCAGTTTTTCTTCTGTCTCTCCTTCTGGGAGCTGGTACTTTTAAAAATGTTTTTTAAAAAACATAACACCTGCTGATTCAAGAGATGCATAATCTGCAAAAAAAAAAAAAAAGGATCTTGTCACTAGAGCAGCCCAATGAATTAGTGTTTTGGCCCCTTTTCCTCCTGCATTGTCATGTGAGTTGTCTGTCTGGGCCTTTCCTCAATGTGGGTTGTTATAAATCTGAATTTTGGTTCAAGCTTGACTGTAGTTTTTATAATTCCTTCAAACTCTGTGTGAGTGCTGTTCTGTAACCCTAGGGACAAGCCGTCGATGTGTCACCAAATAACTACACCGACGTATGTAAGAACTGCAACGGAACCTACAAGATGTTGAACGACCTCTATAACAACTTGCAGAAGCTGAACAGACACGGCAGTGAGTCTGGACACTCCGCGCACTTGTGTATCGATGTGGAAGATGCAGTAAGTACTTGTTCATACTCAACAGGGAGACCTTAATCTGTGTCATGCGTGCTTTTCTTGCTAGGGATTGCTTTTTCCCCATTCAGTTTGGGACCAGCAGCAGGGCTTTTGGCAGGCTGATGTCCAGTGGAAGGGAGGGAGCCGAGGGAGGCTGTCTTGGTAGGTCCTGTCCTCAGTCAAGCAGCGGGAGCGTGACTGAGGCTCCTGATTGCCTGAGCACATTCCAGTTTGAGTAGCTGCACTTTAATTTCTTGTTACAGTGAAGGGGGTGGATTTAAAAAAAAAAATCTCTTAATCTTCTGGCTTTTAATGCAAAGCTTTACTGCTATTGTTCTAGCCGGTGTGATAATTGATTCCCTATTACAGCAGCTGTTTCTAGGGGTCCTCAGTGTTTGCCACCTGTGTTTGGAAGGAGCTTTGCTACATTGTGAGGTTTCAAGCAGTTGGGCAAAAAGAGTGTTACTGAATGTGTGAGATTAACCCTGTCCCCACAAACTGTCAGTGAGTTCTGCGGCAAATGAGCATGTGGCATTGTCTACATTATATCTGAGTATAGTCTTTTTTTTTTTTTTGAGGCTTGTTGAAACTTTGATGTGAGATTTTGGCTCCACGTAAATTGCATGTTTCTACATTTCCAGGGATTTGCTTGTTTTTTTGGGGGGAGATCTGTTCAAGCTGTTTTCTGAGGTCATGTTTGAGTGCTTGAATATCCTGAATATCCGTATAACCTTGAATCCTTGAATATCCTGAATATCCATATAATACGTTCTCCTTCACCGTTTCCTTATGTTTCCGTGTAGATGAACATCACTCGGAAGCTTTGGAGCAGGACTTTCAACTGCTCCGTTCCCTGCAGTGATACGGTCCCGGTGATTGCAGTTTCATCCTTCATCCTCTTCCTACCTGTTGTTTTTTATCTTAGTAGCTTCCTTCACTCAAAGCAGAAGAAACGGATACTCATTCTGCGTAAGTGATGTTGCTGGCATTGTGCTGTTAGAGTTGGGTGGTGCCAGGGACTCTCTTGGCTCCCGTGGGAGCGGGGGCCCAGCCGGCTCTGCCTGCAGCTGTGCTGACAGCGCTAATAGCGACTATTAGTCTGCTGCTGTCCCCTGAAGAAGGGTAGGAAAGAGCTTCAGCCATATCTTTTCATTAAAGTTTTTGGACGTGAACAGAAAGCTGTTTGCAAGTCTGTGGCGGATAAATAGAGGGAGTGGAGAGACGAGTTTTGTGGAATTCTTTGTGTTTAATTTTCATATAATTTTTCCCTTTCTAGCCAAGCGTATCCAGTCAAATGCCAGTCTTGTGAACATCCAAGAAAAATACAGCTGAGCTGCAAAACAAAACCTGAGAACTGCTGCTGGTATACAGTGGGTACAATTGTGTTGGAATGAGGCCGGCACAAAAGAGGAGTTAATTATGGTTTAGTGTAATGATACAGAGCAACACAAGTTAAACAAAATGCTGTCTGACTTCTAAGCAAGGATATTAACAAACATGACAAGGCAGGGCTGTGTGACACTGTATGGACTCTGGCTTTGAAAAATCTGTGGTTTTTTTTTTCAGTCTCAGGCTGAAGCTGGTGTTTTTCTCTCTAAGCTTTTGTACTTCTCACCAGTAGAATAGCTATACTTTCTTTGCATGTTTTTTTTTTCCCTCTTTATCATATTTGATTCACAGAAATCTATCTGAGATTCTGGATCTTTTTGAGGTGATTTTCGTAGACAGGAAAAACTTGAAGTAGTATTTGATGTTCCTGTTTGAAACATTATTTCCATGTAACACTCTGTCTTGTCAGACTTGGAATGGACAGGAAAGCTTCAAAAAAAAAAGTTCCCATCTTTTTGATCCTTCTCTCTAAAGTCATGCTGCTGCTCAGTTGATTGTAATGGTCTCTGTGAAAAGCATGAAATATGCAGAGGAAGTGGTAATATTTAATGTTTAAAGCCAGCAACAAAAGCAACAGAACTGCCAGTGCTAGACGTGAATAGTGATCATTGATGACTACAGTATTCAGCTATCTCTGATATAAGTGGCATATTTAGTCATTTGCACACTTCAACCACTAAAATATTTGCTTTTCAAATGTTATATTTTCAGAGGCTTATTCTAGGTGTCTGCCCAGGTCACTGGGAATGCATCACTGTTTGTCTGTTTGTGTTGTTTGCTTTGCCTTTAAAGTGTGGGTTTTTTTTGCTTTTTTAAAGTGTTGAGGTAAAGTCAAGTCACTGGACATACTGAATTTCCTAGCCTAGAGCTTGCTGTGGCTTAATACAGAGGTATTTACAGGAGTGTGGTAGGGAAAAAATGGTCCTTTCATGCACAACATGTATTGTACAGGTAAATGAACCAGGGGGTTCATGCAACTTGAAAACTGTCTTGAAGGACAGTGAAGATGCTGTGCTTGGAATTTGATGACTTTCAAGAAATAGTCTTTAAAAATTAGCCCTGTGAAACAGATGAATAATAAATACAAGCATGTGGAATTCCAAAGCAGATGAAAAATCTGTACAGTAACTGCAGGGATGGATAGTGCTGCTGACAGGCAGTGGGTACGGTTCAACAAGCAGCAGCTGCAGTGATACCAGAGGTTCAGTTTGGCTGATGATGGTGCTAATTTGGGAGAGTGATGGGGTTGAAACAACTTATAGCTGTACTTGATGTTAATGAATGGCTTTGCTCCCATTTGGAAATACCTGTTTTTATAACCATGAGATAAAACTAAATGGCCATATCATCTAAAAATCAAATTTCTCTTGAAACCTGCGTGTCTGACTGTGGTCAACAACTGTATGAAAGTCTTACGTACTTGACTTGCATTTGAGCCTAGTTTGTTTAATTATTTCTTTGCACAAGGGCTCAAATACATATATAATGGTTTAACAAAACAGTCCTGAAGTCATCCTAGTCATTGTGTTTTTTTTTGGTTTTGAGCCATGACATACTGTCAGTTTTAAAGTCAAGTTGACACTGTGTGTTTGTTATCAAGTAAAATACTGTGTTAGTGATTGGCTCCATCCACATGACTGCTTTTTTTTTTTTTTTCATTCTATGACTGAGAAGTATTTATCTTCCTCTGTTAAACATGAATTACTAGGTCAACCGTCAGTTTGTTCTAGGTAGCTCGTAACAATAATAGAAAAGTTTTTCTTCTGGTTATTCTATAAAGTTACTTCCTTGTGGCTAGGAGAGGCATGTTGCCTTTAGGAAAAAAGACGTTTAATATTTTTATATTTGTTATTCTTAAACTTCAACTTTCAGGGACTTATTCAGCTGCCTGCTCTAATAGCATTACATCGATTTGGGACATCATATGATTGAGAGCTGTTCAAAACAATCTTTCATTCATGCAGATAAAGCCAGTTTGTATGTGCAGCACTTCAGAATGACAGCTTTTATACTGTAAGCGGTGGCTTTTTGAGCACATTCGTGCTAAGTAGGTCTCAAAGTCATTACTTTTGGATATGGTGGTTAAGCACTTTACAAAAAAAAAAATAAAAAAAAAATCAGCTTTTCTTATTTTCCTGGCTGCTAAGCCAAACGGAAATACTCATGTGACTTTTTTTTATTTTAAAGCAGCAGTAATGTTTACACTTGAGATTTTAAATCTTATATCCACTATTTCTCCTTTTTCTTTTCCAAACTTTGTACTGCTAACTTGCTTTACACAGTTATATTTTTGGTAGGATGCTTCACATATAAATTGACTGAATTCTCTTTATAATCTTTCCAAGAGTAATGTGGAAGCACACAGATGGTGTGTTTGAAGGAGAACTAGAACTCATTTTGCTGCTAAACTTTCATCTTCGTTTATTTTTTGCCTTTTTGGTATTATATGTACAAAACAGTGAACTTTGGAAATACTGGTTGTTTGTATCCTTTTGTGCAAATAAAGATTTCTAACTGTGGGGTGGCACTTCGATTTGTATTTATACTTATTAGGAATCCTCTAAATGCTGAGAGTCAGCTTTAATAAAGATTGTCAATAAACAGTGAACAGTGTGGTTTCTTAATTGCTCCATTTATAGGAGTTTTATATTCCTGCTGTTCGGGGTTTGTGTTTAGAGGCACCTGCTTATTATTCCTCATTATGCCATTTGCAGGAAAACAGTATCGGAAGGACATTTTCAAAGCGGCGCTGCAGTGAATTACAGAAGAAATGAATTGCAACTGCTGAGAAAGGGTGGAGTTTGAGTGCAGTTAAATCCTGCAGAAGTATACAGAAAGAGTCTCATTAGCTGCAATGGAGTTTCTTAGACAGTTGTCTGGGGGTAAGGGTACTTGGGATAACTTGGTGTCCTTGTGGGGTGGCTTTTAGTTACCTGCACTGGCCCCTCTTTCAGCTCCAGCAGTCGCATTACGTCTCCCAGCATTGCAAATAGTATCTGTTCCTACTTGCTAGAGTCAGCCAGGATGACCTGTGGGCAACTAGTCATCTCGTGTTGTGCCAAGGGTTGAAACGAAGTTGTCTGCTGGAAAGATGGTGCTGGTCCAAGCTGTTTTCCCCCAGCATCTGCTCTGAGGTCCAAGGAGCTGCCTGGGGTGTTCCTGATTTGTGTTGGCAAACGTAAACGTGGGAGCAGCCACAAGCACATCTGCTTCTCTGCGGCGGGCTAGGATGGACCTTTGTTCCTTGCACAGATTAGAGATAGGGAAGGAGGAACATTTTTGTCCTGTGGGGTTTTTGTAACTTTCAGCCCTAGACAGAGAAGAAATGGTTGTCTCTACCCCTAGACAAAACAACCTCCTTGCCCACCTTTCCTGTTGAATCCTGACTTTGAAATATTTGTATACGGTGACACTGACTTTCACTGTCATCAGTGTTTTATATGGGATCTCCACTCTATATAGATATTGCCAGATTGCTTATGCTGTGGTGAGGCTGTCTGCTATCAGGGAGCATTTTGCTCTTCTATTTAAGCCTTAACTGTGTTTCTTGTTCTCTGGGCATCTCTACTTTGAGACCGCTGGAGGTCACCAAGTCCAGCTCCCTGCTCAAGCAGGACCATCTCTAAAGCTGGATCAAGTTGCTCAGGACTCACAGACGTGTTTGGTTCCCCGCTTTTGGGCACTATGGGGTTCTGCTCCAAGCAGGCTGTGCTTTCAGCTCCCCAACACGCAGGGGTGCAGGGTGGCTGCCACAGCTTGAAGAAACAAGTCTGAAAAACTGATGTCCCCTGCTGCCAGCCCATTGTGGATAAAGAATACAGGGATAGTTTATACTATGGTGTAGCTTCGAAAGGAGTCTGTGGTTTAAAGTGTGAGCTGTGTTTGGTTTTTTATTTGTTTCTGTGCATCTCACCGATAGAAGTAGGACTGATCAGGTGGCAGGAGGGCAGGGATGCTGTCGCAATGCTTTGCAATCGAATGCAAAGTTGCAGAGTTAACTGCTAATTATTATTTTTTTTAAATTACTTAATGATTTTTGCTGGAAATAAGTTAAATAGTTAAATGAACCCTGAAATCTTCACCTACTCCCATCTAAGGTGAAAATGTTGGAAAGCTATTTCAAATATTTAATAACAGAGAGACACTTGCTAGTAGCTCGGTTGAAGTTTTAACTTTTAATACTGAAAATTCCACTCTAGTGCCAGCACAGTAAGTATCATGGATTGCTGCAATTAAGCCAGTGCCTTAAGTTATTCATAATACACTTTCTGGGCAACATTCCCACCTGCTTAATCTCTGCTCTACAAGCGTTTATTAGAACTGACTGTTGAAAACACCAAGCTAAATCAGACACTGAAAAAAATAATAAAAGAAAAATCAATCAATATGATGCCTTAAACTGGTTTAATGTCTTTCCTCTTCAATAATCCTACACGTTACTGATTTATTTGCTGTAATGAACATGCCATTCAACCAAAACAAGATTAGCTGAGAACACCACAGCATTAAGCACAGAGCAACTTTAATGCTGCTTTACATTTCATTGTAATGCTCAGCACTTACAGTGTTGTCTCTTTCTTTCCTCTGTAATAAAGAGTTTGTGTGAGGATCACGAAGGGCTCTGAAGTGTTGTTTTGTTAAAGCATTTGAAGCAATAGATTTGAGTCTGAGTTGCAACGCAGCAGCTCCTTCGTCCAACCGTAAGTGGAACCAAACTGGTGAGCAGGATTAATGCATGAATTTCTATTCCCTGCAGGATTTTTCCGGGGTTAACCATGAAATAAATGGCTTATGTCAAACTGATCTAGGTTAAGACAGAGAGTACAGCCACTGGCAATCAGAATATTCCTTTGGACTTCATTCAAAAAAAATTTTTTTTTTTTTTAGTAGCATTTGGAACAGTAGCAGTCTTCTGTGCTGCCGGAAATGCACACTGCAGTGAGCAGGTACATTGTTTTTTTACAGAGGAGTCCTGGGATAGCTGTGGTAAAGACAGATGACTTTCAAGGCAGTCTGTAGAAAGAATTGGGAAAATATGAATGACAGAAGTATCTTATACCTGGCCAAGCTGTAAAAACAACACCTGGCTAGGTATAATGCAAAGTCTGAAGACTGTAAGCTCTCCAGCATCCAGGTAAAACTGTGTGTACCTGTCTTCCCATTACAGGGGCAATCCTCAACTGGGAATCTCTAAAGACAGTGGGTTTAAATTACTTTGTTGTATTTTTATTTTCCCTCGGTCATGGAAAGAATGCTTTAGACAGTAACATTCCCTTCTTGATGATTAAGAAGCAAGTTGTATTTGTTAGGACATCCATATAATCTCCATAGTTCTAAAAAAAAAAAAAAAAAAAAAAAAGAATTTTCCAGGGATGCTGCTTGCAGTACAATGTTATTTTTCATTTTCTTTGGAAGACTATGATAAGTTGCATGTGTGTACTTCAGCAGCTTTTTGTGTCTTGGAGTCAAGACTTGCAGTTAAGTATTGCAAAAGTGTGCTGAACTGGGAGCAATTAGTCAAACAGAGAAATGAGAAAAAGGTCAGAGTGTTTGCACTGTGCTGGAAGAGGCTTTCAAATGTGGGTTGTGTTTCTGATGCTGGAATGTGCATGTTTCTTTTGGCGAATGCTGCTTTTTTTTCCTGTTGATCAGAACAGAGAATTGAAAGTGATCTGGCAAAGGGAGAGTCAAGAGATTCAAGGCAGCTGTTGCTGGAGGAGGAAATGGACTCTGAAAGTCTGCAGCCTTACTTTACATGTCTCCATTGAAAAAATAGTCTGAAGATGCTTTCAGAATGTCTGCCTGGAAGGTGAGTGCTGGGGTGCAAAGAGAGGGCTAGCAAGTATTGGCAGAGATGCTAGCTTGCCATTAATATGGCAGGATTTCCTGAAAAATAGAATCTAAAGCTGAATGGGATAGAGCGCCCAGAGGGGAGCATGTGTGCTTGGAAGGGAGAATTTCTTCCAGAACAACTGGTGTAAAGCTGGACATGGGATATAAATAACAGCCATGTTATTTATATGAAATTTGGCCGTGCCTTTTTTTTTTTTTTCTCAGTTATCAGAAAACACCACAGCACCATTTACTCTTTTGCCCAGGCTGCACAGGTATTAGCCATGACTGCATCTATCAGTGCACCCCTGCAGTTTAGCTGCTTTGCATTACAGCAGACTGTTTCACTAGTGCAGAATTTGCTTTGTTGTCTGTTACACAGATAAGCAGTATAAAAGGTGTATGTACATACATGAGTGTGTATTTATATATAAAAGAATATGTGTGCTTTACTGTAGCCACTTGTGTGAGTTACTTTAGGTCTGCTCATGAGCCCCCAGATGCGTTTTATTTAAAGACCAAGTGATCTGTGTGATCTCCTAAATCATGGCAACGGAAGCACTTGGACTGACCTGCTTGGTGTCCAAGCAAACATCAGGAGAAGGGACAGTGAGAAAGAAGGAATGAGGCAGAAACAGCAAGACTGCTTAAGAGAAAGCAGGATCGAATAGTTCTGGGAAAGCCTCTGCCCAGCCTTGGCTTGTATAACGGGGACTTATACAACACGTAACCCAATCTGACCCTGACCCTGCCAGTGTTCAGAGACTATATTTTTACTGAGATTAAGCTTTTATTTTCTTCCTTTTTCCCGGTACAGTTCCCTTGGCTTTCAGCTTGCCTGTTGGCTGTCTGTCTGGCATGGCTGAGGCTACCTTACCTGTTTGTTCCTATGACACTCGGCCAGCTGCCCTTTGCGAAGGGCGGCCCTGTGCGTGCCCAGCCACGCCGTGGTACCCCACGGCGGTGCTCACCAGGGACGGCCTGGTGTCTGTTCTCTGCTGGCAGCAGCACTGGCAGGGAAGGAGAGACGAACACGGTAAATGTAACTGCACCTTTCAGTTTGGCAAAGCAGCTGTGAGCTTCCCAAATAAAATGTCACGCTGCATGGGAAGTGGCAGAGCTTGGATCCTCTGGGAGGCCCTGTGTTTTTTTCACCTTTCTCTTCATGGTAACGTGAGGGAGTGGTGTCATGCCACCTTGCTGTCCTGCCTGCTGGCCTCACCCCTGGAAAACGCTGAGATCCCCATGCCATGAGAAAGGCCAGGGGAAGACCCAGCCCTGGAGGCTCCCTCAGCCATCCTACGCAGCACGGGGCCACCATGCAGCCCCCTAGGCCTGCTTGCCAGAAGCATGTGGGATGGCTGCAAACTTGTGCCCCGTTTTCACACAAACAAATCATCTTGCCTAAAGACAGTCCCAGCTCAGGATGCCCTTGGTGTCCCCCATTTCCAAACCTCTGGGGGTGCAGACTGCACTGGGCACGTGCAGCCCTGTGTCATGGTGAGGAGCTCCTGCTGACTGCCTCACCTCCTGCTCCCCTGGCCTTCTGGGGACCATCTTAGAATCATAGAATCATTAAGGTTGGAAAAGACCTTCAAGATCTCCCTTCCTTCCAGGTCTGTGTGGTCCTCTCAGTGTCTTTAGAGTGGGGATGAGCTTTTTCCCTAGCTAGGACACAGGTCATGGATGCAATGTGGGCCTACACCGCTGGCACAATGGTGTTTTTTGGTCTCACCTTTGAGCTTCCTGGTTTTAGCTTGCTCTCATCTCAAGCTGCCTGGTTTTACACTTGCAACTTTAAAGCATCTCTCCCTGGGATAGCTGTCCCCACCTCTGTGGCACCATGGGGGAACAGGTAGGAATTCCAAGCGGAAAAATGCTAAACATTTTCCCCATTACTGACTTGGGAGTTCAAACCTAGCCTTCAAAAATGTGCTAAAATCCACTGACTCAGAGTACTGTGCAGCATCCCAACAGCCAGGGCACTTGAAAGGCAGGGCTTGGACTCCTGTGAGACTCTGTGATTGCTGGAAAATATTCCTCCTCTTTCAGATACTAGGTATTTTTGAAAACACTTGGTCAAGTTTGGCATGCAAGTGGTCATTAGGTCATATTTCTCAACTTATCTCAATTGATAGTTTCCTGTTTTTTCTCTAGTGGGGCTTTGAACATTCTTATCCAAGGGCTGCTGTACAGGGTATATGGACTGGCTTTTCCCTGTCACCCATGAGAGGGCCCTTCAGTGCTATGTGTCGTGCCCCTGGGGTTGAAAGCCACCACTCAACTCAACCTTAAGCTGTTAGGGTCAATGCAAGGATGAGCGTCTGGATGTCCCTGGCTGGTGCTGTAAACCACACTAGCCTCAGTGCTTCTGACCGTTTCTCTTGGATTTAAAATCTTCCAGCAACACCTTTCAGGTGTTCTTCTGTGCTCCCAGGTCTTGGTGGCATATCTCCCTGCTCTGAATTCCATGATCTTCACGGCTTCTTCTGGCTCCATACCATTGCACCACGATGCGGTAACATTTGCAATCCCAGGATGGTTTCTTCACCCCACGGTTCCCACTCTGTCTTTAATACTTGCCGTCCTGATTCAGGCAGGTGGGTGCAGCTCCCTGTGATGCCATCAGATGGGAGCTGGGTTCTCGTGATAATGCAGAAATGACCATGGCAGCCTTCCCAAGGAAGCATTGCTCAGCCAGCTGAGAGGGAGAGCAGAGACTCGCAATCACTGGGGGCTGAAAGCAAAGAGAAGTCTGTAGCCTTGAAGGGCAAAAGAGACCGTTGGAGGTGAAAGCAGATTTAGGTAGACTATCTCCCAAAATGCTGAGCAAAGACAATCTTGCAGCATAATCATTTTAACATTTGATATTTTGCAGCATGAGCAGATTGTGGATTTGTACGAGGAAGAATTGTTTAACCCTCACCAATACCCAAGTGCTTCAGAAAGAGCTTTCCGCCTGAACACAGATTGTCTTCCCAGTCACACATCCAGCAAGAACTCCAAGTTCACAGTGACTGACCATGACAAACACTTGAACTTTGTAGGCTGCCAACCCTGCTCCTTCCTGCCCTTTTAGCACGCTGGGACCTACGTGTTCACTGTTTAAGCTAACTCCTCTGGACCATCTACAACATCTAGAATACATCAAAGCTGGGAAAACCTGTGTTTTTGTCTCTAAAATGACTCATATTTATGAATGCTTCAATTCAAGATTTGCTTTTTTTATTTTTTTTTTTATTTTATTTTTTTCTGTACTCAGCTGAGAGTGCTGAGTACAGGAACAGTATTGTCCTTTACATGATCAGGGCAGTTATTAAACTGCATGTTATGTTGATGGTGTGATGCTATGAAACTTATTTTTTTATTCACACTAGAAATTCATTCCAAGGGGACAATAAGCATAAGATAACAGGGACAGGAAAAAAAATAGATTTATAAATATATATATATATATTTCTTTTTCTGCTAAGTGCATCTTCTTGATTTCAGAGCACATTACCTAGCTGCTGCACTGTGAGTCAGACAATTCATGAAGTGG
Source organism: Anser cygnoides (assembly GCF_040182565.1). Classification (NCBI taxonomy): domain Eukaryota; kingdom Metazoa; phylum Chordata; class Aves; order Anseriformes; family Anatidae; genus Anser; species Anser cygnoides. The sequence continues at coordinate 74,075,860 of NC_089875.1, forward strand.
GTTGCACAGATTGTCTAATTTACTCACTTTCAGGGTCTGAGGGGGTTGGTAAGGGAAAAGGAAAAAAATGTTAGGGATTGTTAGATGTAAGACTAAGAGATCCCATCTTACTGGTAGGAAAAAAAAAAAAAGATACATACTGCTAAAAGGAGATAAAAAGAGCATAAATTCCAGTCAGATGTGCCTCTCGTGAAAAATGACTAATTAAATGACATCGGTAGCTTAAAAATAGACCCTGCTTTAATGGGAAAATATTTTAGAGGTCATTTAAAGAGAAATCAAAACCCAGGAAAGATGAGCAAGTATGACTGCTGGCCTGGGCTTTGTTATTTCTTGGAAGTAAATCTCATTTTGGGGGCAGTTTCAAGAACAGTGATAAAGCCCAGCACACCTACAGTAGCCATGCTCATGCAAACAAGCACCGTGCAGCCTTACAGAAGGCCCATGGAGGTCAGAAAACAATGAACTGAGCGGTGGATAAATGATCCAGCTATGGGGTGAGGAGTACAGGAGGGCAGCCCTGAATCCAGCCCGTAGGAGCTGCCGCGCTGGGCCGGCGCTGCTCCAGCAGCCTGCCTCCACCCTGCGCTGCCTCGCGCACCGTAAATAACCGTTATCGGTTCCTGTGATCCACCCCGGTCATGATTTCGTAAACCTTTGCCATTTCTCTTCTGCAGTTGCCCCAAATAGATATTTCTCAGACCACGTGCCCGAACACCTGCAGGATGAGGTTTGGTTTAAATTTAGTTTACATGCTGAAAACATGAAAAGGATTAATGCAAAGGGGAAGCGTTTGATCTCTTTGACCAAATAACCATATCAAAAGCTCTTTTCAATGCCTTTTGTTGAAACATATAAAAGTCATGAACTCCCAGGCTTCTAGCCAAATACACCCGAGCGTATGGGCCAGGCTGTTGCCCAGTGTAAGCCAATGTCACTCTGCTGATCTCGAGGGATATGAAGTGACTTTCCCCATGTTTGGACCCAGCCTCCGGGGATTAACAAGGTGCTTGTATGAGCAGTAATGCTGATCAGCCTGCAAAGAAGTGGGACAAACGGGTTTGCAAGCCTGTGACTGTATCTGAGAGGAAAAGCTAGCTCCTGAAGTAAAATAGATATTATCCCCAAGAGGAACTGATAGATTATCTTTGAGATGATTAATAGGAATAGGATTAAAAGCATTATTTTATTCAAAGCCTCGATTTGCTCTGAATACTTCGGTGTTGACTTCCTGCTTAGTGCCAGCTGAGGTGGCTCCCCTGCAAAGGAGAAGTTCCCTTTAGTTCTCATTTTGATAGCAGCAAAACCTGATAGCAGAAATTCCTCACCCTCCTGAGCTGCGCCGATGGTCTGAAGAGAAAAGAGGAGGTATCTTACTCTGTTTGTTCGCCCTGTCCTTTACTTCAGAGGTTTTCCAGCTTACTAGGAGGGGTACTGATGGTTCCCCAGCTGGGAACCGCCAGAGAGCTGTGAAGCTGAGGAAATCCCTGCCGAAATGGGAGCTGGAGGCATTTCGTGGGTTGCTCAGAGCAGGTGTCCCAGCAGCGGTCCAGCTCCCCACAGCTGTGTGCCCGCAGCAGGACAGCCAGCACAGCTCCTGGAGTCTGCAGGGTGGGAGAAACTTCTCCTCGTGTCTTGTCTGCAGCTGCTTCTGCCCATGTTTCACGCAAGCCCGTGACAGGGGTGGAAGCATCCCTCCTCGGTGGGGTCTCATAAAATTGCAGCCTGGCAGCAGTGGATGTGGCCGTGGTGCTGGCGAGCCCTGCGTTTCTCCAATGCAAGAGGCTTTTCTTTCCACTTGGTACCAAGGAGTTTTATGCTGAACTGACGGAATAAGACTTTCCAGCAGAATAATTTTCCTGGAAGATTAAGAAAGTCAAATATTTCTTAGGATCTCTATCATGTCTGAAATCCCCTTATCCTGCATATGAATTACTTTTTTTTTTTCTTTTCAAACCAACAAATGCACTGATGCTGAACCCGATGCTTTCCCTCCCAGCTGTTGCTGCTTAGCTGCTCTCCTCTCTACTTAAAAACTTTTTTTTTTCTTTTTTATTATAGAGAGAGCCTGAGGGAGGTCAGATGGAGCATAAGTGCTCTGCTTTTTTCTTTCATTAGCACAAGTGATGGCTACCCATGGATTTCAAATTTGTTTCAGCTCTTACTGGGAGCTCTTTGCAACCTGAAGCAGGGATTGATTGTCGGTGAAGAGGCTCTGCAATAACAAAGACAGAAGTCATACAGCAAAGGTCTGACATGTGAGCTGTCAGAGGTGATGCCACCAGCAGCTGACCTATCATAAGACCTCCGGGAAAAGCCACCGGGCGCCGTGCTTGGGAGTTTCTAGTGCCCTGCTCCCCGCTAGTTTGTGCTTGGAAACAGATTGACTAACATAATAGAGTGATTTTGTAATCTGTCATAATACCATAAGCTACAGATCCACAGACTTTGACCCCTCGCAGGTATAATGAGCTCCTTTATTCAGCTGCACATGCTCTCTCGATGGGGGAGGAAGGGGGGGGCTTTTTCTAATTATATATCCAAAGCATATGTTTTGCCCAGAAACAAAGCATTATATTCATTAGCAAAATCCTATAAGCTAGGCTCTTTTTATTAGCCAGTTAACTAATTGACAGTTAAGAACGTGTATTAATATCACGGTGTAACCATGCAGTCACTTAATCTGACAGCTTTATTAAAATCATAGCATTGCTCTTCTAAGTTGCTGCAGCGAGAGGCTGTAGCATTTGCATTATAAACCTCGGTGTTCGGAAATGTTGGGTGCTCAGCTGCAAAAAAAAAAAAAAATCGATACATCATCATGCAGGCTCAGCCTAGTGGCTGTCTCCCTTAGTGCTTTGACAGGACCGGAGAAGAGCGCTAAAGGTCCTCGCATTGTTCTTTAAAAATCCGCTCAATCAATTTTAAGTAGGTCTCGGGAGCGCGCAAAGCATATGTTGGTGCATTTTCTTTCTCCCTTCCTAATTCAGAAAGTGATCTCACTGGAAGAAAATGCAGAGCGTCGCGCGTCTGAAAGCATACTGTGGGATGCTGAGAGCAGCACGGGGCGGGGGGCGTATGTCGGGGAGAAGGGGGACCCCGAGTGCAGCTGCGGATGTTGCACCGAGCAGAGCCCGTCCATTTGCGATGGCGGGTTAAAGAGGTGAGTGACTTGTGTATGGAGACGCTTAGGGAATAAATACCGGTAATGGAACCAGTGTCATCACAGTATGAAGACGTTGTACAAACCAATCTTCCATCCTCACTTCATCTAAATAATAACCCTCTACAGTAGCCCATGCTTGAAAAGGCTTTGGTCACAGATTTATGCCGCAAAGCACGGTGTTTTGGTGAGGAATAATAATAGGGGCTCTGCAGGATTACATTATTCCCTTCGTTAGGCTTGCACAGCCTCTGCATTTGGCTTATAGATCATTATCACTCAGTGTCGGAGGTGGAAGATGGAGAATACAGTATGAAAACACACAATGATGTTTTCACAGGTGATGTCACATTTTATTTCATATACCTTGGCAGAAAACAAGGGAAAAATGTTTTCAGCTCCCTGCCCCGAGCTGCCACTTGTCTGGCTGCAGCATTCCCATTGCAGCTGGGAGTTTTGTGTCTAGCTGGGCTGAAGCTACTGGGTATTTGCTGAGCTGGTGGGTGCGATCACTAGGCAGGATAATGCCTTGCTAATCAACATTTTGTGGAGTGCTGGCCCAACCTTTTCCATGGCAAAGACATGCATGTGTGTCCCTGCCCTCACTAGGTCAGGCTAAATCCCGTTGATTTTACTCTTCCTTCTCTACCCAAATCTCCCCAGCCATTGTTTCAGCTCACTGAGCAGAAGATCGCCGCCTGGCACCGAGGACCATCTTGCTCCTGGTGCCCTGGGTGCACAGCCCAGGCAGGTGGGAAGATACAAGCTGCTGATGTTCTGGTTTTTCATGATCTGTCCCAGCTTGCAGGAATGATCCGGGACGGGATGGTTTGGACCAAGTTAAAATCATCAGGGCTGAGGAACTTGAATTTGGGCTGGACATTTATAATGCAGAAGCAGAGAAGTCAACAAGTCCTCAAGAGACTGTTGATCATACTGCAGATAGGAAGGCTGCTCATGAAAAAAAGGCAGTTTTTGAAGCAAAGAAACCTCTCTACACAGATGTCAGTGTGTGTGCATGAATATAAGGACAGGCGGTGCTCCTTTCACTGGACAGTGGCAACAGGAGACATTTCTTCTCAGAAAGAGCAGTCAAGGAAAGGTTGGACCTAATGCTTAGGGACATGGTTTAGTGGGTGACATTGGTGGTAGGGTGATGGTTGGACCAGATCATCTTGGAGGTCTTTTCTCCCATGCTAATGTTGCAATATTTGTGCGCAGCAGCGCTTCCTATCTTTATTCTTCAAAGCTTTGTAGACCTCAAACATGCCCCTTCCCACCATCCCCTCTGCAGAGTCCCCACCTGCCGAGTTACTCCTTGTGCTGTGACCACAAGACGGTTCCCTCGATCCTTCCAGTTGCCCTTCCCTGTGCCTCCTCTATCTCCACTTTCTCTGCCAAGTGTGTACACAGACAGCCATTCACTTCGGCCACAAATGTGAGATGCGGTTCAGTTCAGCCAGTGGGTACTAGCTTCTCTTCAATATATATTAACTGTATTTTAATCCTCATGAAAAACATTTTTTACCCTTTGCCTTCTGACACTTTAATCAAAACTCAGGAGCTCTTACCCCCTTAAAAATAAGCAGAGGACAAAGTGAAGCAGAGAACTGTAGTTAATTATAAATTGTTAATGAAAGCTGACAAAAGCTTTCTGGAAGCCAGCACAAGTCCTGATGCGTAACATTTACATGCATGGTTCTACAGCTATTTTTAAGGCAAATCTTGCATTGGTGTCTATCAGACAAGAGTGTCAGTGGGAGTTTTGCCTGATCACTGGCAGCATGATTGAGATTATTGAGAAATAAATAAAATGTCAGGGAAAGCTCTTCTTAAACATTCAAACAACATTCATTAATGAAAAACAGGCACGGCGAACAGACTGTAGAGTTATGCTGTGCTAAGCCTCTGTAACTTGGGCCAGGCTTGTGGGGTGGGCTATAATATCACACTTGCTGAGCATTTTCTGAGCAGCAGAGGAGTAAACAATACCTCTAATGCGAAACCAGAGGTAAAATGAATTAGGTGATGATAACCCTTTAAAAAGAAAAGGTATTTTGTGAGTTTCTGTGCAAAGACCTTTTGAGCTCTAAGCTTTATAATCAGCTTGGAAAATAGTTTAACCCAGAGGATCTTTGTGACTTACTTCTGTCTTCCCCAGTTTACACGGTCAACCATCAAAACACATGTTGTTTGAAGAACTCTGAATGTCAGGCGGCAAGGTCAATTTGTAAATCATTTCCCAGTTCTAAAGGCAGTGCCACTGCACTGTTTTTAGGCTATGATTAATATCATGGCATAAAATAGTTAATTTAAACAAACAAACAAAAGGGAAACTCAGTGAAAAAAAAAAGAGGTGCTTTTCAGATAATCCACTTACTGCATCTTTGTTGTGCCTATCGTCATAATACCCCTCAGTCCCAGTTGCTGGATTTAGCCACAACGCTTTCTAATTTCCAGAGAGGCAGCAGCAGCACACCAGCTTTTATCGTTAGTATTCCTGATATGAGCACAATGTCCTGATGCCTTTGCAACCCTGCGGCAAAGTCTGCACCTCCGCAAGGGCTGAACCTGCAGGCATGCTCCCTTTGTGAGGCTGGCGAAAGGTAAAGAAAAGGAGAGAGGGGAGAGAGGAAGAAGAAAAAGAGAGGAAGAAAAAGCAAGAGAGGAAGAGAGAAAGTTGAGAGAGAGCTGAGAAAAAGATAAGAAACAAGAGAGAGATAGGGAGAATAGAAACAGAGGAAGAGAAACAGAGTTTGTCTTCACCGAGGGCCTAGAAAGACTGGAGAGAGAGCTCCCTTGGAGAACCTGCATTTTGGACCTAGGTCCATGGAAACCCCCTACCCCTAATGCACTGCTCAGTGTTCCCACTCCCAGAATTATCCCAAGCACCCAACAAGAAATAAAAAAGTAGGCCAAAATGCCAACCAATTTGATTCCTGATATAACTTGTTCCATCCTCAGATTTTCATCTGAGGGTAAGACTCCAGGGAATCACAGCCCAAATGTTACAGAGGAGCTTATGAGGTGCACGAGCTCTTCTTTTCCCACTCTGGGCACCATGCGTTGTTCAGGAGCATTATGTGTGTTTTTTCTGTTTGTTGCTGTTGTTTGGTTTGTTTGTTTGTTTATTTGTTTTCCTTTTCCCCCTGACATTAATCCCTATAAAACTGAGATATAAGTTCCCAGCAACTTGCTCTAGTAACTTCTGTCCTGAATTTGTCATCTCTAAGTAGGAAATACCCCTGATTTCCTACCATCTTTAACTACAGATGTGAACTACAGACAGATGTGAACCACTGAGAGAAGTTCTGCAGTATCCAGCACACTGCCCATGAAAGCTCCACTTCGCCGTCCTACAGATCTTCTGCCATCGCTGCCCTCCAGTGCTTCTCCACTGCCTCCACCATCCCCTTGCTGTCAGCCTGGCCAAATCCTTGCACCTAGTCAGGAGTGGATCTATGGAAGCTTTTGTGGAAATCACTCCAAAATGTTGGGAAGCGTGCCAAGGAGAAGGTGTTACATGGCCTTTCGCATCTCTCTTTGGAAACAAATCAGGTACTGGGGACACAAGAATGTGATAATCCCAACCAGAGGGAGTCACACACTTGTGGGAGCCCCAAGAAGAGGTTAAAACATAGTACTTTTCTCCCTCATATGGTCGTGTTAGATGCGTTACACAGTGAACTCCTTGATGGCCCTGGGCAGCCATTGTATTTGTTGCCATTGAAATCAGCATGTAAATCCTAAGGTGACAGGTCTACTCCAGTCCCAGGGTGGATCACGGGGCCATTTATTTGAATCTGGCTTCTCTGCCAGAAACAAGTAAAATAGCAGCAATAAAAAATGCTAGCCAGATAAGCAATGGTGTTTGCAGGGCAGTGAAGGCAGGTATCCATCCATCCTAGTACATTTAGCTGGAGGCACCTTCCCTCCTGTAGTGTATTTGTCTTGAGATCGTTTTCATTTCACATGTGTCCAGGCTGGTCACATACAACCTTTGCTGACTGGAACTAATTGAATTGACCACCTTGTGTCATGAAACATGCACACAGGAAGAATATTTCTAAAACAGCTGGGCCAAATACAAAGGCTCCTGTGTGACATGGTCTGCAGAGCGGAGGAGGCTGCGAGACGAGAAGCAGGGGTCCTGCACTGCCACTGAACACAGCTGGGTAGCCTGAGGTGGGCCACAGCCACATGCACAGTGCAGAGCCTGCTGCCTGGCTCATGCCTGTAGCTTTTCCACGGCTACAGGTGCTTTTGAAGCTCTTACAAAGAGCTATTTTCTTAGTAATGCCCATTTCAATTAAATATGTCATGCAAATCTGTTATCTTCTCTCCTTCCCACCTGAACACACTAATAGCATTCTTCCTTTCTTGGTTTAATGACCCAGATACGGTAGACTTATATAAAGTCACATTGCATTTTGTTGGAAACCAATACACTTGCAAAACTGGCAAATTGAAATCCGTCACCGTCTTACCGGACGTGTTTGGCAATGGCATGAGCTGGAGAGCTCCCCACGGCTGTGTTTGATCGCCATCTGCCGGCCATTCCCTACCTCTGGAAATTCCTGCTCTCCGCATTCCCTCGGCTGTAGGAAGGCAGTTCACCACCACACAGAAGTTCAGGAAGGTCATGACATCTGGGATACGAGTTCCCACAGCTATAGGCATATCTGCTAAATTGTAATTACCATTTCACAGGTCGTAAAATCTTACATTCGGGTTTGAAACTGCCTATTTGTTACACCAGAAATGTTCTACATTTCACCATTCCTACTAATTCCTGCTAAAACAGTCCAACTGTCATCTTTGGTGCCTTACTAGATCTGTAGTAGCTGTTCTTCTGTAGAGATTATGGGATTTTGTCAAAGCATTGTCTTTCTCCTGACCTGGCACCTCCTCTTCTTGATTCACGGAACTGTATGGTTCCCTCAAGCCGCTTCTGATAAAAGCGCAGGTGTGCTGCTAGGTAACACAAGGGGCAGAAGATTTGTCCAGCTCATCAGAAAATGGACGTGTTTTCAGCATGAATATGCATCAGTTGTTGTGCAGTTTCAGATACCAGGCTTACAGCTTTTCTGCCTTCACGCTACCATTTCTCCTTTCTGTGCCTTCTGCAGCCAACCTTACCAGTAGTTTGGGTCTCTGGTTCATGTTTAGGGATGAAGGTAGGACTGAAGATAGAATGCTTTTTTGTATCTTTCCTTTGATGAAAGTCCCAACCTGCACGCTTGGTAGAGGTAATCAGCAGCTGACAATCTCCAGTGACACTGGAAACAACATCAGAGGATATGCAAAAGCGATGCTGGTGGCTGTGAAATCACTGTGTGAATGACCATGCACATAACACCAACCCCACAGGTCAATGTTACCAAGCCTTTTGCACTGGAAGGAGAAGTCAGACTGATGAGTGTGCTGGGAGGTGCAGGAGGCAGCCCCCGTGCTTCTGGGGTAGTTGCAATAAATCACTCTGCCCCTGTGGAAGGGCCCACTACGACTGCGAGTAGTGCAGCAGGGGTGTGTAATGCAAGAATGCACTTTTGTGACTTGACACAATGAGTGTTAAACGTATTCTGAGAGTGTTTGGGGAAGATCAAATTCTTCTAGTTTAGAAATAGCTATCTACTGGGGTGTTCCCAAAATGTTGTCTCTACCTCCAATAGACACAGCTGCACCTGAAATGTAAACAGGTTGGGGTTGTTTGACAGGCTGCCAGTGGCAAAAGCAACACTGATTCCTCCCTTTCCCCATGGAAGTAAGGGATAACCATTACTGTTCATGGAGAAATTGTGTACATAAGGAACAACACTCAAACAGACTGTTAGGGTCTATGCTAGAATGGCCTCTGCTCATTGCTATTCAGCTTCTGGGTGACACACCTCCTAACCAGGAAGCCCAGAGCTGGACAGCAGAAATTATTTTTCCAGTGACGGTTCCCTGATAGCTGGAACAGGCTCACAGGGGAAGAGCAGAGACAGGATGAAGCCCAGAGCAGCCTCCAGGACTCCCTCACTAGATCAGTTAATGCCAAGGCAGCCCCCTCACAAGCCAACTTTGCCAACACCTGACAGAAAATCAATAGCTGGGCTCCATAATAATGGCATTAAGAAGCAGTTTTGTGACCTGCCCTGTGAGAGATGCCTGCTTTCCTCCTGATCTGGCTCCTGTGACCGGCTGAATGCATCGACCAGAGATTTGTTGCGTGGCACTTACACACACTGTTCCCTGTGTGGATTGTACAGTGCTTAGGTAAGATGTTACCTTAGCTCACCCACTGCTGGTCCTTCACCTTGGAGGACCCACAAATCTTCCTCATCCAACAGGTTAATTTTGCAAAACCTGTAGGAACTTAATTGTCTTTGAGAGCTCTACCCCTTTATCTGAAGAAACGGACTCGGCAGCTGAACACAGTGGCAGGAGCATTTCCTCTGCTTATAAAACCAGGCTAAGGTTCTTATTGATTTTTTTTTTTTTTTTATTTTTACTGTACGGAAACGTTTCACTGTCTCACTGGGAAATTTAGGACTAGAAATGTTCTCGGGGGGGTGAGTGCTTTATGTATTCAGGCGTCTTCCAAAACAGCTATTGCAAGAGCTGTCGCTGCTGCAGGAAGTACTCAGTGAAAGGCCACGCACGTAGCAAAAGACATAGCAGGAAATATTTTATTCTGCCTATGAACTCTGCGAGGGCCTGACAGGGCATTGTTACAAAGCCACCACGCGCCCCCCTCAGAGCCCCCAGCCCTCCCTCACGGGCCGCACCCGCCGCGCGGCGCGGGCGCCATCTTGTGGCGAGGGGAGCCCCACGCAGCGCGGACAAAATGGGGGCGTGCGCTGGGCGGGAAGGGGCGTGGCCACGGGCGGGGCGGGCACGGCCCCCCCCCCCGGCGGAAGGCGAGGGGCGGGGCCTCGCTCGCGGCGAATCACAGCGCGGGCGGCCGGTGCGGGCGCGGCGGTGTGACGTCACAATGGCTATGGTGGCTGCGCAGTGACACGTCTCCTTGCGGCGGGGCCGGCGGAGAGAGCGGCGGGGGGCGCGCGCGCGCGCTCGTGGCCGTCTCCGCGGGAGCGCGCGGCGCGTGCCCGGCGGGCCCCGCTTCGAGCCGTTTGAGGGCGAGGCCGGGCCGGGCCTGGCGGTGCCGCTGCCGCCGCCGCTGCCCACGGGCGGGCGGCCATGGCGGGGCAGCAGTTCCAGTACGACGACAGCGGCAACACCTTCTTCTACTTCCTCACCAGCTTCGTGGGGCTCATCGTCATCCCCGCCACCTACTACCTGTGGCCCCGCGACCAGCACGCCGGTGAGCGGCGGGGACGGGGCTGTGCGGCGGGGCTCCCCCCACCCCCACCCCCCCGGGGGGCGGCCCCAGGGGTTCCCGGGGCGCTCTGAGGCGTTAACGTGTCCCCCCCCCCGGTGCTGCCCCGCTGTTGGGCTTTGTGGGGTGCCCGGGGCCGGCGGGGTGCTGGGGGCCGGCCCCACTGGTGCCTCTTTTAGGGGATTTGAGCCGGGGATAAACCCATTTCGCTCGCCCCACCTTTCTGTCTCGTAGTTATTTTTCACCTTTGTGTGCCATTTTAAAGGGCTTACGTGGTTCGCTTTGACTGGCTTTTAACCGCAAAAGAAATGCTCGACGGTGAAATCTCCTTCCATTAGCTCCTAGGAAGGAGTAAGTAGGAAAAAATCCCAGAACTAGTGTCATTTCAGTGCTAGATCGCAGCTGTTTACCTATCTCCGTTGCTGGCAGACATGCTTGGGGTTCTGCCAGGGCACGCTGGCTGTAGCGCCCCTGCGTTGGGTTGATCTCTGCCCTCTGGTGCTACCTGTTGTATGCAGGGGAGTTAGCCCTGTCTGTTTGAAAGGAAGGTTTCTTTGCCTTGTCTTGTGCCGAATCCCGGCTGTTGCAAGATGTTGCTGGTGTTGAAGACATTTTGTGGCCTTTTGGTTGCTCCCGAGGAGCAGGAGATCAAAGAGAGAAGGTAGCTCTACTTCTGGACCTGCTCCCCCAAATGCAAGACTTTTGTTTTGCTGTTGTTCTGGTGAAGGGTGGGAGGTAATGGGAAAGAAAATCATTCTTTCTCTTTGGTGATGGTGTGCTCACTCCGTAGTTTTTAGCAGCTACTGCTGGGGAGAGCTGCTTGCACGTACCTGAGGTGCTGTGCGGGGTGGCACGGCCAGCAGTGACACTGCTGCTAGCTCCCCGGCTTCGGGGGACTGACAGAAAAACCAGGATCCATAGGAACATTGCCAGACACAGGAACACTTTACTAGCATTATGTTTGAACCTCATATATAAGGTTATCCTTACAGAATGCCAGAAAATGGGAACATAAATTTGGAGTACAGCTTCATGGGTTGTACCCGATTTCCAGTTAGGTCTGCTGTTAAACGTTACTCACTTCTTCCCCTCTGGCCAGCGTTGTCTTGCATGTGTGTGGAGAGCCTACCGCATATCCTTCTGCAATTAGACCTGGGTTCTTACGAAGCTGTAGCAGACCACTCTTTGAAAACACAAGATAAATTTCATTGCAGCGTTGGTACAGAAATGAGTCAACTAAGTGAAAATCACCAACCGTGGTAATGAGTGGAAATGAAAGAATGATTTCTGCCTCGTAATTGTCTTAATGGGTTTTAAAATGTGAGCATGGTCCAATTTTTAGCGTATGGCTTCATCGTGTGCCTACGCTCTCCTGGCGGATGTCGTAGTTGCGTTTCATTCCACGTGGCTCTTTCTACACAAAAAGTTGGTGTTGTGCAAGATCCCGTTCGGAGCTCCTGGAGCCCTCTCCTGCTGTATTGGGTTGGTCTTGTTGTGTGTGTACGGCTCGCGTGACAGGTTTCCAGCAAAATCCCCTGAATAGCCTTCACACAGCTTCGTATGTATTCAGCCATATCTGTTGCAGCATTTGAAGGGGATACCAGGAATAAATTAAAACCTTATGATGGTGCAAAATGTTGGTTGTTTAGCCGTGACTTCTTGTTTCTAGAATCACACGCTAGTTTAAAGAACACAAAACCAAAACACGTGTAATTTGGGAGCAAAGAGATCTGATCGGGGTGAACTTTGAAGGAAATCACACAGCTGGCGTCCTCACTTCAAGACCTTCTTGCAAACCACAGCACCTTAAACACAGAGTAGGTTTCTTTTGGGGATAAAAGCTACATTGGAAGATGTGCTTCAGACGCTGATGGGTGTTTGATTTGTGGGAGCAAGTCAGAGCTGGTATGAAGTAAGAACGAAACGTTTGTAGTGTGTGGAGGTCAAGCCTTCAGTGCCCGCTGTTTCATCCTACAGATGCACTGCCGTGGATTACTGATGAGTGATTTCCAGCTGGCTTCAGATGATGGTTAGCATCGCAAGTCTGGGAACTGCTGCTGTTCCCCAGCATCTTAGTGTTTGCTCTGTGCTGTAGTTTTGTAGTAAATGCTGACAGAGTAAATGAAAGGGGGGGGGGGGGGGGAAATCAAATGCGTTTTTGCCCTAGTGAAGACTGGAAGGTAGGAGTATATATCTATATTGCCTCATTGCTTAGAGAAAGCACAAAATGTTACCTAATCACAAATTTACAGTAGGACAGTGGTTTTGGCAAGCTATTAAGATTTTGATCTTTGTTCTTTCTGGAGTAAACTTTTGAAATGTCATTTCAGTGCTCCTCAATGCTGAAGAAGAGCGTGACTTAACTTCTTGCATCTCTCAAATACTGAGTAGAACTTGACCTGCTTTGATTTCATGGTTTTCTGAGTCTGCTTTATCAAGGCACTGCAAGAGAGTCTGTCTGAAGTGTTGCTGCAGCCTGCAGTAGGGATCAATATTTTTTTTTTTTTTTGAGGGGGAGAAAGGGAGGGTTGTTGCTGTCCTTTGGTTGTCACAGAATGCACTATCCTATAACTTCATTACCTCAGCTTTGATAAACCAAACAAGCAGGTAATTGACTTTGTAAAACGTATTTGTCCCAATGACTTTATTTTCCCGGTGTTCATTGTGAAGCTAATAAGGCTGCTGTAAAAGGTTAATTGTTTGGCTTTGCAGCTTGGGCTGTAGTTTCATAACTGCAGGGTAACTTCAGGGTAGCGGTGCTCTGACAGAAGACAACTTGTATTTTCCCCTTTCCCGGTATGCTAAGCAGAGCATCTGACTGCTGTGGTGGAAGAAAATGCATTGAGCTGAAGCTAAATTTTGACTTTTTCCCCCCTTGCATTACTTTTTATGAGTATTGGTTTCTGGATAGGGTTGATTCATGGATGTCTGCGCTGGCACGGGGTGGGAATGGTGCAGCTAAAAGCCTGGGCAGGCACCACTGATTATTTCAGGGATGGTGCTGGCTTCAAGAGACAGCGGCACTGCTGTGATGTTTAGCTTTGACTTGTATCTTTAAAACACATATATGTGTATGTTTAAAAACACCCAGCTCGTGCTTTTTGTGGATTACCTCTGTTTTGGGTAAATATTGGTATAGCTTTAGCATAATTACTGTGAGTAAAACTGTTGCGAGGACTGTTCTTGACTTGGAACCAAATCTGCTGTTGCTAAAAAGTTATTCTGGTCCAAATTCACTTCTTAACTGAGGAGATATTTTCTGAAATGAGCATTTTAAAGTTGTTTTTCAAAAGTTTCATCTTGAGGGTTGAAGAAACGATGTTTATTCTGAGCAGTTAGGGATGGATAAGTGCGATCCAGAGCATCTGCATGTTGCTGGAATTGCTTTGAATCGGTTTAATTGTAAGTTTGTGTGGATTAAGCAGCAGCAGCCAGAAAGGAAATGGAGAGCAAGAGGTGAGCGAATTTAGTTGGGTAACGTGTCAGTTGTTGCACAATGCCGATGTGTTTGCTGAACTTGGTGTGCTTCTTGACTTACACCTGTGCTGCTGAATTGAGGCACGCAATTATAAAACTGTGCTGAAACAGGTAGGGGTCGATTGCGGTGTGTTTTGTAGTTACTTAACTACACCTCTCTGGGAAGGCTTGTCATTCCAGCCAATTTTTGAGTTGAGTTAGGTATACTTTAAATAAATTATCCTGTGGTAGAGCACTGGTTATTCACAAAGTGTTACAAAGCTGCTGGGAAGAATAAAGGTCTCTATCCCGAGCCTCTTACGGTAACGTGAACAAAACAAGATGTTGAAAACAGTTCAAAGCCCACAAAGAATAATAGCTGTGTGAATGCAGAGCTTAATGTTAATGTAAGTTTTCTCTCTTAGTTTCTTCAGTGATAGAAAAGAGACTGTAGGAGCTATTCTGCTTGGGATGTCAGCCTTACTGAAGTGAAAGAGCAGAAAAACCTACTGTAAGAGTGGAGGTGGGGGGGAAGGATGGGCTGCTATGTTTGTATTATTTAGGAACGAAAATACTGACGTGAAATGGATAAAAGGTGTTCAGTTTACTTGTGATAAAAATCTGTATAATTTGTGCAGGGTTTTTTGGGTTCTTCCCCTTTGCCTGTCCCAAGACCCTTCTGCTCCTGCTCACCACCCTTTTTCCCCCTGCATCCTCCCCTCTCAAATGTCTGTGCCTGAGACGTAGCTAGAGCTTTCCCAGAGAGCTAATACAAATAAATACTTAGGAAACCTGGTTAAAGGAGGCTATTCCCTGCTAATATTTGGAGATGCCATACCTCTAGGAAGTAGTGTAGGCAGTCTGAGAAACACTCCTCTAGTCCAGCCTTTTTGCATTGAGGCTGGACAAAGTACAGAGATACATGTGTAGGTAGTACTTGGTACACATGTTCAAAGCCTTGAGCGAAAGTCCTGAGAAAGTCCTCCCATGCAGGTTTACTGTTAGGAACCGTACTTCTCTGCATGTCTTCCCACTGTGCTGGTTATTCCCATGTATGATTTTGATATGTTTTTATTTTATTTTTAGTCTGTTGATCTAAAGGCTCTCATCAGAGGAGTGTATTAATCCCCTACTTTAAGATGGAAGTAGAGGAGCGGAGGGAGGCTACAGTTCTTTGTCTCTTTAAGGGCAAACAGTGAGTCTGCAACTTGGATTTGTCTCAAGCCCACGTAAGGAATGCAGGCAGCGTTCCTTCTGTTTTATTTGTAACAGAGTAATGAGCACTTGCACCTAACAGCAGCTGTGGGAGGGGATCTCAGCCCTCCCTGATAGTGCTGCTTCCGTTCCAGGGTAGCGCTCTGTGCTGCTCCTAATCTCCCAGAAAGCTAAAATAAAAATAAAGTTGGTTGGAGCGGGTTGACTGTGACCGCCATCCTTGCTCACAGCTCACTGAAATCTCTTTAACCTTACCTCGGAAGGATTTCTCAGGATTTTATTGTGTGCTGGTACGAGGCAGGATAAAAGTACTGGATGTTGGTGAAGTAGAGGATAAGGATGCAGGATGCCCTGCTTGCTCCTGATGCTTATGTGATGGACGGGCATGGGTGTGAAAACTCGTTAGCTGTGAATTTGAGTGTTTTGTGCTCGTGTGTGTGTGTGTGTGTGTGTGTGTGTATCATCTCAAGTTAACATAACCTGTGGGTGTTGTGTCAGGAAGTGGAAGGAGGAGTCAGTGACACTCAGATACGCATTTAAGAATGATTATTACAAACAAATTGATTTTTTTTCCAGTATTGAGTGATTGAGTGTGCTGTGGTTAACTTAAACTATTTCAAGTTCAGAAAAATACAGCTTATTAGGTGACTATAATGAGGGAGAAGAGAGTATGGTGGTGATATTTAATGTTTTGTCACAGTTTGGAAGCAGTAGTGTTTTTTCAGAAACATTGGAAGAAAGGGCAATCATCATGAGGTGTCATTGGTAATGCCTGGCAATTATCTCACAGAATCCATTTTAAAACAAAGCTTTTGGACAGTTATTTAAACTGCTCTTTTATTTGGGAAAAAAAAAGTCCTTTCATAGAAGCTTTTTGATTTACTGTAATTTTATTATGAACATTGTAACATCCTAGCAGTAAAATAAAATTAATAACCCTGTGTTGGAGATTAGTTGAGTAGCTTCAAGACTGTTCAGAGCACTTAATTCTGAAAAGCCTTTTGTTGCAAGATAAAGACCAAGCTATTACAAGAACTTTATCTCTCATTACATGTATGTGAAAATAAAGCTGTTTCTATTTTTTTAATTAAACCTGTGTGATGGAAGCTTATGGAAACAGCATGGTAAAAGTGGCATTATGTAGCTTGCTGTTCATGTTCTACTTTCTGCAGGGATGTGATGTAGCTCAATAGGGTCTACATGAGCAGACAAGGATGGACAGGCAATGTGTTGGAGAATTCAGGTTAGTGACATTCAACCCAATAGATCCAAGGGTAACGTATGATGGTTCAGTTATGGCTTTGTGAGCAGTTAAACCGCCCTCACAGTAGGGACAGGAACTTGAGAGAGGAATGAGATAGAAGACGCAGAATGGGGTCATCAGAGACTGCAAAGTGAGAGTTTAGGGCTGGTGGTGGTGGTTCTTTCAAGTCATGCCAGTGAAGAAGGTGCAGTTCTGCATCAATTCGAACAAGTCTAGACCAGGACTGTCTCGTCCTGTGTTCCTGCTGTCTTTGCCCCCGTGTTTCTGCCTTCTGCTGAGGGAGCTTGGCTGGAAGCCACCTCACACACGTGTGCCTGCATCCGAAAACGAGGGAGGCTGTGCTGGCTGGACCATATAAGGATTAGATGGTGCCTGAAGCAGGTACTTCATTTCCTTCCACAGCAGAAAGATTTCTGCCTGCACTGGTTTTTAAATGATCATACAGTTTAGAAGATTGAAGAGGTGCCTTCAGATTTTCACCTTTACTTAACATTTCCCTTGTACAGAAAATTACTTCTAAGAATTGTAAATACAAATATGTTGGTGATGACGCATTTTAGACTCAAAAGGTGCCTTTATGTTGGTTGGCTGGTTGAACTATTTGAAACTAGCATAGTTGCTCACAACAATGAAGTGCGAATAGTGCCTAAAGAATATGCAGGGTTTTTATTCTCACTTGTTTAGTTTTTGTGTGTCCTTACAGAAGTTGTTACAGATGTGGATGCATCCCTGTTCTGTTACTTGGATGTATCCCAAGGGTACCAGGACCCTGATCCTGGCTGATGGTGTGACCGATCAAGTATGCCACCGGTTTAGAGGCTCCTTGTCTGATGACCCTCCTCAGTTTAGTTTGGTCGTGTTTTGAGTCTGAGAGACCGAACAAAGGAGAGGCTGAAAGGGAGTGAAAAGTAACCAAGTTGTCTTTTTTTTTTTTTTTTGGCAGAGTCATCCTGCCTTTAAGTTGTTCAGCTGCCTTTAAGAACTTGAAACTGCGGATTGTTTCACATTAGTGTTGCTTAAGTAGGGACCTGTAGGTTTATGTTTATCTTCACAAAGTATTTTATGTATATACACAAAGACAATGTAAAAGGGTCCTGAAAACTCTAACCCAAAATTCATGTTGACTTAGTGAACTGCAGAGTTGAATTAACAAAGGGCAGAAATCGTTAATGTTGCTCCTAACCTAACTTCTCCAGTTTTCTATCATCTGCTGTATTTCTCCTGTTAACTAATCACAAGTTTCTTTATTTTTTATTTTTTACAGGGATAAGTATATTCATGCCAAATTATGAATTCCAGTTATTTTTATGAATACAGTTTTTCCCCTAAACTACTGTACGAATTGTAAAGGGAAAAACAATTCTAAGGATGTCTATTGCAGTCTTGTTCGTGTTGCTTCCGTCATGCTTTTTGTAGTACTGAAAATGATGCATCAGTTACGGCTGAGGACCTCTAATTATTTTTTGAGCTATATTATCTGAGCTTTAAAAGTCTTCTTCAAAAAGCTATTACCGTATCAGTGTTATTAAAAAAAATATGGCTGAAGGGTGATATTTTTAAGCATCTTTTTTATTGTTTCTCTCATTAATGAAAATAAAAATATATTTTGTTGTTCTTTGCAGGAGCATTGTGACTTCTGCAAAGACTTGTCAAAAGGTCCAAATATCATCAACATCTATAGAAACAAAAGAGCAGACATACTGGGTCAGGTCTGATGTTGTCCTTACACGATACAGCAAACGCTCTGTTTTATGTATATGCCTTAATAACAAGACAAGTATAAATAGTGCTTCTTTTGCATATTTTTCCAGTTGTCAATGGTTTTCAGTTCAGTGACTTCTTTAACATAGCATCCTATGGCAAGCAGTTCACCAATTCTGCTGACTGCAATGCAAATAATCACCTTTGTTTTATATCTTTCAGGTTTTTTTTCCCTCCTCAGTTGTTGTGCTGGAGGAGGCAGTAAATACTGTCATATCTGTCCTGTCACTTCTGTTTTTTACAGCCTTCTATTACTTCTCTTTGCACTTCTCTCTGTCTTCCGGGGTAAAGATTTGTGGCTTGTATTTTGGATGTAAATCTTATCATAGTTTTGATGGCACTTGTTGACCTTAATTGAATGTTTTCTAGTTGTCCCTCTCTGGTAGGCGGGGGCCAGGACTGTGTATCATACTTAAGGTTGTGTATACCCTAAGCTTATGTGGTGAAATAACAATATTTCCCTTGTTTACTCATAACTCAACATTTGCTTTGCTTTTTATCAATAATAAGTGTTCGTTCAGCTGACATTGTCATAGAACTGCTTCTCACAATAACAAGATGTCATTCCTGAGAGGTAACGGTCAGCTTTCATATACTTGTGAAACTAGGATAGTCCCCAGTGCTCTTTTTCATGTCCTGGATCTCTCGAGTCATTCTGTTGTCCAGTTGATATTCACAGCTCTTCAGGATGCCCTCATCCTTGCTACCCAGAAGAGCTTAGTATCATTCACAAGCTTTATTTTACTGCTTGTTCCATTACTCAAGTTGCTTATTAGTAAAACTTTAGTATCACAGTTCAAACACTGATTCCTACAGATCGTTTGATTTTTTTTTTTTTTTTCCCCCCCTGTGAGAACTGGCCGTTCCCTCCGTCTTCTAGCCACGTGCTTAGTTTTGCAATATTTAAGTGGCTTTTCTAAAAGATTTGTAAGAGGAACTCTTCAAAAACTTTTTGGAAACCATAAACTGTATCACTAGGATCTCCTTTCTTATGTTTACTTTCTTTAGAGAACTCAGGTTTGTAAAGCTCAATTTTCCTTTACAAAAAAATTCTTAGTGATTATCTGTGGATGTATGGTACTTATCTGTCCTTTATTATAGTTTATTGAAGGTATGCATAGGAATAATACTGAATACAGGTATTTTAGTAGTTGATGGTGTCCTGAATGACTTGCTTACATCTTTTCTGGAATGACTGTGTTCTGTTTTCCTCAGAGGTCCCCCACATCAATTTGGTAAAGTAAAACTAATAATTCAGGAGTGTTGGGCTCCAAGACTTCCACGTCCTATTGATTTCATCTAAAATTATTAACTGTGATCTGTGTGGGTGTCATTCCGTATTAAAATGGCTAGGTTTTGACTCTTCTCAGCCTCTGTTGCAGGTTTGCTGATGCAACTATAGGTATGGCCCAACTATAAGCTTGATAATTTAGGTGATGTAGATTAAGACGTTTATATAGTTAGTCTCACTAGTTTTGCCAGCACAAATGAGACGACCAACTAATAATGAAGCCAATCACTTGATAAGGAGTAATTGTAATGTGGAACTGTGCCCTGAGACCAGTGAGGCTAACCGTAAACAAAATCCAAGAAAAATCTTGAAAAAGTTAACAACTTCTTAGGGTTTAGTTGTTGAATTATCTTAGTCATCAAATAATTAGTAAAAAATATTATCTTTTGGTCAGCAAATATATGTGTAACAGTATGTGAATGTAAGGTTTGGCTATCTTTTGTCCCATTTGCCCTTAATCTCGTTACTGCAAAAAAAAAAAAAAAAAAAAATGCCCTGGAAGGTAAGGCTTGCTACTGAGGACTTGGACAGGACTTTCTGTTGGTTGTGAACTGCCTGGAGTTTTAATGGTTAAGAGCAACATGTTACTCAAACCCTTCTGGTATTTTGATTACTTCTGTGAATATTTACTGGACAGAAGCAATCTCTGGAAAACAACTAGAATTAGACTATTCAGCTGTAAACATTTCAGTGAAGAGGCTAACATGGACGTGTCCTCTTTATGGATCAACTTGGGGTGATGAGGGCAATTCTCACAATAATAGGTATTAAAATCGGAGAGCATCTATTTAATTTGTTGACATTTCTGCTAATATGATCAGTTCAAAGTCTTTCACCAGTGTTTTATGTGACTTACCTCCTGAAACATGCTTTCCAATAAAAAAAAATCTTAACCAAAACACTAGTGTTCATTTGAAAGCTTTTGCCTTTGTACAACTGTATTTTAGAATGCTGTTAAACCAACTTAATTTACTTCATGCCTCATAGCTTGGGGTTTTGCACTGAAGTCAACCCTTTTGTAATAAGGTTTGAAGTTATTTAGCATTGAGCTCCTGCAAGTTTGAATCTTGCGTTAGTTCTTGGGGAAGATGGGTCACTGCTTTAAAACATCATTGTCAACTTGTCAGTGTCTTCTTTTTAAAGTATATGTAGTGTTTTTCCTTATCTTTACATTCTTTTATAATATTCTCAGATACCCTAGGTGGCCTAATAAGTCAGTGCGGCAATGTTGTCGTACTTGTATTCATCACCTGCTATTTGAGAATCGGTTCTGTAATTTAACAAAGTAAATTTGTTCAGAGGTCCCCAGCTCAAGACTTCAGTAAATAAGTTGTCTGTAACGTTGTTTAATTTCCGTGATTGCATAAACTCTTAAGACGTCAGCCTTTGCATAAGTATATGTATACATAGCTTGCATTAAGGGCTTGTGAGTAACTGGTGAAAGGAAACAGTAACCTTTTAGTGCACAATTTACAGGATGAAAATTATCAAACAGCAAACTGTGTAACCTTGTCTGATTCCTCAAGAGGAGGTAGAAGATGAGAAAAATCTCCCTTTTCTTTTGGCTCACTTGTTGGAGCCCTCAGAACCTTAGACAAAAAGGTTGGGCCTAAAAAAGCACAATTTGTCAAGCTTGCCTATGGATAAAATGGAGCCTCCTGTATTTTCAAAAACAAGTAAATGAAACTTTTCAAGCACTTCAAATAGTAGAATAGTGAAGACCGCTTCTGCTCCTTTGTCAGAAGGGAGCAGGGCAGGAATTATTTCTGAAGTGATGGATAGTGTAGGTTCGTTTACACTGGTTACTAAAAACGAAAGAAAACTATTACAGTGTTGTTGTATTTGTATTGCTTTATGGTGTTTGCCTAAAGCCAACTTAAATCCCTGATCTCTTTTTTGATGTCTTAGCATAGCTGAGTTAATGGGTGCTGTTACTGTCCACGGTAGCAGTCCATTCTCTATCTGGTACTGCTTTTATCACGTTTCACGAGGTCGTGCCAATGTACACCTCAGATCTTTGTGTCACCAGGAGGACTCGTGTCCCTGGCTGCCTGGCAGGGCCCGTGCTGCTGCTGTCCTTGCTGCTCTGTCGAGAGAAGTGTGTCTGCTGGTAGTCCTCAGCGTGATCGGGCTGTGGTAAAACAATGTGCAGTCGCTGCCTTCTGTTAAGGCCTTGGATTTGGAAGACAGTGTTTGTGCGGGATGTCAGAGACTTGGCATCTTTGTGATGTGGTGGGACGGGAGGGGAGTGTGTGTGCCAGAAAGGAAGGCTTGGGTATGGGTGAGCATCAAAAATGTACAACCAAGTCAAGCATGGCCGAGTTGTTGGCCGCAGATGGTATGTAAGCTGTAGAAACTGTGAATCCAGCCCATGGTCGGCCTCTTTCTGTGTCTGGGTGCCCTGTGCTCCTCACCCTGCCTGTGATGGGTAAATGGGATAGACTGACACGAGACCTTTTATTTTCCACTGTCAAGGTGATCAAACACTGGAACAGGTTGCACAGAGGGGCCCCTCTCCTTGAAGATACTCAGAGGCCTACAGCCAAGGCCCTGAGCACCTGCTTTTGTTGGCCCTGCTGTGAGCAGCAGGCTTAGACGACGTGACCTCCAGAGAGCTCTTCCAGCCTCAGGTGTTCAGTGGTTCTGTGATACCCAAGAACTACGTGGTCTGGGTCACCCACCCAGGAAAATTAGGCAAGTCTGCCTTACTCATCCTAAAATCACTCCCTCTGAAGGTGTGGCTGTTCAAGAGGAATACATAAGTTCTGACAAAGAGGACAGGGTTAATTGTTAATACTTAAGAATTTCCTACTGATCTCTGTATTGTTGTCCGGAATATGAAAAGAAAAGCCTTAGTCACCAAGTAAAAGAAATAAAGACCAAAGATCAAAGACAGTCCTTTTTATTTTTTTTTTTTTAAATAATTGCTTTGAGCTTGTTGTTCAGAATGCCTCTTTGTATTCAAGATAAAGTAGACTGTATCTCTAGACCAATGATTTCCAGTCACTGTCTAGTTAAGGTACGTAGTCAAATGGCCAGCTACCGTTTAAGGAAGAAATGCTTGTAAATTATTTTCCTCCAAAAGTAGTAACCTGATTAATATACAAACAAACTGTACTTTTTTTTTTTAATTAGATATCCATAACCTAACTGTGCCAGGGTCTGATTTTATTTTCATTTGTGTAAAAGCTTTGGACAGTGTTGGGCTAGTCGATTAAAATACTAACTAGTATCACTGGAGGATGTGACTAGTTCTTCCCAAGTAATTGAAAGAGGTGGCCCTGATTACTTTTTGTACCAGTAACTTGTTAATCTCTCAAGAACCTAAGGAGCGTATTAAGATTCAGTTTTGTCCGGATATTCATGGACAGTTATTAAGATACTGTAATAGGCACTTCTGAAAACCCTGAAAGGTTTCTGAAACCTTTGGGAGGAAAAGAGTTATACTGATGAAAAATATCATGTGAATCTCAGGAATTCTGGATGCATCTGAAGGAATTTGGGGGGCAATGAAGGAATCGTGGGATGCTTCCCCAGGTTACTGACAGGAATGAACTGGCACTCTGTCCAAGTCTGAGAGGGGTGCTTTAACAATACCACGATACATGGATTATTGTTGGTGAGATTAATTCAAAAGCTCATGGATGCATTACGCCTTTGCTTTTCAAGGCTCTCTAATACCTATTTTTGGAGAAATGCACTATTGTTAAGGATTTTACCCATCAAATGAGAAGTCACTTTGACCAGAGGAAACTCATTTTTCCCCCCACTTGTCTCCCTGTAATCCCATCTCAAAGGGCAGTGTATGAAGGGCTCTTAGGCTTTAATGGGGAGCCATGATCTGGAGTGAGAAGAAACAGAACTTTTGTGTGCTTTTCAGACTTTGAACCTTTTTCCCTGACAGAGCAAGGATTCCAGAGCTAAGATCTAAACGCGGTACAATTCCTGTTGTATGCTGCTCAGGGTAAAGCTTTGCAATGAATTTATTTATTGGGTAAAAATAAAGGGTATTCCTGCATGCTCGGGGTCTGCAGGGGATCGCAGGGGCAGCATGCCAGTTCTGTGGCATGGCAAATCCACTTGTGTGAAAGAGGGACCCTTGGGAGAGGAAGGCAAAGCAAAAAAGGACCTGATTTATCCACAGCTTGCTCATTAGGAATACATTGCTGCTTTTGTTAGGCACAGTAATTATCTGGTATTCAGGCTCTAGCTAGGCTTTCTTTTTTGTTTTTCTTGTGCAACCAATTTCTTCCTAACAAGATAAGTGTTTTCTTTGGTGCAATCTTACAGGTTATCTCTAAATAAATAGGAAGTCTTTTTTTTTTTTTCCTGTGTACAGCAGAAATGTCATGTATCTTTCCTACTCAGGGTGTTGTTTCACCAGTAGCTTTCTGCCTAAACTGGGATGGATGCTGTCTTTATTCTCTCTTCCTCCTCCCAAGTTTTTGAATTCCACAAGTTAATGTGTTAATGATGAATTATGACAGAGGGGAGTGCCTGGGGGTAGTTCCAAATAATTTGAATAGTCTGGACTTTAGCATCAAATTGAGCAAGTTCTGGTTCTCTTTATGTTCCAGACAGATACCTATAAACAATCACTCGTCTTTTTAATGCCCTGTTACCTTGTGGGGTTGTTAATCAAATGAGACCATTGCAATGCCAAGATTGGAAAGAAATTAATGATGTATTTTTGCTCTGATAGGGTTTAATTGTAGTTAAATTTGATCCAAAGTTTTTCATGTGTGTGTAAAATGCAATGACTGCTTGGCACATATCTTAATTCTTTATTAATTTGAAGGGGTCCCCCTGCATGGCATTGCTTTTCCAGAACATCATTGCCGTGACTCTTGTGTCTGACTTGGGTGTCATGTTTACACATCTGAAGGGCTTAACTTTTGCTCCTACCGCTCGCCTCATTTTTCTTTTCCTTGATGCTGTTTTCAGACTGTTCACAAAATAACACTCCTGCAGCTGTTACTGGAAGGCTGTTCCAAAACCTCAGTTCTCAGGCTGCTACAAAACACCTTTAGTTTCTAGCCTCATTTTCTCTGTGGTCAGTTTTTATTTGACCTAGTGCCAGCTCTAACTTACCTCTTATAACTTCTTCCTTTTTTTTTTTTTCCTTCTATTTGTCTTGTCTTCCCTGTGGGCTTTTTGGAAGTTTTTTGGCACGGTAAGGTGAAGGGTGTTGGCTGTTCTTTCAGGGAGGATGTAGACAGGGAAGAAAGGAGAGGATCATCTGGCACTTGTCAGGGCTGGACAGCAGGCAGATGTGGGAACCGGGGCATTGTGTCACAGCGTGGCACAGATCTTTAAAAGCAGGGCAGAGCATCTTGTTAAAAGCCTCCTAGGAGAAACACGAGGAGTCATATCCTGTTAGGCTTTGCTTCACAGGATTAAGTAAAGCAAGCTCTCTTAGTCACCTCTAGGTCCCCTCCAAGTTCTCTTAGTCACTTTCTGTTTCTCCCAGTGCACTGGTAATCCATTTTCACGTTAGTTCTAGGAATTTCTCCAAGCAATGTAGTCCATCAGGGCAGCTACCGAGCAGCAGCCCCCCCCCCGGCAGCGTTGCAGAAATGCCTGTGGGGCCATGCCGTGGGTTGGGTCGGGTAGCTGATCTCATCTGATCTGCTTCAGTTGAACAGTTGGCTTCATCTGGCTTCAGCACAGCACGAAGGTACAGATAGAGTTTGAAGTGAAAGGCTTGTACCAGCACGTGTCTTGTTTTAGAAGGGTAATACCTGATTTGTTCAAGTATCATAGATGGCTGTAATAAAAACATAGTGCTGTGGCTTGTAGTTGTCCAGCGGCCATTTGAAATCCCCAGATTGTTTTCCTGCCTATTTCTGTAGCAGAGTTCTGTAGTCCCCCAGTACTTAATTGTCCGGCTAGTCTTTAATGCAGTCAGCTTTTATGATACACCAGATCTATGTGCTGGTAATGTCCCTTAGCTTTACATTTAAAAAAAATCTAATTTTAAGTAACAATACGCTCGTGTCTAGTTGTGTCAAATTTAGTTCTGAACCAGTAGAGCTCTCCCACAATTTTTTTCTTAAAAATAAAAAAATAAAAAATTCCGAAGACAAACTACCAAATTAGTTTGCATTCTTCCATTAGGGAGTCAGTGTTGCATTTTAACCTTGTTTTCATTGCCTTCTGAATCTTCACAGTGCCTTACACAACAGCGAGGTGAAACTAGGTTGGCAAACCTTGTTAGTTGCTAAACCAAATACTAACCATATCTTTTTGTTCAGAAGTTTCATGTTTAATACATATTTTAAGTATGTGACCAATCCCTGCAGATGGGGAGAACTTCAAAGTATCTGTGCAGTTTACCTATTATACAAAAATGGGAGACAAGCTTGGAAGGTTATTTTGAAGCCCTGTAAGACTCGGATCAGAGACAGGGGATTGAATTATCCTCTCTCGTCTCTGTCTTCAGGGATGATAGGACAACTAAATTAATCTTCAGGAAGAATCATGTAAAGCTGTTTAGCATTATATTGAGTTTCTGGGAAGATATGCTTTATAGAATTAAGGAGTTCAGAAGAAGTTGATAACATTTGTGTGGTTCAGCATTACTGTGCGCTGCTTTGACTTTTTTTTTGTCTGCTTTACTAGTTTGTGGCTGATCAGGTATTGTCCATGTTCGCATTCTTTCTGCCAAATCAGCCAGAGTTTAAAACGTTATCCTGTGCTCACATCTGATGCAGATTTAGTTTGAATTTGTGGTTGATCTGATGCACTGTGTTGGTATTTGCAATCGTGTTTCTCTGGTCTCAGATAGTTTGGTGGCTGCACGTTGAAGTTTCTAGATATTTCATTTGAATTGTGTGCTTACAGATGCTTGTAGATTACTGTGCTGTCGCTGTTACTGTGATAGATTACTGTGCACACACAAACTCAGAATAAGTAAACAGAGGTGGTCATTGTCTTCCACTGTAACCTTTTAGAAATTTGCCAAAAGAAAACATTTCCATGTATCATAAGCACAATTTTAGTTAAGACGAGGCCATCACTTTGTTAAAAGTACAAAGTTCAGATTTAAGGCTAACTTAGGATGTGGTCGATGTGTGCTTTGGATCACAGTTGTCGGTATAATTCAATGACTCATTTTAAAATAGCAAATTTAATCGCTTTATGTTCACCAGCAATATCTAAAAGTGTTGAGTCAGGAGGAAGATTTTCTTCTTAGCTCTTTTTCCTTTAGTCTGAGAAGTGGTTTTATTCTCATGCCGGTCAGGTACGGTGTCCACTGCACTTGAGGAGCATTACGGGTCAGACTGCATAGCCTCTAGGTAGGTGAGTTGCTTAAAGGAAAACAAGATCAAAGTCACTTTTATAGCATATAATTTCATGCTTACAGAAATTCTTTACAAGCTGTTTGCTTTCTACCAATTTTTTCTTGGTGTGAAAGACTACTTTAACCAAGGCTAGCCTGGTCTTGCTGAACACTGAAATACAACTAAACTTCTGTCAATGGGAATTGCTTCCATGCCTTGTCATGGTGATGACAATGTATATGTCAATATAATAAAAAATTGTTTCCAGCTCCATCTTCTCCTGAAAGGAAATGTAAGGAAATCTTGTTGGCTGGTTTGTTTATTATGGATCCAGTCTTACTGAGCTACATGGTTTACACATAAGTACTAACTTTTCCCTCCTTTCCCTGCTCAGTAGGAAAAACCTAAATGAAGGCAACTTATAAAAGGCAAGCATTGCAAAGAGGAGGAAAATGAATCGTAATTTGAATTGAGAAAATAGCAGTTGATCTAGCCTTACTCTTTAGCTGCATAAAAAGTTTTGCACTGTTTTTTGTGTACACAGTAGTTGATGTAGTGAAATGGGAGACTTGCTGGAGTTGACTATAAAATGGCAGAAGAAAAATCTGCAGATGGCTTCAGGCGAGCAAAGACTGGGTTCACAAGCGTTGGTTGCTTCATGGCAATAGGAAAGTTATAGCAGATTCCTTTTAGGTAGTAAAGAATAATTTGGACTGACTTGTTACAGTTATGGAATGTGCAGACTCACTTAAATGGATGAAAAGCATTCTTTCTTCCAGTACTGCTGGTCTTTTTGTTAGTCCTCTAACTGGCCTCGCAATACCTTCTCCAGGATGATGTGAGCATGTGGGAAGTGCTTACGGCCCCAGGCCTGTTGGTGTTGTAAAGAAGCTTTTGGACAACACATGTAGATACGTGGTTTAACTCTTACGCTGTCCTGTGTGGAGCCAAGAGTTAGTCAATGATCTTT
Organism: Anser cygnoides; assembly: GCF_040182565.1. Lineage (NCBI taxonomy): Eukaryota > Metazoa > Chordata > Aves > Anseriformes > Anatidae > Anser > Anser cygnoides. Next base: position 74,103,584 of record NC_089875.1, read on the forward strand.
GTGGGTTCCTTCCAACTCAGGATATTCTGTTTGCTATTTTGCTTTTTGTGAGATTGATTAATCAGAATCTCTCTCATTATTTTTTACAGAGCAAATTCGGTTAAAGAATATAAGAAATGTATATGGAAGATGCTTGTGGTATCGCTTGCGACTGTTAAAACCACAGCAAAACATAATTCCCACTGTAAAGTAAGTATATTTCACTTGCATGACTTCCATTAAAACAATTCCTACATCCTACTTTTATAAAGCTATTTTTCTTAATCAAAGCAGCTGGAATTATTTGCATTGTAGTTGTTTTTGTGTCATAGAAGAGACATTTGCAATTTACTATATTTGAATAATACCTAATCATTTTTATCTAGTAGGGCTTGAAATCAAGATGAATGCTTTATCCTTTATAAAATACATGTTAAATGAAACCAGTGAACCTCAGCACTAATAAATATGTAAACAATGCATTTATTTGTTCAAAAGATGCTCTTCCCTCACAGAAATTAGTGGTGCTAGTGATATCTTTTGATTTAGATATTTGATGTGTAAATACATATATTCAAGTATACAATAGTAATAATTCGTATGTTCAAAGCTGAAGACTATGTATCTTTCAGTTTCTTGTTTCTTACTCCTGCTGTCAATATTTTACCTTGTAATGCATTTTTTGCCTTTAAAAAACAAGAAAACATTTGCCTTTGTCTAGGATAAGATTAAGGTCATTCTTTGGAAATACGAAATGTTACTGTATGCCTGTTGAGGACAGACAGTTAAAGAATGTGAAGGGGCTTTGATAGGGGCTTGCCTGTTTGTTTGTTTAAAAAAAGTTGGAAGTCAGGTCAGCTGTCTTTATTTGTGCCAAAGGTAGAGTTATAACTGATACTTGATACCTGCTTTAAAGCACTTTGATATTGCTGTTTGAATATTGTCTTGTAGACTGATATTTGTAGAGTTACACTAGACCTAATGCATTTGTACATGTTAAAAATTTTTTCTTCCAAACAGGAAAATAATCCTCCTTGCTGGATGGGCATTATTTTTGTTTCTTGCATACAAAGTTTCCAAAACAGACCGAGAGTATCAAGAATATAATCCTTATGAGGTTCTACATTTGGATCCTGTAAGTAATAGCATCTTTCAGTAGTGTGTACTACTGTAATTGTATGTTTTGTGTCTAGATGTCAAATTTAAGACTTATTTTTTTAAACAAAAGTTAACTCCAGTGAACACATCTGATGGTTTTGTTCCTTTTTTTTTTGGCATCTGAAAATTGCTGCTGTTTGTTGTGAAGTCCACCATTAGATGTTCTGTGTATATGAATACTAATGTATGACTTTTGCATCTAACAAATTCAACATTCAAATGACTTTCTTAATGCGATGAGGTGGATTTCTTCAATAATTTTGAGGCTTACTTTGGTGTTGCTTTTCCCTTTTTACAGTAAGAAAAATTCTGCTGTGTATGCTCTGTAGAAAATCCTCTCAATAGCCATTTTCAGGGATGCTGCTGCATAAGCTGTATAAACAAAATGCTGATTAATTTGACTTTGTTATATAGTGATAATTCTCTTGTAAATGGAAGAGTTTGCTGAAGGGTATTGGTGATGTGCATTTTGGAGTAGTGAAGGCTGCCTTGAGTCTCAGTTGCATCTGTGAATGGAGCATTGAAAACCATAAATTCTACACAGTAATACAAGTCAATTAGTTTATTAAACTGAAAAAATGTAGTGTTGCTATAGAAAGCAGATGTGCAGTGTTTTCTTTATATTGAAGGTCTGATTAAAAATGAATATAAGAAGTTATATGTCTGGAGGAGACAAATAGACCTGCTGGGCATGTATTAAACTCTTTGTCTTAACTGCAATACCTCAAGCAAATTTTCTACTGATGGTAATTATTTCCTACTCTGAGTATTCATAGAGTCATCTTTTCAGTTCTGAAGCCTGACACGTTACACTCTCCAGTCTAAGGAAATGCACTCCGAATACAGCTCAGCACAAGAATAAGGAAGAACTCTGAACGTACCCCCGTTTTGATTAAACTTGACTTGTGTTGTTAGTGTGGGAGAGCTTAATATGAATACGAACATTTACAAATACAGCTCTTGCAAGTAATGACATGGCTTGTCAGCATAAGGATAGGCATCGCTGGTACTGCTTTCTGTGCTAAGAAAGCCATTGTAGCAGATGTGTAGATCTCATCCTATTTCTTGCTAGACAGGTAGAACAAGACTTGTCTGTCAAGTGCGGAGGCAAGTTATTTAAATTCAGCCTCTGCTCAGTTTCTCTGTGAATTGACTGATTGCTGACTTACCTTTTCTACTGACACACGGGAACAAGATAAATTTTTTGCTACTGAATAGTATTTGTTGGAACTGTACAGTTTAAATGTTCATATATCTGGGTTAACTTTGGTTAAACAAATCAGGCTAGGGAGTAGGTCATCAGTGTATTTTCTTTTGTTGTCTTTAGAAAATTTCTATGACCCAGTGGGAAAAAAGTGTGTAGGTACTGAATTCTAACTTGATGTTTATTAATAAAGGTTTGTGAGCGCACTCAAGACACATGAAATTTATCTAGGTTGTAGTGAAGAATCCAATATGGGAACGCTCAGAGAACTGGTGCATAGAAGGAGCGTAAGGACAAGTTGAATTAAAACTAGAGATGTTCTATGGTGGATGAAGAGATGTGTGTGAAGATAAATAGTTGAAGTAGGGGTAGTAGAATCTAAGATTCCAGAGAATAATAGTGTTTGATGCTTGCGCTATCAGAGATGTCTGTTGTATTCCCCTAAAAAACTTCTGTACTGGACTTAGGTGAAAGCTAACAGCTGCCTTCCAGTACCATTGAAGTGTAACCTTTAGAGTCACTGCCAGCCCTGTTCATGAATGATACACCTGTTGAAGTGTTGTTAAGTAATGGAAATGTTTTCTTTTTCCTGCCCTTTTCTTTAATGGCAACAAAACTTTCATTTTTTCAGAAAAATAATGAAAGGGTTGCAGATGCAAGCATTTGAAAGTTTCGATGCACAATAATTCATTTTCTTTGCATTCACAGCAAGGCCAAGGTTATTTTTTAATCTTGTGTTAGCATACAATGAGGCTTTTCCTCTAAAAGTGAACCACAACATGAACGAAGTCCAGTTAATGTACAAGAACCTTATCTTATATACAATATCAACACAATAGCTCTTTTTGGAGCACATCATTTACAATTCACAGATACACAGGGCACTGGGATGGTATTACTGGTTTATTGAACAGGCAGAAAAGTGAAGCACAGTATTAATTATAATTTTAAATTCTTCAAAGAAGACAGTCAGGGCCTTAAACTTTAACGTAAGCAGTTAATGTAGGAAAGCTCTGTGTTCCAGGCAGGGTGCTGACTGACAGGAACTATCCTAGGCTGTTAAGCATTTATGTAGGTCAGGCCTAGTCTCTATAGCCTAGCACTTGAAAACGAGGAGTAAGCAATTAATGATACATGGAAAGTTTATCATCAGTTTATCTGGCATCACGTGCTAACCTCTGGTAGAGGAGGAAAAAACACTGGGATTTCTTCTTATTTTTTATGTGCAGGATTCATCTGAGCCATGGAAACCCACCTCTTCCTTTCCAATGAACAGATTTTTTTTGCACTTTCCAGCTTCTGCTACTCATCTGTCATTCTTTGTCTAGTCTTGAGGTGGTTGTTATTACCAGCTCTAATTTATTGAGGATTAAATTCATCCCGGGTGTTAAATAAGGCAGGCATGCTGTTAAAATATAGTGTTGGAAAATGATAGATACTTTGCATAAAGAAAGATAAAGTAACATAGTAAATGAAGCCTTAGGGTAGGTTGATTTCTGGCTTAAATGTATTAAAACTGTATCATTATTTTGAAGTAACTTCTTATGTGTTTTTTATATACTTAATATCAGCCTGTTAGACCACCAACTGTTGAAAAGCCCTATGGGTAATGGGTCTGTGAAACTTAGCAGATAACTTAGTAGAAAAAACTTTTCTGGATTTCCTTGACTAATGTAAGTGCAGATAAAGTTTTAATGAAGTTCACGGTCCAGCCTGAAAGTTGGTGCACATGGGTGTGGGCTGGTGGCATTTAATGACGTGCTGTAGTAAGATAAGGGTTGATCTTTTCCTCAAGTAATGTGTTCTGTTTATTCAAGAAGTTTGAAATTATTTATGAATAGAATGATTCTGGGCAAAGGCATTCTGAAGTGGCAAGGCAATCCACTGTTCCTAGTGACTGGCAGATTTGTTTCTGCCTAAAAGCTGCAAGTGAACCTTCATGCTTTATCTATGAACTGTTTGCCTAAACAGTGGACTATTGCAAATGAGAATTCTTTGTGTTCTTCAGTGTGTTCAGGAAAAGATGAGATTCCTCAAACTGGTGAGGAAACCTTACTTTTTTTTCTATGAATGGACAAACAAGAAATCCAGAAGAAAATAATAGCCAATTATCTGAATGTCTTTTTGTTAGGCGGTAGCTTCTAACTTGGTTTAAAAGTAAAAGGTTACTTTTGGCTGCTATAAAAATGCTATAATCATGTTTCCATGAGATGCATATGTAGTTTCATCGTCATATGAAGAACATAATTCATATTAGAACATAAATCTTTAAACATGAATGGCTCAAAAATATTGCATAATGCGCTTTAGTATACAGATTATAGAAGAATGGGTTTGATTTAAGGTATTAATAACACAAAACTTTCTCTTTTAAGGGAGCAAGTATATCAGAAATTAAGAAACAGTACCGCGCACTATCATTAAAATACCATCCAGATAAAGGAGGAGATGAAGTTATGTTCATGAGGATTGCTAAGGCTTATGCAGCGTAAGTTCCTTTTTTGCCTTTGAATAAAATTGGTATCTTGGGGGGTTAAACCTGTAAGGTAATAACTGGACTGATCTAAGCAGCCAGGGAAAGCGTGTTTCGATATGTAATGAAAAAAAAAAAACAACAACAAAATAAATCAATGTGTGACTCAGTTCAGTGCATGCCTGTTGTGTGTACAAGTTAGGAGGGATAATTTAATTGTTAGCAGCTGTCAGAATACTGTAAGGTGTTAGTTCTTTGTATTTAACTTTCATGTCAGCTGGGAAAAGTGCTTCCAGCGTGACACATACTAAGTCTTAAAGATGAAAAAGAACAAGATGTGTTGCAGTGTTTAAGCAACAAACCCTGTTATGCTTCAGAATGGCCATCACGTAGAGAATAAAGGTACTGTTCATTTCACCTGGTGGTAAAGCCAGAGTAACAAACAATATTCTAATCCTGTTCCCATCTGGCAGCAGAGGTGTTTTTCTGGTTCTGATTCAGTTTTCTGTTGGCTTGCAGACTTGATTTTTTGACTCAGTGGCTGTTTCGTGTTATCTGTGTAGTTCTTAAAAGAAGATTCAAGGATTCAGCTTTTCCTCCACTGTATTTTTTTTCAGTCATGCCTGTGTTTGTAGCTTGTTTTTTTGGATCTGAGTGAAGGTGTGTAATATTAGATTTTGGCATAAAAGAAATCCCTTTTTCTGAATTTCTCCAAAATAAAAATGTGGATTTTTTTATAATACTATTTGTACACTGAATCTTGTACAACTTTATATTCTTCTCTACTCTAAATAATCATCCAAGGATCTAGCAAATTGTAGAATTCTGCTTTAAAGTGAGTTGCCTATGTGGTTGAGCTTACTGATTGAGTGTATTGTATGAGATGAGAAGTTCGATACTGAGATGATTTGAGTTTGATAATGAGATGAGAAGGAAAGCCAACACCGTGCTCACTTTGAGCAGTTTTGAAATTATTCTTTCTGCTTACAAATAACTGCATTATTGAGATGCTTCTGTAGAGTATTGCTTTATAAACTCATGAAAAATCTCACCACTGTTTTGCAAACTAGCAATCAAATGTTAGGTGAGTACAGTCTCATACTTAATATACTTGTGCAACAGCTACGACAGAGGCAAATCTTAGGGAATGACAGTGGAGTTCCTTAGCTGTGCTGTCTGGAAAGAATATAAAGCTACATATTCAGTAAGTCTGTTTGTTAACAAGTGTGAGACTTAGTCAGAAGTCTCCAAATCATTTCTGATTCTCCAGATTTCTTCTGTGGCAAAGTCTTCCGTATGTGTGGTGAATGAATGCGTGGTGTTGAGTGTGCGGCGTTGTGTGGTGTTGTGTGTCGTAAAGCAGAAAGTTCCTACTTCCTTGTTGTAGTAGGGATTCTTCTTGAGATTGCCTGTTGCCAACAAAATGTCATTATGGAACAGGTATAGAAACTGTAAGATTTAGGAGGTAGTATCTCATTTTTTTCTCTCTTCTTAGATATGGAACTAAGCAGTTCCAAATGAAAAAATCAAACAAAAAAATCCCCACAACTGTACTATCAAATGTTAAGTATAGAATAACAGAATATAAGCTTCTAGAGATAATTCTGACTTATCAATTCATCTTGTGTATTTACCTTCTTCCACCCAAAAGATAGCATCTTCAACCTTCGTTGTCTTTCAAAGCTTGCTGTACTGTAACCTGGTGTTGAAAGGTGCTTTTTGTTGATGGATTGAGCAGTCAGTCTCACGAACGGGAAATGTGATTCTGATTTCTTGTAAGAGTGCATCCTTTTGTTTCTAATTTCTTTTGCTGTCAGATTGATAAAAAGGATTTTCCTGTGTATCATGAAGGAATGCAACAGAATTGTTTTTATCAGATTTTATGTAAACAATAGAATTTTTTTAGTCTCTGAACAATAGTATAAATGCCACATTTTAAAGTTTCTCTTAATTATTTTGACAAAATTCCTTTATTTCTGTATTAACGTAATATTTCTTCTTGAAATTAGCTTAACTGATGAAGAATCACGGAAAAATTGGGAAGAATTTGGTAATCCAGATGGACCACAAGGTAATAATTATGAATGACTGAAGTCCTGTATTTTCTGTGCATTAAGATATAAAATGTCTGGTCATTTGAGAAGCTCTCAGATCTTATTTTACGTAAAATATTTTTTCTTTGATTTGAAGATATCTAATAATTCTTTGCATGTAAAACTGGCTGTGGTGTGTGGATGAGAGAAATGGAAAGTCAGGAAGGAGTTTGCTTTTAAATTTCTTATTTTTTTTATCAAAGGGGAAAAAAAGCTTTGTTACTAATGAACCAGCTTCAGTAAGTACCTAGAGAGAATTACCAGTGTTAAAAGGAGTTTTAAGTGGAAAATAGTCCATTAGTCTTCAGAAACTTGTCAGTTTAAAACACTTTTTGGTATTTATAATCAGGTAATATATGTAAAAATAAACTGGTAGGCATAATGATACACATCCTCACATACATTGCTTCAAAGTGTGTGTTTAAGTAAATACTGTATACGCATCTGCCTTCCATTTGCTGGAAGCTGTACTGTTTGGAGGTAGCTCTATGCCACTGTCATCTTGAGGAGTCCTGGTGATTATCCCTATGCTGGTCGATTGATCCTGGGTGGGTAGCTATATGGGAATGATGTCTGGTGATATACATGATGATGGTATACTTAAAATTTTAGCTTAAGTGATACAAACTAAAACAATTGAAGATTGAAAGTTACATTTTTTCCTTGCTGTTTGCAATCCCGTCAGTCACTTGTATAACATCTTTGTAACAGTTGTTTGTGTACTAGTTGTGAGGGAAATTATTACATGTCTCTAGCTGCCTGTAATACTTGTTACAAACAAAAAGGGAACCTGCAGCCTGATAGGACGGACCTGTGACCTCCGTAGATCTCTGGTTGTTGGTGCTATGTAGTTTGAGGGACTAAGGTATGCTATGTATCTGCACGGAATGAGTTAAGGGTGGCTTGGAAGTTGGAAATAGACTTTAACTTGAATTGACCTGCAGCTGTGACTTCAAAACAAGATTTGGCCAAAAGCAGATGAGAGTTTGAAAATGAGAAGATTCTTGCATGGTTTGCTTAGAGAGCTTTCACAAACGTGAGGGGCTCTGGATTCCTGAAGGGCAAAGTGAAGTGATTTTGTAGGGCAGTAGTTCATATTGTTGACTTGCAAGCCTTCTGCTCTTCTGAAACCTTTACGGTTTGTGGTGGAATGAGAGTTCTCTGCTTTTTTAGATCTTGCTTTGTTGCTTGATCTGAATGGTTGGAAGAAGCCTGAATGAAATTCTCCTTCTCCCGTTCTCTGCTCTGTAACCTTGTTCCTGCAGTGTGAGAAGAATTCTCATTTAGTGAAATTAATCTTTTCATTTAGACACCTGTAATGTAAAGATCTGTATCCAGGTCATGTGCTGTAGTTTTTAGTTTTGTGTAGCCCAAGAATGGTGACAGACCCTCTTACAGGTACATTCTGGGATGGGATGAAGCACATGTTACATGCTTAAAATTAGACGAGGTGCATCCCACCCTCTGTGCCCAGCACAGGGAAACAACAGCAAGCAATATGCATTCCTTATCCAACTGAATCAGCATGGAGGTTAGAGGCAGGCAAACAAGATTTCCTCATCTTGCTTCTTTACTAAGTAAAATACTAAATGTGCAAAAGAGAGTATTTAAAAGCACATGAATGGATCTGGGGAATAAAAATACATGCTTTTAGGAATGTCAGGCAGTTTCGGTAAACTATTTTCTCTTAGTATTTGCTAGTTTTTCATCCTGATGAGCATGGGCAAAGAGATTCTTCAATGAGAAGAGAGCTTTGTATTGAGCTACTTCTGCCCTTGGAATAGTTTGGAACTACAGTCCTAAAGATCAAAAGCATCGTGAGAAACGAGTTGATATCACCAATAAAAGACACATTACATTTTTAATAGATTCTTCTGAAAATCTGTAATGATTACAGGTAGAGAAATGTCTCCGGACCCTCTTCTCCAACCAGAGCATTTCCTGTAACATAATGCAGTAAATTCACTTTGATGTTCTGTTGGACTATTAAGCGTGAGGTCAGGTGTCTAGTTGAATTTTGACAAATAGTAGTTTCTAATGTAAGAACTACATAGAGGTTATGTTAGACTTGTGCATAACAACTGGTTGTCTGAATTGCTAACTCTCAGAACCTGTTGGAAACAGTAATTTCTAAGTACATAGGGAATCCTAGTCTGTCCTAGTTTAAGGTAATGCTCCTCATTGGTCCTTACCAGTACAGAGGAAAAGATTTTTTTTTTTTTTAATATAGTAGATGGTGGACTTTGGAGCAGGCCTGTAAATCTTTACAGTTTTTTTTCAGAACCTCTGGTGTTGCATGTCTGAAGGCAATCTATTTAATATTCATTCTGTATTCAGTTCTGTGCACTGTAGATGTTAGGGAATCATGGCTTGTATTTTCTCCAGCCGAACTCCTTTTGAATTTACAAGTGTTGCATTCACTTTCTTACCAATCACAAAGGAATGTGAACTGGTGGAGGGTTTTGTTTTTACAATGTACAACTCACGACACTTCCCTAAAGTTAAAAATAAATAAAACTTTCACTGTAGAATTCATTTACTTAGTTTTCTTGCAATTCATGTGTTTACTGATCTATGTGTATTTAAACTGCTGAAAGCTCTGTAAGGCAAAGCTCATAAATCTTTCCACCTGCGAAGTCTTCTCTCCTTTTTGATTATATAAATAAATCTTGCGTGTCTATTTCACTGCAGTCTGTTAAGCTAAAATCTTAGGTATTTCAGATGTTGCATTTAAGTCTTGTCATTTCATTGCATACTTGAGTGTGTTTCTAGTTTGTTTTTTGATTAACTAAATTTGTTAGAATTTTACTGATTGGAGTGCTATACATGAGGTGTGGGGTTTTTTTTGTTAGACTTAATGTGACTTTTAAAAAAAAAACCTGCTTAATATTTTACAGCATATTTCTTTTCTCTCATCCTACAGCTACAAGCTTTGGTATAGCTTTGCCGGCTTGGATTGTGGATCAGAAAAATTCGATTTTGGTGAGTCATCTCACTTAGGTTGAGATTTTAAGATGAACATTTAAGTCTTCACCTTAAAACATGTGCCTGTGCTTAATACTTCATGTTTAAGTCAAAGCACATGGTTAATAATACTGACACTGTGGTCCAAATGCACCTCTGAAGCAAGTTCCAGGAGTCAAAAGTAATAGAGTATCTTTCTACTTTCGAAAACTATATTTATGTGCTTGGAAGAATTTTGCTGTAGTGGTAATGAAGTGGTACTGTGCTGCTGCTGTGAAGCATGTGTTTGCTGTAGCAAGAAAGCATATAGAACTGTTTCTGTTTGCTGGATGTCTGTAGTCCCATGTGGCTTGCTTACTAGAGATGCTGTAATCACACAGTGCCTAAGTAAATGCTATTTGCATTACATTTGTTGCTGTAAGGTACTTAGCTTACCTGCTTGCTTCTTGTGCAGTAATCTCCTCCGTCCACTGAATCACAATTAGCTGCCAACTCTTCAATAATTATAGAGACCCACCCAAGACAATGCACGGATGATTTAAAAGATTACTTACACTGAACAAATACACTTTATTTAAACTGTATTCAACTGATTGTATTGCTTGTAAGTTCTTCAGAAATAATGAGAAGTACTGTGCAATAAGCTTGTATTAATTTGTAGTAGATTTCTGATAATACTGCTTGATCATATTTTAGAAAAAATATTAAACAAGAGCAGTATTAAGTAACTGAAGTACCTAATACAGTACGTTTCATATTTTTTTCCAGGTTTTGCTTGTATACGGATTAGCATTTATGGTTATTCTTCCAGTTGTTGTGGTAAGTATTATCTAATTAGTATTCTACCCGCTGTAAACAAAGCTTTCTCAGACTCTAAATGAATTGCTCATTCTTTCCTTTCATGGAGAGGGAGAGCTTTTATTTTTTTAATGTGGATGTTCTCCTTTTTTATGGAAAAAGTGTAGTTGCATTACACTTTCCAAAAAACACAGTGCTGTGTTAGAGAGAGGGCTGTTAGGAAAATACTAGATAGCACAAGAGTTAGAAATTCAATCAGGTAATTTGTCTTACACCTTCTGTCATGTGTAACATGAAAATTAATACTGTGTGATGAACTTGAGAGTATATTCAGTAGTTGTTCAGTAGTGTTACTGTAGTTATTTGGTAGTGTTACTGTAGAGCCAAGACAGATGTCTTTAGCTGTGGGTACTAGAACAATTGCTGCTTGTGGAATAAGTTGTTTTGTTTTGTTTCTCTTGACTGTCTTTGTTTTCATAATTTTAATTTTTACTGATCATCTATACACAATGAAATGTCTGCTCTTGAGATTTCTTTGTGTGAGGAATCAATTGCAAGACGAGTGATATTTCAGGGCTCCAGTTTGCCCTCCAGTACTGCTTTTGAACAATGTCCCTTATCCAGTGATTGTGTATAGTTGGGGTATGGCTTGAAGACAGACTCAGAAAATTGATTCTCATAAACCTTCATGCTCTTGGGAAAACGACTTTCATTTGAGAAAGTCTTCTGGGATCTTGACAACTGCTTATGTCTCTGTGTACTGAGAACCAGCCAGGCATTATCACTTGTCTTAGAGAGCCTTTCTGCCTAACTGAAGATCCAGCATAACACATTCCTGGTGCATTGATTTCAACGAGTTGAGTAACAAGTTTAAAATTCAGAGTAAGATGTCTACCTACACTTCCTTCTTTGTGTTTCAGTTGATGCGTGTTGATGTTTTTTTGTACACGTGTACTTCTAGTGATTTATACCAGGTTCATCATAGCTCAAGTGAAAGTAAACATCCTTTCTGTTGTTATGAAGAAATGTCCTGAGTGGAGGGGGGAGCGGAATCTGCCTGTTCTTGCCCCTCTATCAGATGTAGACTTATGCATTGAAACTTGTCATTGTAAATTTATTTTATAGTCAGTGAAGAGGAATAGTTATTTTTATGGAGCAAGTTATTGTATCATTTAATTCTAAGCTAGGCATATGAGATAATTCATACCTTTGATGGGTCTGTTTCTTTTCTGTTAAACAATAAAGAAGCCTAAGTTAACTACAGTGTAGTCATCCAGTATCTGAGATAGACATCTAAAATTAATTAAGTCTAGTTCCATCCTTTGAATCCAGATGTAGAAAAGGGAAAATACTGATACACAGTTCTTTGTAGACTTCCATTAACCTAAATAATATTCTGTATATGTACATGAGGCAAGAGAAACTATCTGTGTCTGCAAAAGGAGGTGGGGCAGCCTCTTTCATTTAGATTTGGACTGGCTGTAGTTGCACTTTTTCTTTTCCAGTACCTATACTTAGTTTGACAAAAAGTCTGAGAGCTATGGAATTGTAATATATACTTTTCCACAGCAGAACTTTTTTGTTAAAAAAAAAAAAAAGGTCTATTCTTCTGTGCCAGGGTTCATCTATTTATGGAAGAATCAAACCTAATTTAAAACAAACTAATTCTTCTTGTGGGGAGCCAGTCCTAGAACATTTTCGAAATAATTAAGTAAATTGCAGAGTTCTTGCTGTGTTAGCAGAATTTACACGATTGCCTATTAAATTAATAATAGTATCCATCGTTTGTTACTTCATTGCTTGCTGCGTTTCACTCATGATAAACTTTGTAAGAGATGGTGATTTATCTTGAATGTTTTTCCTAAGCTAGTGAGCTTGGTTTACAAGGGCGATTTTAGTGAGCAGACTGCAGTTTAAGAAAGGTGGCATGATAAGTTATAAAATTATAGAGTACAATCACTGTACAGTGAGTTCCATAATTTGAAGTGTCTGTTGTAATGCTAATAAGGGAATTGTTGGAAATTCTGGAAGGAAATTCTGAAGGTTTGGAAAAATTCTTCAGTCAGCATGAAGGAATAAGGCTCAATTTTGAAAATTTCCAGCAAGGACACTGGGTCACCTTTAGATTCCTCTAGTGGAAGGTACGCCTGCCCATGGCAAGGGAATTGGAATTAAATGATCTTTAAAGGTCCCTGCCAACCCAAACTATTCTATGATTCTAAATTTTCTAAAAATCATTTTCTAATTAGGAGACTTAAGGTAAATTTGGCGGGGGGGGGAACAAAAAAACTTGTAGTTAAAGAAATCTTTTGTTTTGGTCTTGGCTTGGACTTGGTCAGCCTAAACTGAGTTTCATTTGGATGCTGTGTTACATGGTAAGGAGTTACCGCTTTCTATGTAAGGGGTAACTCCAGTGGATCCACTGTTTAGTGGATTCACTAAAACAACACCATAAATAAACAAAATGGTGTGTGCATGCGTGCAAGCTTGTGCTGGGAGAGGGTAGATTCTTATGGCAAAAAATCATCTCAGTTTTTAGCATCACGTTCTCTCAGACGAGTATATTGATGTGTGTTTAAGATTACTGTTGCCAAAGATATTTTTGTTCTTTCTGAAATTCATTTGACTTCAACATAAGTAAAGTCAGTTGGGGTAAGTAGTTTTTTATGAGGTACGGTTTACCTAGTTACAATGAACAAATATGAGGTGATCTTGCATAGGTGTTTTGATACTGATACCATTGTGCTGATGTCATGTTGTTCTTACTAAACATTTCAGGGTTCCTGGTGGTACCGATCGATACGATATAGTGGAGACCAGATTCTCATTCGGACAACTCAAATATATACATATTTTGTCTATAAAACACGGAACATGGACATGAAACGTAAGTGAAAAGTGTCTGGACGTGCTGATTTGTTGATGTTAAAATGCTTTTGCTTTATAAGCTTTTGTTATGTTAAAGTATTGTTTCTGATACTGTAAGAATGCTTTTAAAAAACTTCATTTTGTTGAGGTGAAGAGTATAAGAAGACTTACTGGGGGAGGGAGTTGCATAGATGTTTATCTGTCATGTATACATTTAAAAAAAAATGTATGTAGGGAAAACAGAAGCAGACCTGCGTAAAACCTTGAAGATTCTTTGTGGCCATTAGAAATGCAACCTTTATCTGCATGTTTTCTTCTGTTCCTGTAACAAAATAAGTGTCTTGAATTTTCTAAGGGTTGTCATAAGACTTTTATATTACCAAAGAATTTATTCTTTGTGATATTATACCTAAATTTCTGTTTAATAGTTTTGCTCCCTATCAGTTTCTTGTTGTTTTGTTACTTGTTTATAGTTGTTGATATACTTATTTTTCTTGTCTGCTCACACTTAAGCAAACAAAACCAAACTTTTTCTAGAGAAATATGTAGATGCATTACATTGGACCTTATCTTGTTCTACAGTATCCTCAAGTTCAGGAATTAGATCCTTCAGTTTGGAGGTTGGCATGGGCCTGAAGAATTAGCATGATATTAGTTCTAGCTTGGATTTTACTGCATCTCATGCTCAGAGTGACTGAAAAGCAGAATTAACAAACTAAAATGAAAAAGGTGTCATGTAAAATATCACCTCTTACTCCATTAAATTGCAGTGTTGTTCAGTTATAGATTTGCTGAAAGGTTACTGGAAGCATCCATTCTTGATGCATTCTTTTCCTTTTGAACAGAAAGGCTTCTTAGTTAAAGAAGTCTATGAGATACGAGTACAGAAATACACTAGCATTCTAGTCACAGCAAAAACAGGTTTACGTGTGTGGGATTAGTTCAGGTTAGTTTGTTCTCATACTCTTATGCTTTTACCTTTCTCCTCCTCCAGACAGTTGAGTGTGAAAGGATGAAACGGAGACTAGATGAGATTTCTTAGAAGTTTAGAGAGATCATTGCAGACATGTTCTCTTCTTTCTCCAAGCTTGCTGTCAATAATTGAGTTCAACATGAAATAACCTCACGTTTGAGGCTTTCATTCTCTCTCCTACAGATCAGTAAAAAGTTACCCCTAAGTTTAAGTGGCCTTATTTAAGGATTTACCATTTTCAGGAAGTCCTAGGTTCAGAGGCAGGTCAGTTTTGTTTTTTTTTTTTCCACTGAGGTCTGTTGTACAGTCTGCATGAAACACGAGGCACAACTGAGATAGCTTAGACAAATCACACAGTGATCAGGTAAGGCCTTTGCTTGGTTGTGAATTTCACACTGGTGAGGTACCAGACCCAAAACTTGGGGCTTAAGCCTGGGATAATGTAATCAAACTAGGGAAATGGTGAGACAGATCTGCATGATGTGGCTTGTTTTTTTATACGTATATGTGCGCACACGTGTGTGCGCATGTAAAAATATCTAGATTTCAAGACAAATGAGTTTTAAAGACTCTTTTTGCCTTAGGATCTGTAATTATGAAGCTTAAAGAATAGGAAAGTCTGAAATAGTCTGAAACTCGTTGTTATGCCATGCTCAGGAAGTAAACAGATAATTGAGAACAGAAATGGAAATTGGTGCTCAGGGAACTTAATTGTTGGTAGGTGGAATTTGCTGAGCACTGCAGGCAGGCAGAGTAACTTTGACTTGCTCAGAAAAGAACTTGCTCAAAATACAAGAATGAAGCTTGAGTAACTATAGCTGAAAAAGTTACTTTAACTGGAAGAAATGACGGGGGGGTGAGTTTTCTTGTTTCCTATAGCAGAGAGGTCTGACACATTCATGAGCAGAAAGCTGGCTAAAACATCCCAAGTGTTAGATTTTTAATCTTAATTAGATGACAAAAGATTTCAAGGTAGTATGGATTTTCCTAATCACATTTTCTGCTAGCAAAAGAGCTGTCTATCTTCATGGGATTTGTTTGCAGGGGTACTTATTGAACTGCTCTTCTAATCATTAAAAGAAAAAAAATGGTGAATTTTTAATGTCAACTGAACAGAAAAATGAGTTGAAATTTTCTCTCCTGTCTCTTCTACAATACACACATTGAGGGGCAGCCTCAGGCATATGAATTCTGAGGTGAATGGTTTTGTGAGCATGCAGTAGTAGTCAAACTGCTGTGTGGTGACGTCTGCCAGTCCCAAAGAAACCAAGCTATGGTTTTGTGAAGACATTTAGAGTGTTTAATGCCATCCAAAATGGAATCTCGAGCTATTTCAATTATCTTGTGCCAAGCATCATGTTCACAGTAGCTTTGCACTGTAGCAATAGTAACTCATCCCATAGAGAATATGAACACATGGTTACTGGGAGAAGAGTGGGGGTAAGTTTTGTGGCTGAGATTTCCGAAGAAATCATTCGGTGGCATAGGATATTGATGACTGTCTTCCATTATCTTTGCAGGGCTTATCATGGTTTTAGCAGGGGCATCTGAATTTGATCCTCAGTACAATAAAGATGCTACAAGCAGACCAGCAGACAACATTCAGATACCACAGGTTAGTTATATTGAGAGGTGTTTCATAAATAACTGACCCCTTCAAGGGAGGAGGGTGATGGTGTTCCTGGTTGACCAGCTGACAGAATTTGATTTCTCAATGCATTAATTTTGTTGAGATTGCAACTGTGTCTTTTCAGAAACAGGAATTAAAACCTAGATTTAGAATTAAAAGATAGATTTAGAATTAAATATATATATATAGATAGATAGATAGATAAACAACATTAACTGGTTATAATACTTACCTGAAATAGAATCTGTTTAGTATAAAAACTTGGATTGCTTTTTTGGTGGAGGGGTGAACTAAATAGGGAACTAAAGTATTGGTTCCTGTAAATTTTGTGTGTCAGTGTTAGGCAATTACTGTTTGATAAAGCTTCTTAGCTATAAACAGTTGTATCAGTAGCAAAGATCTGGTTAAATATGTTAATATTGAAATAAGATTATCTTGCTTGAGTTAATAATATTTTTAACTATTATAAAGACTCCTTCATGAATTTCAGGTCTCCTCTGGTTGCCTTTTTTCATTTTCATTCTGTCTTTCCAACAGAGATACAGTAATATATACTGCAACAAATAATTATTGCTAGCAGAGTTTTAGGAAGACTTATTTATCAGAAACTGATGTTTTGGTTTAAAGCACCATGTACAACATGCTCTACATGAAAAATATTTTGAGTTAACAAAATGAGGGGGAGTAGTCCCACTGATTTAAACTTTGCATGCATGCAATTGGATTTTCAAGTCATAAGCATGTTTTCATGTCCTAAACATTAAGATAGGCTAAGATATCTCCTTCCTTAATTGTCTTCATCTCTTACAAATTCTTCATCTTCTTGTAGGCTTTGAGAAAGACCTAAAACTATGATTAGGTGGCTTTCTTTCTGCAGGCATTGTGCTCGGGAGCACGTGACTGAAAGAGCACCTTGATCATCAGGTCTTCTGTGCTGTTGTAAGCATTGGCATTGTGCAAGCCCTTTACGTTTAGCCATTTTTCGTTTAAAAGGCAGTCAAGCCTTCTGTTCCAGAACTTGCTGTTCTAGTGGTTAGGAATCTTGTTTGTGACCAATTTATATCCGTGGGTTTTGTCATCATTATTCTTGAGTTTGTTTTTCTTGCTCTGTATACCCTTAACGCATGTATAGACAGAAGTGTTAACCCATGTGTTTTCTTCTTGCCTTCATTTAGCTAAACTAAGAAAGCTGCTACCTTTTCTCTTTCCTACAAGGCTCTTCACTTCCCTCATCCTGCTACGTGCTAAATGAGTTACTGTTCACTGTCTTTATATTTTTAAATTTAACGTTATTTTTTTACTTTGGTCAGAGGTGTCCATAATATTCCATTGTTAAGTCTCAGCATTGCATTAGTAGCATTCCCTTTATTTCTGCAGGGAGTAACTGTCCTGTTGCCCACAACTGTTTCATATGGGTGACTTAATGTAATCTTGAAGCCTCAATTCTTGTTATTATGCAAGTGTGTGGTGGCTTTACCCTGCTGGGCAGCTGAACTCCCCCATAGCTGCTCTCGTACTCCCCCTTCTCAAACGAAGAGGGGGAGAAAATACAATGGAAAGGGCGCAAGTGTTAAGATGAAAAGAGGGTCTGCGGGGCTGGTTCTCATTCCTCTTTCCCAGCTGCTGTGGCGCAGCAATTTCTTCTGTTTCTTCAGTTTGCTCCCCCAGAGGCCCAACCAACATTGCTCCCTGGGTCGGCTCTGGCCAGCAGCAGGTCCCTTTTGAAGCCGGCTGGAGTTGGCTCTGTAACATGGCAGCTCCTGGGCTCTGTTCACAGAGGCCACCCCTACAGCCCCCCTGCTACCAAACCCTTGCCACATAAACGCATTACAAAGTGTGACCTTGCGTTTTATACTATTGAATCTTCCATTTCTAAAGCTCCAGTCATCAGTTTCATCTGTGGTTTTTTTTTTTGATATATGACAATACAAGTCCCTGAAGCATAAATACAGGAAGGTATTGCTAGTGTTTTTTGTTAATGCATCTTGCTTTTTGTGCCATGATCATTGTTCACATTTTTATTTCACCTTTCTATCATAAACCCAATACAGATAATTTTTATAAAAGATTTCTTATCAGAGCTTTATTCTTCTTGGTTTGGTGTTGCACCATGACTTGTTTATTAGGAGCTTTTTATTAAAAGATCTTTTTTTCAAGTGTAGGAAAAGACTGGTCCAAAGTTAGTGTATCCTGCTTGTTGATATCCTACCTTCTGTTTGTGGACAGATTTTTGGAACTTCAGTCCCTCCTTAGGTGACTTGTTGACCTAAAAAGTGAAGCTTCTGGGTTGTGTCTTGATTCTTATAAACGATGAAGTTCAGTTAATCAGGTTTTCAGCCTCTCTTTCTAGGGTCTTCAACAAACTCAGGTGAGAGACCTGTTTGAACTGTGCATCTTGGTCTGGTCAAGATCAAGTTATGTCACCCTGAATAAAGAACGCCATGCCTTTTCCAAGTTGGTGCTGTTTATAAAAACTTAAAATACTTGATTGTCAGCCTACCAGAGAATTTACGCTTAAAAACCACATTCTTGTGATATTTGAGTCTGTATCTGAGGAAGCTGGCTTGATCTTAGATGGGTGAAAAGTCAAGGTAATGTTGTTGCTAGTGCATATTGTGTATAGTATAACTACCTTAGCAATATGGCTGAATCTGGTAAACCTTGGCAATAATGACAGATTCTTCAAATATTTAGCTATCAATATAAATTTAATCAAAGCTCATTCAACGCAAGTTTCTTGCGTGCAAGTTTTCCCTTCCCCCTCCTTCCACAGTTGAAAAAACACAGTGAAAGATACCTCTTGACTTGGTGGAGCTGTATTAAAAATAAAATGACCGTGTTCATCTCTACAGAACATTCCAGGGCAAAGTTACTTAAAGACTTGCATAAATGAATGTAACCTTTTTCTCTTTTGAAAACGGTTGTCCTCACATTTGTTTCTCTTTGGAGCCAAAATAGCCATTTGTGTTTAATTATTTTATTTTAGCTAATCAGAGAAATTGGTGGCATAAATTTAAAGAAGAATGAGCCTCCACTTACCTGCCCGTACAGCCTGAAAGCCAGAGTTCTGTTGTTGACTCATCTTGCAAGGATGAAAGTCCCTGAGAGTCTTGAAGAAGGTAATGACTTTTCTTCCTAATCAGACATTGCTGAAACAGAGCAACAAATTGCATGCTACAGTACTCATAATTTTTATCCATTAAAGAGTTGCATTGGATCTCTGTTCAATAATCTCTACACAGAACACTTAGCTTTTCAATTTGAATGACTCTTTGAAAACATTTACTTAGCATTTTATCATTCTCTTGATAGCCCTGTAATACTAGTATTGTAGTTGTTGATGCTTTTTGCCTGCAGATGTAACTTTGGAGTGTTTTTTCTTTGTAATACACCTCACACATGTAATGTTTTAGTCTATTTCCTTCTCAGAGCAAAGAAAGATGAGCATAATATTGCTCTCTAACTTTTCCATTCATGTTTTTTCACTTCCACCCTAACTCTGTGTGAAGCAAGGGAGATTAAATTAGAACGTCAAAATATCAATTACATACGAGCTTCAGTTACATATTTTGCAATTCTTCATAATTGTAAATGTTCAGGCAGAAATGTTTCAAAATGCAGTTCTTAAGTTTCATCCATGAAACTCATGGCTTCTTAGGCTGACCAGTGAACTTGGTGTTCCATATTTTAAAACTTCCTTAAAAAAAAAAAAAGGCTCTGGTTTACTTTTTTGAAAGCAACTGGAAAATCAGATGATTTTAAATCTCTACTAAGTAAAGTCCTTCCTTTCCTTGTTACTGAGTTGTTTGTACTTACATAGATCTTTATAACTAGATAGTACTTTACAAATTGTATTTTTTTTCCCACATTCATACTTCACTTAAATCCCTCTGTTAAAAACCTGTGATTACCTAAAGAATAACACTGTTTTAGTAAGAGTGGTAAATTGTTTGGACATCCTGTATTAGATTGATTTAATAAGTACTTTGAACTGAAAGCTGTTGTCTTCTGTACAAACCTTTTATTCCCTCTTAGCACTTTCTCTTTCCTGTTTTGTTAAAGAATCCTATAGACAGATGCTTCAGTGAGAATGAAGTGGTAGTTTCAATAATACAGGAATGAATAGAAATGAAGGCTATACCATTAAACGACCAGTTCATGTAAACTATTCCCTTTTTTCCTAATAGGATGCAGTATAATTGCAGCAAGTTTTGTCTTGCAGATCAGCAGTTTATCCTGAAAAAGAGTCCGGCACTACTTCAAGAAATGATTAATGTGATCTGCCAACTAATAATAATGGCTCGAAGCCGTGAAGGTAAGGAAAGAAACAGTATAGTTAAAACAGGTAAATATCATTCTTCATTGCAATACTTCAAAAAGAGTCTGTGGTTCTTGAGGAGAACTTAATCTATGATATTTAGAAATGCTTAAATGCGCTTTCACTCTATTTACTGTAGTGAGAGAGTTCTCCACTTTCAGGATTGAAATGCTGCTACTGCCAAGTCCTACTCTGAAATCTTGAGAATCTGTGTTCAGCTTTTAATTTTTGCTATTAAAATTTTCTCTTAAAATGCTTTAAAAAACATTTTCTTAAAGATCTGGTTCATTTTTGTCAGCATAGCACTTAATATAAGATAAATCGAACCTTGTGTTCATCTATCTTTTAATTGCACTCTTTTCTAGCTCTTCCCCTCCTGTTATGAGCGTCACTTGTTTCAGCTCATTTCTTTGCTATCATTTCTTCTTTTGTGTGTATTGTTCAAACTTCTTCATTTCTGGTACCAGTGTTGTTTAGCCTGCTGTGTATGTTTTCGCTGTAATTGCTGTAAAAAATTAGAATTTATTTGAAATGTAATATTTAAGCTTTTTCATTTTTATTATAAAAAGGGATTAAGCTTAAGAGGGTTGTTTGTGGAGTAAAGACTCGGGTCTTATTCCTTTATCACAACAAATATAAGCAGGGCATACTTATGGCAAACTGGTGACTATTATGGTAGCTGTCAAATAATACTCATTGGCCGGTCTTCACTAGACCCAAACCCTTTAACAAGCGTTATAGTCTTCTAACAAGAATAGTTTTGGGGAAGATCTTCCTCAGCCCTATTGCATGTGGTGCTGGAAATGGTGCTCCATAATCCGGTAAAATGAGAGAGAGGACACGAATAGATAAAGCTGTTGCATGCTGTTTGACTATCCTATTTGAAAAAGAAGCAACAAAGAAGTTAAAGAGAAATACACATTGTCTTTACCAGTCTCTGAGACTGCTGGGGAGCAAACTTGAAACCTAAAAAGAAACAACAGATGTATTTTTCATTGTATAAGTTATTGTAGCATTATATTTAGTAATGAGAGTCATATTAGGAGCTCAGCTGTATGTGGATAGATACTGGGTATGTTTTTGTGAGTGTTCTCTGGACTAGCACCACAGCCATACTGTAAAGGAATCTCAAATACGTATTTAACATGGGGAAACCAATGCTTTCAAGCTCTATTTGTTTAATAGTTTAATAATGTATTTCATAAAAAGCTAAGTAGCTGTTTTGGAAATATTTTTTCAAAGTTTTGCTAGCTCAGCCAGGCTGAGTCAACATATTCTAGCTAATTAGAAAACGCACTTGTATGAAAACATTTTTTTCCTTATAAGCCCTTGCATGTGCCAGATAGAAGTATTTAGTCTTTTGCTATTTAGTTGCTTAGCAAATTTAAAATGTTGGCTCTATTTTTAATGACAGCACACATGCAGAATTTTACTCCCTGCTGACTTTCTCACTGGGAACAAACTGGAAATTGAAAAGCTGTTGTTTATTTTCTTAAGATATGAGTAATATAAAAGATATTGCAGTTTTTGAAAGACTCTCTTTTTCGTTTAAGTCTGTATTTGCCATCTTAGTGTAATATAAAGTACCTTAAAACTTGAACGATGGAAGTTTCTGGTTTCAGTTCTAATTTTCAAAATAATGGCATGGTACATCAAATTAATTATCATGTTCTTTAATTAGCAATAGGTGTCCAGCAGTCCTGATATTTTAAAATAGAGGTGAAGGCATGGGGTTAATATTATCTGAAGAAACATTTTGTGGATAAATCATATTTTGTGAAAGCTAAATTGATGCCTGGGTGAGGAGTTTTGTTTTGCACTATGTTCATTTGTCTTTCAAATATCCTGAAATAATACTAATAATATTGTAGCAGTAGTATTAAAATCTGTGCTTTCAAAAATTCTGTAAGCATTTATGCATACTTCTTTGTAATCAAGTCTTGAAGAAAAGCACCTTGAAAATTAATCTTCAGAAACTTGACACTTAGTTTCCTAGTTAACTTTTAAAATGTCCATACAGCATTCATCTCAATCCCATGTCAGCTGTTCTTGAAGGAGATGCAAGAAAGAGTGACAGATACTAAGGACAGCACATCGTGGAGGGAGATTTATGAAGTTCCCCTGACAGGGACAAGCATCCTTCCCCTGTGGATAGCAAAAGTAGTGCTGCGGACTGTACTACTGCTGTGTATCCCCATGAAAGCCATGGACACTACCTTTCTTAGCAAGCCCTATTAGAAATAATCCATCATAAAAGAATGAATGCAGGTCTTAATTTTTAACAGAGCTGTCATTCTTTGCAAATAAGTTTGAGTTTATTATTTGTTATTTGCAAATAACAGTTTGAATTTTCTTTCATAAAAACAAAATGGATGTTATTTTCATTTCAGTCCAGTCAGAGTTTTATTCGCTGCTATGATTTTTCCAGCCTGGTGAAAAAATGTAGCAGTTGTGAATTACCTTCAGATAAAATGTCTCGTATGCTCTTTCCAGATTTCTGCATAGCCTGTGAGACTTTATTTTGCATTCTGCTCCCTGAAAATATGCCTTGCTCTGTGGCATCCCTTGTTTGCATCCATTGTTTTGTGGTGACAACTGGTAGTTCAGGCCCACTGATTATCAGCTATCTTGATGGCTTCCTTGAGATCATCCTTTAAGTGGAAAGCTGCCCTGTCAATGCGGTGTTTGTTGTCAAAAACATACAATATGCTCTAGAAACTGTATGCAGGAAGGTTAAACATCAGCTGAGCTGTCCGCTCAGCGTAGGCTTCATAATTCAGACTGGGAGATGCAGTGTGACTTAGAGGTTGTGGTTTGACCCATTCCCTCACAAGCAGCTGTTATTTGCATTTAAATTTGTGATCGACTTGTTTCATGTCATATGTTTTGGATGTCCTTGTGTTTCATAGATTAAAGGTCATCTTATCTTGTGCACTTTGACAAGCAGAAGCTGTCAAAATATATGCAGTTATGACACTTATGTAGAGGGCAGTTGGGTATTGTTAAAAGCTATACTGCTCTCAAATTCGCTCTCAGGCGGATAGTCCTATGTTATTTTCAGGAAACCAAAATAACGTTGTCCAGCTTGGTTAAAACGTTTTCTACTGTCATGTGGATGATGAGTTAATGCTTTGAGAAACAGGAATATCAGCTTTGACTGGTGCTCTGTGGTCTCAAAGCTCTAGGTGAATTTCCTGTGAAAGCCAGTTTGTCAGAGAATATTTAGGACCTTTTTATTAATGTAGCTTGCAGTGTGACTTTCCTTAGAAGCAGACGAAAAAGATTACAGGGGAGGTTGTAGATAGGTAAGACAGAAATGAAATTTTGTGCTACTTAGTTGGAAGGTTAGTCTACCCATTACTGTTTTTTGAAAGGTAGAATTTGCATCTTTGTTACTTATCAGCATTTCTAGCCAGATGGTTCCCTTCGTAATCTCTCTGGTGTTATTTTTCTCTCTGCTTTGTATAATCTTTGTGCTATTTATTAATATATTGTGTTTAAAAAATAAAAAGTCCTGTTGCGTAATTCGTTCTGATAGCTGATTGTATTTATAGCTTGGTATAATTCATGAAGAAACAGGCCATAAGGGGGGAGAGGGGCCAGTGGAGCACAGGAGATGGAGCAATCTTTCACATGCATTTAAATGCAGTATGAGCTGCCTATAAATGTGCAGAAAAGTAGTGGTGTAGATGGAGAACATATACCGAAGACATCAAGTTTGTTTTCTTTGATCAGATTTGTTACCTTTCCATATTTCCTCTGTAAAAGGTTTTAAAATTAATATAAACTTGTTTTGTATCAAAATTCTTGGCCACTGGTGCTTAAATAGAACACTTGGCAATTTTTGTTTTGGTATTTTTTTTGGTGAGGTGCAGGTTACAGCCTGTCTGCCCTCTGATCCAGGTGCAAGTAAACCTGTTGATAGCCACATCTGTAACTGCCCTGATACTGTGGTAATCATGATTGCACAGCTCTAGCAGTGTGGGTATATTCCATCTTACCATCCATCTATTTATTGAAAGATGCCCGTGTGCCCCTGTTGTAGCATCTCAGACATACCACTAACAGTCAAATCCAAATCCATCTATACCAAATATACATATTTGTATACACACATGTATATATTGGTATTTGTATGTGCACAAATAGTTGTATTTATACTTATATTCAGCATAGAAATATATTTAAAAATAGCTGTACAAGTCAAGATAATCAAAAATTGATTGTTTCTGGGAAAAGTTTAGGAAAATGCATGCACGGATTTATAGATAAGCTGACAGGCTTTGTAACTTATGTCCTTTCTGTAATGCTTGTTTAAAACTGCCTTCAGCTCTTTCATATGCCACATACGGGTTCAGAAAAGAATTAAGTTGTGTAACTTCCTTTTGTCTCTCTGAAGAACATCTAACTTATTTTTCTGTTTCAGTGGAAAGTGCATATAGAGCAACCTGAACATTGCCAATTTCATACTTGCAACAGCTCATGAGCTGCTGGATTCTGAAATGGGTTTCCTAAACAGGGTTTTCTGAAATCTTATTTACGAATTGACAGTTGTCAAATAAAGTAGTAGAGGACAGTATGTGGAAACCTGTCTGCCTTGCTGTTCTTTTTTTCTTTGCAGACATGATGAAGAGTATTAAATGGCATTTTTTTTCTTTTGCTGGGCTCTGGTTAAGACTTTCTCCTTGTGTATCTTCGCTTTGTTTAATGATGTAGCATGTATATCTCTCTGTACTTAAAAAAAAAAAATCTAAATGAAAAATTGTGTAGATGTTTGCTTAGACACCTATCCTCTAGGCTTGCTTATAAGTCATCTTGCCTTTGATATTTTACAGCTGTTCTTACTGCCTTCCAACATAATATGCTCTGCTTAGCTTCAGTTATACCTACATTTTTTTTCTTGCATGTGCTAGGCTGCTACTTCTATGTTTATCTCTCAAGATGATCTTAGAACCCTTTTTAAATCTTGGAAATAATGTGTTGCAAAAGATTAATGATAGGTTATATTTAATGATATACTTACAAAGTAGAGCTAAATGTGTTAAACATGCACACATACATAGTATACAAACGTAAAACAGGTTTCTGATGCTGTGTTTTTTTCCCACAAACTTTGTGGTGGAGCTTCTCTCTGTAACTGGCAGCACAGATACATTGTGCTGTTGTTCCCTGAGACTGTTAGATGGAAGTCTTTCTTTTCTTAGTGTTCAACTATGATAGCTTAAATAGGAGGGAAAGAAAATGTCTGCTGAACTATGTGACTGCAAGGAGAGTAAAAAGGCTGCCTAATTAACTATGCTGAAAGCTTTAAAATGCTACTTTCTTCTGTTCGGTTTACTGAAAACAAGGTTGCCTGTAGTCTATAATTCAAATATAGATTGGAAAAGTGTAAAAGGGGAAAAAAAAATAAAATGATGTGGTATATTCCTTTCTCCCCAAGAAAGGGAGTTCCGTGCTCCATCTTTGGGATCTCTGGAAAATTGCATGAAGCTTTCCCAGATGACTGTCCAAGGGCTTCAGCAGTTCAAGTCTCCACTTCTGCAGCTGCCTCACATTGAAGAGGACAATCTTAGGCGAGTCTCCAATCATAAAAAGGTATAAGACTAGGAATGATGCTTGTTAATTTATTAAAACATTGTTTTGATTAACCTGTTGGTCTATAAGGAAACAAGGTCACGAATTAACTATGAGAAAAAAGAAAATATCAGTATTTGTGTGTGTGTATATATATCTATGTATAAATAGGATGTGCATATATAGGAGTATGAGGAATTCAGTGCAATATACCCTTGATCTGTGTGCTTTTTGTATTTTTAAATTCTATCTCTGTTAGGAGGTAGGAATTAAGATCAGATATCTGTTAAGTATAAAAGGCACATTGACCTCAAACAGAAGAAACAGTTTCTTTCTTATTGCAAAGTGTTATCTTCTGTTGAATGCAGCATGTTTTCACAGTACAGCTGAAATATGTTTTTTTGCTTGTTTGGCTTTACACCATTCTGTAGTCTAGTTTGATAGAAAATGTGATTCGGTGATAGCACAAAGGACTTCATAAAGGGAAAAAAATAGTTAATTACTGTGTTTAAGTATTTCAGGTTTTGTGATCCTTTATGTATGAAAGAGGATGCATTTAAAAAACAAAGCTATTGCTGTGTAGTTGTAGTTGGATAAGTATTGATATTTGTAGAATTTAGTACAAAAAAGATCACGTGACTATGTTGTCTGAATACCTGTATACATTTCTTTATGCCTGTTGCACTGACTAATGCTGTGTTCAAACCTGCTTATTTGTAGCATATCTTCCACAAATTCCTGGTTAGAAGCAAGCAGTTATATTCTAATAGAGGCTGACTTTTGTGACAGTCTTATGACAGTGGCTAATTGTGATAAATGTTAAAAATATTTTTATGTAATGAAAGCTTTGTTTAGCTTTAACTACAGCATTAGGTGGTGTTTAAATGCTTCTTTATTAGTGTAAAGATAACGAATTCTTGAGTGCCACATTTTTCTTTTGATTTACTTTGAAGATGCTCATTCAGTGGCATTAGTCTGTTCCTTGGCATCAAGTAGAAGAACCATTCTCTTACAAGTATTGTTAAATGCTTATTTTCCTTAATCCAGCTGCAGTCTATAGGGAGCATACAAAAAAGTACACACAATTTTGAATATATTTTTGATATGTGTAGTGTTCCTAAGAAAACAAGAATTTGACTACTTTGTAATCCCACTCATGTTTCTCCTGAAGGAGAGGAGACCAGTTTGTTAGGCTTATTTGTACAGGATTCCCGTGCAATTCATTTGAAATATAGTCCCCTAGATGGAGACATGATCAGCCTGCCCGGAGTCATGATCAACCTGCCTAGATACGTTAAGTTGATTTTAATAAAATACATGCTTTCTAATAGTCTGAGGTAATTTAGTGTTCAGACAAATCTGTTTCTGTCCTTGCCCCTCCACTCTGCAAATCTTTAAAAAGGAATAATTTTGGATTTCTTTGTAATTCAATATAACAACTAAGTACAAGTTACTTAGCTTTTTCCTACTAGTATAAATATCAAAGCACTGAGGTAGTCCAGTTAAATAAAGAATTAATAGGGTTTCTTGACTCAGCTTTCTGAAGGAGCTGAGCTTAAATAATAGTTTTGTAACAAATCTATTCAGTTTCTAAGGGATTGCATTCTGTGGAAAACACCAATGTTCAGACCAGAACCATTAGGTTAGAATGGAACCTCTTTGTTTTATTGCTTTGCAAAACTTGCTAGTTTTCTAAAATGTGGCTTTTTTATAAGAACAAATCAAATGTTGTGTATGTATTAGTAATGTGGGGACACAAGTGATGTATTAGCAAGAGTTTTTGTGAACTGTGTTCTCTGCTACCATGTGGTTTCTTTTTTTTTAATTCAGTATAAAATCAAAAGTATTCAGGATTTGGTGAGTTTGAAAGGTTCTGATCGTCGGAATTTACTGCATTTCCTTGAAGATAAGAAATATGATGAAGTTATGGCTGTCCTTGGTAGCTTTCCTTATGTCACTATGGATATAAAACCACAGGGTAAGTCGGAGGTCTTTTTGTTCTATATGTGTCAGCCTTCTGACATTTTGGTAGTCTATTGGCAATAGTCTTTTGGAAGACTGTGAAACACAACTCACTATTATTTATGTGGCTTGGAAATGACATTTCTTGATTGGCAGACTCTTGTATGTGAGATTAATAGTCTGCTAAGATAAAATACATTAAAACATTTCACAAATTCCCAAGCCAGCAATACTTTTTCCTACAGGAGCTTATCTGGTATTTCACCAGTTGATTTAATATTTCATGAGTAATATGGAATTCTGGTTGAAATGCCACTTTTATTAGCTATCTTAAAAAGTTGTCCTTATACCAGAATTTATGCTCAGCTTATTCCAGTATGGAGAGTCAGTTATGAAATTTTTGAATTGGAGACCCTGATGACTAAATATTCATGGGTCTATTTGTGATAATCTTTCTACGGTTTTCATATATGGTAGAATTTTTCCATGCTATGCTTAGATTTTTTTTATGCACTGTTTCAATGAGTGTATCTGTCTTAATCTCTGAAGTTTAGGTATATTATTAAGCAGTCCCAGTTAGGTAGCTGTTTAGTGGCAAGTGGATTGGTTCTTCAGTCTCCTTTCCTGTGTGGAAGATCAGTGGTACTAAATCTGAAATATATGAAAGGTTGTTCTAATACTTATTTATATTGTTACTGTGGTGGCAATGATCAAATTCAAAATGTGATGCATTTTGTTTGGGTAGCCTCATTTTTAACTTGTCATATGCATAGTCTTCTCTGAGAACAAAATGTTAATGAAAATGCCTGTTAAGGAAACAAAAGTCTGTTGAGCTTGGTATTTCTAATTTTTTTTTTTTAAAAAAAAAGCAAACAACAACAGAAACCCCACTACTTTATTGTACTGAAGTTATATGGAATATAATGAAACATTGTATGTAATATATATATGTGAAACTAGTGAATAGTAAAACTGCTTTCCTGGGGCAGGGTGGGGTGTAAATAAAAGTTCCACACTGGGATATAACTCTTCTTCCTCAACCTGAGACATTCTCCAGTTCATAGACTGAAGAGAGAAACTCCTCAATGGCCTTCCTGCGGGTTTTACGTTTGATGTTTTAGTTAAAGTAATCATTGCTGTTCTTTTATTTTCCTTCTCCTTCTACTTAAAAAAGAATTAAATGCATGATTGTTAAAGTGGCATTGAAATTGAGTTGTTAATCATATGAAAGTCAGGAAAATCAAACTTACGATTCCCAGAACAAATACAACAAGGTCCCTTTGGTCGTATGTGGTATTTCATGTTTCTGAAGTTTTATGCTTTAATATATATAATGCACAATATAATAGAATTATGGTTCCCACAGCAGCAATAACTTTGAATTTTCTAACTTCCATGCAATTAAAGTTTCAAACTCAATGTTGCTATTTTATAGTTTGCTGAATTACCAGCCCTCATCCTGATAGTATATTTGATGTTGTAAGAGACTTTATTTAATAATATTTTGAGATTGTTTCTGTTATGTCTAAATATAAGCATACAAATTCCATTTTTTGACAGAAAATAATGTGTAATGGAAAAAAATGCTTGACAGAAGTGTAACAGGTAATTTCCATTCCTTTTATCCTAGTTTTGGATGATGAAGACAGCAACAATATTACAGTGGGTTCTCTTGTCACTGTTCTGGTCACACTGACAAGACAGACCATGGCAGTAAGTATTAACAATACTTGTTCTTTAAGGTTAACTGCAATTATCTGCCAGTAAGCAAGCATTTATTCTTTGGGAGCTAGTGTAGTGTTTTGTTAATATAGCTGTAAAATAACGATTTGAAATTGAGAACTTGTGCTCTTGATCCTCTCTATATTTCTGTTTCTGAATGAGTCAGTTTTCTTGGGGTCAGATTGAAGCTGAGTCAGACCCATTGCAGCTCTGTAGAAAACAATAAAAGAATATGGCAGGTGATACTGCCCTGAGGTGTGTAAGTAACAGTGAAAGACATTCAGAAACTTAGTTCCTGAGCTAGGATGAAGTATTAGATCAAATACTTAGGATAGTGTTTGAAACTGATTTCACTTTGTGGGCTCAATGTTACAAATCCATTGATTTTTTTTTTGGACACTTAGGAAACTCAGTCCAGCAGAGTATAGCATATGCATAACTTAATATAAAGGAGAAACACCAGTGCCATAGAAAGTAGACTGGGTAGCAACATTATGTAACCAAAATAATACTACACCCTGAGAGTTAAATTTCCGACTTGTGCTTACTTTTTATCTTAAAATGTAGTAATGACTTTATTTGAATGAAAAAGGTAGTACACAACCTAAATAAACTTTTACCCAACAGAGCCTCCAGTATATTTTTTTACATCTGTACTATTTGTCTAAGTAAATGGAAGGTCTTGAGTTAAGTCACTAACATAGGGCATACAAGCAGGAGTATAACAGTTGGGGACCAGACTACACACTGAAGGCAGTTAAACACAAAGCAGTCTGTATGTGCAACTACCATGTGTTCATGTTGTGGAATTTCAGAATGCAGCATCTCGATGATAACTGAGGATGCAGTAAGTAGAAAGTAAAAGCACCATCACTCTGCTGGAGAAAGCTGAAAATTGTGAGCAAATTTAACTGTACTTCAAAATTAATTAAGAGGTCTGACAGTGCATAGAAAACTCATTTAAGGTGCTTTCTACAGGGAACTCTACTAGGCGGTCTGACCTTGATATACGTGGTCTAAACACTAGAACTAGCTCTTTATAAGACACTTTTTGTGGTGGTATCTCTTGTTTGCCATCATTCTGTAAGACGTATCCCTGTAGCTGTTTTTATGTTCTTTTTAATGGCACATAGTATGCTTTGATGAAAGAAAGACATGGAAAACTTCCATTTATGTAGATATGTTCTAGTGAACAGAATACCAACTTTGTGTTTTTGTCTTAATGTTTCGTATATCTAGCTTGATTGCTTTCCTGTGTCCCTGATTAGCAGTGCAGCTGTTAGTTTTTAATGTTTTGGCAATTGGAACAGCATTTGCATTTTACTACTGTTTGCTTTTGTGATAAAGGATTTATTTTTTATAAAACAAGCAGGTTCTTTGGAACATGATGGCACGTTGTTACTAAATTTCTTTTTAATGTTAGTGGTGGAAAAATCCTAGACCAAATGTTTGAAATAGTCTAATTTTGATGTGTTAATCCCCTGTTGCGTTTGTCAGTGGAAAAAAAATTTTGAATAAAACCTTCAGAATGAATAAAACCTTCAGAACGGATTTAGCTATATTTAGTTAAGTTCAAATATAAATGCAACTCTTTAATCATTTGCTCGTTTGGTACAGAGAGGCATTAACAGTTCTCACATCTTTCTCTAATCAGGAAGTGTTTGAAAAGGAACAGTCTATATGTTCAGCAGAAGAGCAACCAGCAGAAGAGGGGGTAAGTTGAGAACAAATGTTCCTCTTGCTAGCCGAAGAGAACTTTGAGTTACTATATTTGCCCTTCTCAAGCATCTTCTTCAGAAGCACCTACTAAGTGTCTCTTGAACTCTGTTTTCTAACTTTGGTTCTCAGCTTAAAATGCTTGAAGTAGAGTGGATACCTGAAATTTGATGAACAGAATAAATATTTTAAATACTACTTTCTTACAGCAAGGAGATGGCAACAAAATGAAGAGCAAAGGATGGCAGCAAAAGAACAAAGGAACCAAGAAAGCTTCAAAATCAAAGAAAAAGAAGCCATTAAAAAAGAAACCTGTGCCGCCTTCATTGCAGCCACCAAAACAGCAGAAGCAAAAACAAGCTAATGGGGTAGCTCATAGATTCATTGATATTTTAGTTTTATGTTCAGGTTATCATTTCTAATCTGATATTTTTGTTTTGTTTGTTTTTTACATTTCATTCAATGCTTCTGTAAAGCGTGTTTCCTAAAATACTCTTTTTCTTGAAATTAAAAAAAATTACGGATAAAATTATCAGTGAGCCCCACCCTAGTAGTGTTTCTTGTGGCCCACTGAAAATTGTGCCTAACTAGATTAGAAGTCTGGCTTCATATTCCCTTTTTAATAATTTTGTTATGCTGCCATCTGGGATATGGATTGTTCCATACCTTTTACTTTTATTTTAAGGGCAAAAAATGAATAAGGTGAGATTTTCTTCTGGTAAATTAAACAGGGTTAGTACCTTTATGCTCCCACTGCATGGTGTTTTCTCCATTTCATGGGTCATGTTGTAGGTATTTCCTTATGTTCTCTCTAATTTTTGTATGACTCTTTTGAAATGCATCCCTGGAATCAAACACTCCTTTCTCCTATTTGTGTTGCGGATACCATATGGAGAAGGAAAATTGCTTCCCTGCTCCTCTTAGGACATGAGGTGAAAAAGATTAATCTTCATTGTAGATGTACTCTGTGACACAGGAAGAATGTAGATCAAAATAGGAAATGAGAGCTATGACCTTAAAACAAGTGCTGAAAATGCTACATACTACAGTAATGCAGACAAACTAAGTTAGAGGTGGGTGGTTTTGTTGTTTTTTTCCTCACTAGGAAGTAGTTGTGAAGGAAGAAGAGGAAGAGATCTCTGATAAAGGAAGTGAATCTGAAGAAGAAGAAACAAACAGGGACTCTCAAAGTGAAAAAGATGATGGAAGTGACAGAGACTCCGACAGAGAACAAGATGAGAAACAAAACAAAGACGATGAAGCTGTAAGTCTTGCTTTTTCTTGAAGGGTAATGTTGCCTCTAGGCTTGAGAGAAAATGCATTTTAATCCTCTAGCATCCCTTCAGGCTAGGCAACACTAGGATAAAGGAGTAATACCAGTACACCAGAGGTTTTCAGGTCTCATTCTGGCATAAGAGCTCTGTCATTGCAAGTCTGTTTTAGAAAGAGTAGTGAAAAGTCTTTGCAATGTAGACAAAGCATAAAAATGAAAAGAGAAAACTAGCTTAACTTCAGGGAGTGATTGCAATGTTTCTTTCAGCTTAATTTGATTACTAACTGCTGCAGATCATCATATAATGCCTCTCCTTTGAATTTTGTTCTTTATATACAGTAGCTATTTTATACTGTATTATACATACTATAAGCATGTAGTAGTTGAAGGAACTGGTACATGTGCTTAATATGAAAACTCTACTGTTGATTATTCGGTTAGTCATTTGAAACTGGGGATTAAGAGGTTGCAATTGAGGATGAGGCATTGTGGTTGCAGATGACTTCTGCACCACAGTGGAAGACTTAAGAGAGACAGCTGGAAGTCCAATACAGGGTGAGAATAATTTTCTGACTGGGTGGGGAAAAAAAGCTTTTAATCAAGACACTTACAGATTAGATGAGTGTTTATAGGTTATGCCATAGTAGAGAGTTCTGAATGTGCAGACTGATTTTGCAGATCTGTTTTTTGTTGTTTTTTTTAAATACCTGCATTAGTGGTTTCATTATATATTTATATATCAAATAGTAAAACTATATTTTGCTTTTAATTGTACTGTATAATTTAATCTCTATGTGCCTTTCCCATTTATAAAACGTAGTGCAGTATAGTGTAAGAGCTTGTCCTAGGTTTTTTTTCATAGGCTAAAATTTTTCCTTTTTTTGGTCAAGAGATGGTTAGTGCACAGTAACTCTTTAAATTTGTCTTTGACAGGAGTGGCAAGAATTACAGCAAAGTATACAGAGAAAGGAACGAGCTCTTCTTGAAACCAAGTCAAAGATAACACATCCCGTTTACAGTCTCTTTTTTCCTGAGGTCAGTAATAGAAAACATTATAGTTGTGAAACATGAGAATTAATATAATAAATAATCACTCTTTATATAGTTTTCCTGTAAATACTGGACTTCAAAAATATCTTAATACTTGAAGAAATTGTTAATCTTTACTTGAAAATGTCTTGCTTTCTAAAATCCTCTTAAAAAATCCTCTTAATTTTCTCAGATAGTTTAGTAAAACCTGTTGATATGTTATTCTTTCTATCTAGTTCCCAGAGCTTGCAAATTTGTATATAATTTAAGATAGCTTTTTGCCAATGGCAACAAGCTAAAGTTTTCTTCTGCTGATCTACTACATACAGATACATTCAGAATGAAACCTTTCAGATCTAGGGCTCTAATTTATAGTACTCTCTTCCATTAGTGCTGTGCAATGTGAAAGCACAGCAGTTGCTCTAAATAAAGAGTTAATGTAGAGCATTACCTGCTCTTTAGCTCGCTGCAAGCCCCTCTGGGAGGGGGAGGTCTTGACTCCTCCTGTGTTAACAAAAATGACCGGAGAGTTTGGGGAGTCATTTAGATCAGCAGTTGTTCTGGCTTGCTGCTTGACTTCTAGTCTCAATGCAACAGCGTGGTGGCAAAGGAGGGTGCAGCTGTGGAAGATGGAGAGGGTTAGTAAAGCTGCCTGTCTTTGTACCACAGCATAGCCTGGAACCGGCATAAGCCAATCATGGAGCACTCTTTTCTATACAGCTTAAAAATATAAAGTCAGCTGTGAGGAGGTGCCAGAGAAAGGAGAAGGGGATGTATTTAAGAATGGTGTCTCAGTACTGTAGGTAGGTTGGGGTGTCTCTACAGCAGCCTTTGGTTTTGCAAGTTCTGTCGGTTGTTACTTACGCAAACTGCTGGCGAATTTGCAGGTGGCTGAAAACCCATTACAACAATGAAACCATGAAAAGGATGGGATTTTTCAAAGTGTGGGTTTTGTGTTCTGAGCAAGTGAGAAAGCTCAGTGGGAGACGACCAGATTGGAACCAGAAAGGAGGAGTATTTGGCCATGCTTTCTTTCCGGGCCGGTGGTTCAGAGGGTTCCCTTTGCTTCCCTGCTGTCTGACTAGGGAGCTAGTCTAGGGTCTCTTCTCCTGCATTGTGCTGGCTCCAGTAACAGGGAGGAGATGCAAGGCTTATGCTTCCTTTTGTGGTTTAAAGGAGGTGACTGAGATAGGAAAAAACAGGAGAACATTGGAGACACTGTGTATCTGCTCCTTCTCTTAACTCCCCAAGACTCTGTGCTCTGTACGGCTTGTTGCACGTGCAAAGCATACACTGTTGTACCCATGCTTGTGATCCTACTATTCCTGCTGTCTTTACTCAGTTCTGCTATTATTAGAAAGCAAAGTGTGGGAAGCAAGAGTCTTTTGGACCTCGTAGAGGTGAGGATGTAATTGTGAGGACAGGGATCTGACCAGTGTGCCTGCACTGTCTTCTGTGACTTCTTTGTCGTTGCTGAGGAGCCAGACAAGATAGACGAACAAACCAAAGAAACTCTTCCTAAAGGCCTTAGCTGAGAGTTGTGCTGCCTCATGACATCTGGTTTTGTAAGAGATTATTGTAATGCTGCATTTTCCTGATGTTGTTAGGCAACTTCCCATCTCTCAATACAACTTCTGACTGTGCACCAGTATGAAAAGAAAAGCTGTACTGGCATTTTGCTCTTCTGTCTGCCTTAGATCATGTCAGATAGCAGCAGAGTTGTTGCTTGTTGCTGCAAAGGCAGCTGGCTTTGGTCATCAGTTTAACCTCAAATAGTACATACTATGCGCTGTGCTACAGGGGTGCTAACTATTAGGTTTTATTTTTACTGCACTAAAGGTTCCTTCAGAGACTTTGCTTATGCTCTCAAGTAATAAGCTGCTGTGTGTAACAAAGCTGTTGATGGATTTTATGATAAAATCAAAATGCAGTATTTTGTTTAAAAAAGAAAATATAGTTCTGGACCGAATATTTGAACTTGGAGGAAATGCATGGTGTTGCAGTTGTAAATTTTCTGTTTTCTCTGCACTGATTTCCCAAAAGTTGAATGCAGCTGCAGTTGGAGCATATTCAGAGTTGATTTGCAGAATCTGAAGGAACAAAACCTGAAGAACAAAACTCTCTGGTTTATTTTTTCCTCTGTGATTTATGGTGTACTTAATCATGATTGTTGCCAGCTCAGAGATGCAGAGTTGAGGATGAAGTGTTGTATTAATCTTTGTATTTCCAGGGTTTATGGATGTTTGAGTGTTGCTGAGCCTCATTGGGACTGCATCCTGAGGACCAGTATATGCTTTCATCGAAGTTTTTAGGCAGTTGATTACTCTGCCAGCGATGCATCTTTAATCTATGCAGGTTCCTAAATAATTATCTTCTGCTTCCGCAACGATAGATCCAGAAACTGCACAGATTGTAGTTTTGACATTTTTAGGTAGAAACTAGCCCTGGTATTCCAATTTCATGAACATACTGGTTGCCTGGCATGCCAAACCTTGCACCCATCTGTTAAAGGGCATTTTGCCCATTTGCCTGTTAGCTTGCCAGATTCTCACAGGCACAAACTTTAAATTCTACCCAATAAGAGAACAGAAAATGACACTCCTGCACAGTTGTCCTTTCTATAAAAAATTACTTTGCGTTCAGGTTCTTTACTTCCAAAGAGTTTACTCTATAGATTTATTTGAGCACTAGAGTAATGAATGGTATTTCTTTCCCCACTTGGTTGGGTGTTATTTTTACCAGTTTTTCTGAAAATTCAGATGACAGTTCTGTTCTTTGCTCAAAGGAAAAAAAAAGATTCCTTGCCATTAAGTGTGATGGAAACATACCCAGCGTATAGCAAGTCAGCACAGTATTTTAGTAATGTCAAAACTTAGATCTTGGTATAGAAGATGATCTTCTCTATTATGGTTAGAGGCCTCATAGGCTCAAAATGGCAAGTAGCCATGTCTGTAATGGTTCTACCTTCTTTAATTCTTGTTCTTGTTAGTACTGCTTATACTGTTTATCTTTCTGTTCCTAGAGTCCCCTTGGCTGGGAAATAAACATTTCTACTGTGTAAGATTCGTCTTTGCTACAACTGTCAAGGAGATTGACATTGTATTTTCTGTTAAAATTTACACTTAAAATAATTTATGCCTTGTAATCACATGGAACAGTTATTCATAAAGAAGTCACTTGGAGTAGCTGCAAAAAGGGCTTATAATTCTACAAATTCTGGTCTTAAATTGTGTATGAATAGGTGTTTTTTCTGTTCTTAGTGTCTATTCTAACCATGTGAAGAAATGCTGTTGCTTTACTGTGATGCAGTTGCTTGTACTTTCATACGCTGCAGTATGGGCATTAACATATTGAGTTAATTTTGTACTTCTCTGCTATGGGACTGAACAGCGCTGATGAGGGTCTCTTGGATGCTGTTGTATGTGTTTTGATGTTATAAATCTATAGTTTGCTAGGTGAATATTCCAGTGAGATGTTGATAATGCTTACCAGCATAACTAGTCAATTCAAAAGAAGAAAGTTATTTAGCTTTTGTGACTTTTTACGTGCATAATCTAAATTTTACGTTAGCGAACACTGGTTCTGAAGTGTTCAAGAAGAAAAATAAAACAATTAGGATTTTGGACTAGTCAACTGTTTTTTTAGTCTACTATTTCAGTAGACTTAAAAAATTCTTCAAATTCCATACATGAACAGTATTGGATTCCCACCTGTGGAATTTGGAAGGGGCTCAGAGGTTTACTGGGAAGAGTACTTTGTCTTTCAGCATGCTTTGCTGTGTATGCTGACCTTTTCACCCAGGCTGGGTTTCTGTCGAAGGACTTAAGGTAGTATTAAATGGAGTTGGGGAGCGTTGTACTTGCATGAACTTGCTCATTAATCCTCAGTGTACACAATTCTTCAGAATGGTTCCATGTTGATATGGTAAATCGGGTTGGCTACGAATGAATGAAACCTTTGGAGGCCAACAGTTACTTGTGATAACCTGTTTTCTTTCAGCGTGTGGCATATACTATTTATATTGTTAATACATAAATAAGAATTATAAAAAAAAGAAACACAACATCCCTTGTATCTGTATTATAAGGACCAATGAATCATAATTAACTGCTGTAAACAGTACAAATATGTCTTTGTGGCTTTAATATTCCTGTTTTTTAATATTTTATTTTATTTTTTGAAAGGAAAAACAAGAATGGTGGTGGTTATATATTGCCGATCGAAAGGAGCAGATGCTAATATGTATGCCATACCATGTTTGTACACTAAAAGATAAAGAAGAGGTAAAGTAGTGGAAAAACTTTTTCAGTATTGCAAAGCTGTACTAAAGTGTATTATGGTATGCAAATACATTTAATTCATTTCAGTTTTATTTTTTTCATACTTGACTCTTAAAAAGGGAAACAAATTTTACTGTCCTGATAGAAGTATGCAAGAGCCTTTTAACCGTGAAAATTGATAATGGAAAAAGAAAAAAATAATTTAAACCTTTCAACTTCCTTTCCAGATCATAATTTTTTCCTTATATCAAAAGCTGATCAACCCAATATTCATACAAAATGATCATTCTTAAAGAAAGTTATTCAAATATGTGAGAAATACTAAGTGCTCTTTTTCTGTAAAACATTAGCCTTGGCTCATCTGAGCCTTTTCGAGACTGTAACCTTTCAGCTGTGTTCTTTGTGTTTCTGAAAACTGGAGACCTGATGTCTTTTGTTCTTTTAAAATAAATTTTGTGTTCCATTTCAAATAACAGTAAACTAATACTTTCAGCAGACCAAATATTCTTCTAAATCCACAGAGGTTAGAGTTAGGAAACATACAACAGGAGGAAATTGTATGCTTAAAAATGTAGAGCTACTTTGGTCTAAATCAGGAAAAAAAAATTTGACTACGAATATTAATCTTTCTTGGAAGGTATTGTGCTTGGGTATTCTTTATTTTTCTGCAGATACTCTGTCATATAGGAATTTTCAAATATATGTCACTTGTAAAAAAAAAAAAAATATATATTGTTCAGTAATAGTATTTATTGCTCATTAGAGTACTTAGTTAATTGTTCTATTGTCATTTCAAAGTAGTAGGAACTCATGGAGTGAATTCTCTTTTGCAGGTAGAGCTGAAATTCCCAGCACCAGGCAAGCCTGGAAACTATCAGTACACAGTTTATTTAAGATCAGATTCATATATGGGTTTGGACCAGATTAAACCATTGAAGGTGATGCTTAACTGTATTGTGTTTTTGTATTGTATTAAAAGGTACTTCATATAGCTACTAAAATCCTCAAAGCCTCATTATCTCTAAGAATTCAAGATGTCCTAATTTTAAAATAGTTGCAAAGAGTGGCTTTCAAGTGGTTTCTGCCTAATCCCAGTAGTAGCAGTTTTATGATGGATTTAAATGGGACTAAAGGTTGTGATGCTTTCCAGTGTGTGCGTTTTTTAATATATATTTTCTTTTTTATTAAATTTTGCAGTGTAATTTGCTCTGTCATGCAATTTCTCTTTTCTTAGTCCTAGATACATCTATTTAATGGGAAAATCTAGCATGCCATATTTCTGGAAGCAGTATTTTTTTAACTGTCAGTTTTGTGTGGCATGTCCTTTTTGGTTTTGTTTTGTTTTCTCAAACTGGTGTGTATTTTTTGTAACTCTTTTCTCCTCTTTTCTTTCTTTCTCTTTATCCAATTACAGCTGGAAGTTCATGAAGCAAAACCAGTGCCAGAAAATCATCCTCAATGGGATACAGCAATAGAAGGTGATGAGGACCAGGAAGACAGCGAGGGCTTTGAAGACAGTTTTGAGGAGGAAGAAGAGGAGGAAGATGATGATGATTAAACAATACTGTTAATTGACTACAATATCTGCACACACTGCAAACTCTTGGTCTGACTGTGGAACTGTACAATAATCGAGAAACACAGTACAGAAGCTTTGAGAAGGCTGAGTTTAATTTTTCTTTACCAATTAAGAGTGCATTATGTAACTTCTCAGTGGAGGTGAAACAAATCTGTTGCCATTGACACAACCTTGGAATATGCTTATGGCTCATTATAGCCTTCAAGTGCAGGATGGTGCATTTGTTTCAACTGAAAATAAAAGCTTTTTTACTATAAATGTCTGAAAGTGTGGGCTATATATCGTCTGATCAGTTTAGGGTCAAATTTAAATAAAAGGTACTATTAGCTAGGAGCCAACTTTAAACAAATTTTTCTGCATTAGGAATTTATTTTAGAAGACATTTCAGTATAGTCGACGTTATGAATCTTTGTTGGTTGAAACAACATCTGCTCAACTTTCAAACTTGGTTCTGTGGTATTCTTTCAATATTTTGCTGTGATACTGCTCACATCATTCATAGCTTTAAAAATCTGTTTTACTTAACTTGATTATTCTATATTGACTTCATACCCATTGCTACATTCCATATATTCTGGAGGGCTGCTTTTTTAGAACTGTTGCCTTTTAATGCCCAAGATTATTATGGAAATCAAACTTTTTTGACTCTGCCATAGGAAATAGTAATGGCTTAAAACATTTTTTAAGCCTGTATTTCACCAGATCAGCAGAAGATCTGAATCTTTTGATAAACACAGTGACTGAAAGCAACTTTGGGACCATGTGTTACATAAGTTAGTAGCTTTTGCTTAATACCTTTGTAAAAGGTACATGCTGAAAGCTGAAGTGCATTCTTAAATCTGAATCTATGTGACACTATCAG
Organism: Anser cygnoides; assembly: GCF_040182565.1. Lineage (NCBI taxonomy): Eukaryota > Metazoa > Chordata > Aves > Anseriformes > Anatidae > Anser > Anser cygnoides. The sequence continues at coordinate 74,144,039 of NC_089875.1, forward strand.
AAACATTTTAAGGAGTAAAATACAACGTGCAAAGAGTGCATGTTTTGTATCAGTTTTGAATTCCCACTGATAAACTGGATATTTTGATGCCTGTTTGCATTTGTAAATGTGCATCTCTTAGAGGTCTTTTTTTATTTTCAGTCTCCTTCAGGTCTGTAAACAAGGCAGGGATTCTACCCAACTCCTGCTCAGAAAAAATAGTCTGATTGGGCAATAAGTTCAGGGAAGAGAGAATCAAGGCTGTTGGTTTATTGTGTGACTTGTCAAAATCCACAGACAGATTCTTCTTCTCAACTATGAAAATGTGATGCTGTGAGACATGGGGCAAGTTGTCATACTGAGAAATTTCCATCCTATGAAAATCACCCAAAGCCAGATCAGCTGTGCACTAATTTGTGACCTTGTTTATTAAAAAGGGATGTCACTTTAAATGCAAATTTACATTGATATATTCTTTGTAATTGCAGTAGTTGCAAATAAAATTTGAAAATGTTCTAAATGAGATTATGGTATTTTTCAAAGTACTTCTGAAGTGCATATCACGCAGGAAAAACTTGTAAAACATGAGAAAACATATGCAATGTCAGATGTTGAAAATAAAGTATGGAGACTAGGTTTAAATTAAACAGCTTATGCACTTGACACCTTAACTCCATTCTTCATTTGCAAAATACAGTAAAGAATTAAAAATATAACAAAAACACTAGTTGCATTTGAAAGTCTTTCAAGCAAAGTATTATACTGATGAGAGAAATGCTTGAGAAAGAGGTGTTAGACTCAGTGTTATCAAGGAGGCAAAATGAATGCCAAACTTGCATTGTTCTGTCAGAGCAATTCCTAGCAAATTTGCAGTTGTTAAAAACTGGAAAGTGATTATAGTTAGGAGTTAAAATTGATAACAGCATGGGAGAAAGTGGGTGTTCTGACTACTGGTTCCTAAATTTTACTATTAGAAGTCAAGTTATATACTTGCGAGATGTGAATGCATTGAAGTGGTTTAAAAGAAAGTCTCTGGTCTGTACAGTGAATTATTTTCTTCTTAAAGATTAAAGCTGACAGCTGGGATTACACTGGAAGTCTGAAAACCATGGATAATTATTGAGCTAACAAAGACTAAATCTAATACTCCAAATGTGGGCCTGCTGCATAGCCAAGGTAACTTAATAGAAGATGCAAGGAAAGGAAGTGAAGTGGTATTGGAAATCTAGTTCAGAATGTGAAGAAGGCAGGTTGGTGCTTTCTCTCCTAAAAATATTAACTATATAGTTGTGCGTCAGTTTACATCCTCTTCTGAGAGGGGTGCCAAAGTGGGTGTGAGGAGGTATTTAAGAGCTTCATGCAAATAGAAATACCAGGTGCAGATACACAGCTCTGAGTGCTACATTATTGCATTGTTAGTTGGCTCCTCGTGTGGTCTGACCATTAATAACAAGTTTTGAATAACAATTTCAATTGTTGCGCAGAGATTGAACAACTCTTACTTGAGTAAGTTACCCGTATACGTAAAACTTTTAACTGGAAGAAGCAGTATTTTGCATTTACCGTTGTCTGTCTTGCTTTTTGAGAGGATTGGAATGAATTGAACAAATTTTTACACTCAACTCTTCTGAAAGTCCGGACTAGTAACTTGAAGAGTAAAGTAAAAAAAAAAAAATAGCAGTAGAAATAAAATGTGCTCTGCTGCTGCACCCCCTGCGCACTAGTGTCCTATGCATAATTTAGAAGTACCTACTTTTATTTCTGTGTAAACAGACTTGATTTCTCCCTCCTGCTGTCATACTCCATTTTTTTTAACCTGTTGGAGATTGGAGCAGATACCCGTGCAGCTGGACCATCCACCTGAGCAGAGATGCTGCAAATCACTTCAGGGCTCGCAGAAGCCATTTCCGTAGGCCTGTGCTTGGATTTGGCTGCAGGAGGCAGATGGGTGATGCAGCACAGCTGGCCATGCTGCTTCTGGCCTAGCTTAAATACTGATACAGGGTGCGGTGGTAGCTTGTGGTTGGCAGATGTAAGTACTGTGAAATACATTTAAGGTAGATCAACGCCACTTTTTGAAGTTTGGGATACATCTGAAGTAGATATGTGTAAATAAAAGGAACAAGTTATAAAAGTGATTTTTGTTTGAGCGTGATGTGACGTTCCTGCCCCCCAAAATGTTGTCAGTGGTTGGTTGATGCTTTTTCTAGTCTGCTGCACGATGAGTAGAAAGTTATGGTCATGCAAAAATGTGCTAAACACTTTCAAAATTGCAAATGTCTTGTAACTGGAGGGAAAAAAAATCTTCAAGTTGTACGAGAAGAAAAGATGCTTCTATTCAAAACTGCTTAATTCCAGCAATTCCAGCTCTTCCTCCAGCAGGGGGAAGCAGGGGCATAAATTTCTTCAGGAAACATTGGGATTGTTCCAGTTGACACCTAGTTTGTTTTTAGCTGCAGGTTTGGTTTTGTCCTCCCCCTTTCTGGAGGAGGAAGGCATAGATGGAGGTTTCTTTTATCTATTTCTTGTGTTTTAAACTATTGTTTGTTCAAAACTAACATTTTCCTCTATTTTTATATCTTTTTTTTTTAACCAAACTCTTTGCTGACTATTCATTTAAAGACTGTTGAAGGAAACCCTTTATAAGATAGGAATTACTATAGGATTATTTAAAAATAAAACCTGTATTGGAAGTTGATTGTATGCTTAAATTCCTTTTTATTTAGTAGTTTAAGCATCTGCTTTATTTCCTGTGTTGTGTTGGGACCTTGGCAAGTCACGAAACAAACACAAGTGTACGAGATATCTTTGGTTGATTCCTGCTTGGTATTGAACTCTAGATGTAATACCAAAATTGTTCCCATTGCATATCTGTATGATTTTCATGGCTTGCAGTTTATTTCATGCAGTGTGTAAACTTGTTTTAACGTGCAACTTGAGCCCACACAGAAGCTATTTAGTTGGTAGAAATCATTTTCTGCTGAAATCATTTAGCTTTGTCACTCAGTCAAGTAGTGGAACAGTTACCACCAATGAAACTTATAATAAATCTAATTAGCATAATAGATTGTAAGGCTAATTATAATATTTTTAAGCCAAATTACATACACTAAACTTAATGTGTGTTGAATCAAGAAGCACTTTCAACTTCTCAGTGTGTATAACCCTTCCACATGTATGCTTTAAGAATTAAACAGGGGAGTTACATTGCCTGCATAGGATTTAGTGGTACAGAGGTACTTCGTGGACCACAATGAGAAATTGTTTTAATTCATCCACCTTCATTTCAAAATAAGTTGAGTGCTTTCCTTTTCATGCAAGCAACATAACCAGCTTCATGGACAAAGCTGGAGATGTTCATATGTTCTGGAGAGAAAACCTAGAAAAAACATGTATAAGGTAAGTTGGCAGGAGTTAGAATTATATTTTATTTTCACCCTAAAGAGTCAATATGACCCACAGAGTGGTGACTTCTGGGAATTTGGTGGGTATGATCACAGCTGGGAACAGCAAACTTTTTTTTACGTCTAATGCTGATGTTAAATATCGGATGAAATTGCATTCACAGGTTAAAGGGTTTGGGTCACAGATGTGGGAACCCCTGAGCTGGTGTTCTGCTGAAGGCAGAGCACTCTTTGTAAGGACAATCTAGGGACAATTGAGGTGCGAGATCTAGACCTTAGCGATACTCACCCCCCCCCACCCCCCACCCCCCCCAGTGGAAAAGAGTAAAGGTTTATACAGTATTTGTTAATGAATAATAGTTCTGGTATTGCTGACCTTGATGGATGTAGTCTTCAGATTTACTCCAGGTTCAACAGCAACTTAGAAAGAGGTTGGCTGTTCCTGTAAAATCCCCCCCAAGATCATCTAGTTCTAATTACCATAGGCAGGGGCATGGATTTACCCCCATTGGGAAATTGGTACGTGAGGACCACCTTTGAATAAACTGCTGATAATTAGTCTTTCCAGAAGCCTAAATGGCATGCCCCCAAATGTCCTAGTTGAAATGTACTTAGTCTTGTAGCCTTGAGACAGTGTTTTTTGCCTTTTGTGTATATTTATTAGCTTTTGAGTGCTTGCAGGAGAAACATTTGTTGTTCCTTTATTAATAAAAGCTAACCAATAATTAAACAAATGGAGTGGGGAGCAGGTACGTACCTACCTTCTTTGCTGTTCCTTTCACCCATTTGAAACTCTCCAGGAATGCTAAATTGTGCCACTGGATGCTTTCATTTTTCACCTCGGTTTGTGGAACTTTCATTTTTCAGCTCAGTTTTTCCATCGCTGGAGTTGTTCATGTGCATGCCACAGATGCACCCTGTTTTGCAGCCATCACACTGCAACCCACCCCAGTCTCTGGCAGACACACACACCCCAAATGTAGACAGGGATCAGAACGAGGCAATCGTCACTTACATGCCAGTTGTTTCCCACGGCTGGGAAATAGGATAGCAGTAGCAACGGGGATGTTTTTTCCTTTTTTCCTTGTATTTCCAAATGCTGATTGTGTACCATCCTCCCATCGAGGTGCTTCAGGAGAGTAAGAGGAGTGGAAGGCCAGCAGCATATTGTTTATTGGGTGTTTTGTTTTTTTCCTTCACAGCACACAATCATTTCTCCATGCCTTGATCACAGCTACGGAATTCGTGCTTCCTAATATATGCATGTGCAGTAAATTAAACTCAAATTGAATGACCAATTTCCTTACAGCTGAAGCTCCATTAATTATTATGTGTAAATCACATTAGATGAGATTAGGCTATAATGGCTGTAAAATAGATGCTGCCCATGACAGGGTGGTGAGATTCCAAGGCCCAGGTGACAATCACTTGGGTCACCTGAAATGAAAAGATGAAGTGTGATAGTCCTTGCTTCATTTTGCACTGGTGGGTTGATCTGCTTGAGTTGCCCAAACAAATTCAGATGCACAAGAACCTGCTCTTCTCTTGGTCCTATGCAGAACACACAGGCAGCAGCTTCCCATCACCCTGCTCCTGTCATGAGACGATTCGAACAACCTCATTTATGTCTTTAGCTTCCCTTTAAATGTCATGTGGCACAAGTGACTGCTGGGCGCAGGTGCTTCTTCCTGAAGTTATGAAGATTTACTCTTTGCAGTTAACTTCCTTATGTAAGGTTTTATCTGGTTGTATCTTTTTATGGTTCCCTCCTGATATAGATTTGTTAGGTTGGTTTGATCTCTTCTTTTCCTTCTCCTTTGCAGCAGGGACTGAATGGTTCATTCAGATGATGAAAAGCTGCCCCATTATATTTTACATTCAAATTCACATTTAATATATAGTATGAATGCTAAAAATTACTGGTGATTTAAAATACAGAGACTTCTCTACACAGGCTCTTCCTTTGCTGGCAAAAAAACTGCCTTTAGCACATCTGGTCCATATCTGAGCCTTGTGGCAGGGTGCGAGGCATCCATCTCCCCTGCTGGAGAAACCAGCCCTGCCTGGTGCCTCTCTGTCCTTCTCCTTTAGAAGGACCTTGGTGGGGATGCCTCGAGCAAAGTCCATGAGACATCACCAGGGCACCCACACCAGCGGCTGTAGGTCAGACAGCTGCCCACATGCTACCCAGCAAGCCCTACACAGCACAGCAATGTCTGTGCTCGCTGCTAAAAGCCAATTAAAACAAAAAAATAGAGCTGTCTTGTTCAAACCCCGGCATCTCTTAAAAGGGAAGCACAGCCCCCTTGGTCAAATGTGAGCCTGGGAGACTTGCAGGAATGACAGCAATTAAACATCACATTGCTTTGAATCTCCATGTAAGTGCTAAGTGTTAAATATTACAACAGCACCAACACAGGGACTGACACCAGCCTTTGTAATCCAGGTCTCTGTAGATGCGAGGTTTTAGGCTAGGCAGTGATAAAATAATTCGGCTTGTTAGGCACAGGCAAGGCTTGTTGGTATGCGTATCATGCCAGCCTGAAAAGTGATGGAAGTGTCAAAATAGCAGAGGTGGGGAAACGTAGCGAAAACCCGAAAATCAAACCTTTTATTTCAAAAACATCACCACTGAAATTAGATTAGTTTTATTATAACTATAATATGATTTCTGAAGTTTAACTTCTGAGCAATTAATTGACTAGCTCTGATAACTGCTGTGAAGCAGGCTTTGATTCTGCTCTCTTTTCTTCTTCTGTTGGCAGCTATTCCGCAGCTGGAAAGAAAATTTGTCCCATCTCTGGCATTGCACAGAGGCCTCTTGCAAAGCTTAAACCTGCTTTGCTAGGTCAAATAATTGCCTCCCTGTGACAGGAACTGACAAGTCCTTGCAGAACTATACATGGGTGAAGGACAACAGAGCCTGTCTGGCGATTCCTGATTCCATGCAACACTGTGGTGCACTAAAGTACTAAAACTGCACTAAAGTACTTCCACTACCACCAGTAAAATAAAATCCAGATATAAAAATTATTCTCAGAGGTTACTGAGGGATAAAACGGGCTTTGATGTTTTTCTGGTCACTGATAATATTGTTTGTTTGTTTGTTGTTGATGGTTTTTTGTTTGTTTGTTTGTGTAATAAAAAGTGCTGCATGGTTGTGGAGTCTCCTCCTTGGAGATCCTCAAAAGCCACCTGGATGTGGTCAACGGCAAGAGCTCTGGATGTCCCTGCTTGAGCAGGTGTTGGACCAGATGGCCTCCAGACGTCCCTGCCCACTTCAGCCATCCTGTGATGCTGTAACTTTGTCCCTTTTTATTCCACGTGCAGACCAACCAGAAACCAAACCTGATGCCTGGGGTAGGAGGCAGCCCTGCTCTAGCACCGATTTCTCCTCCTTGTGCTGGGTTTTGCTGAGTGCAGTGAGCAGGGATCGAGTGCCCGAGCCAGGCTGCCTTGCGTGGTAGTCCTGTCGTTTGACAGGCGGCAGTCTGTGCCAAATTTTGGCTACCAGAGAGGCTCTTCCCATCCTTGGTGGTACCAGCAGATGCTGTGTGGGGTGTTTCTCTACTGAGTTTGTATGCAAACAACATACAGCTCCTGACTGATGATGGCTATCCAACTCCCTGGCTAATTAAAATCTATAAACTATGCTGGCATATGTAATTTAAAAAATAGCTATACTATAGTATGACTATGCATGCATATAGACTAAAAATAGCACTTGCCAAGAGAAAAAGAGATAATTACAGTGAATTTGGATGGTGACTGATTTTATTCCTTTTTCTTCTATTGAATTAAGAAAAATGAGTATGCAAACGTGTCTTATGTGGAGGTATATATTTTTACCGCCTTTTCAGCTATGGCAAGAAACCAAAGCTGGTGGCCCTGGACGTTTCGGTAGGTGGTCACTGCAGGAAGGCGCTGGTACCGCCAGGCCTCCCGCACAAAATGGCGCCCCCGCACAAAATGGCGCCCCTGCACAAGATGGCGCCCCTGAACCTCGCCTCAGGCATGTGAGCAAGCGGTCAGCGTGGGGAAGACATGCTCCTGTGCCGCTGTGTCTGCTGCCCAGCCCTGTCCCCTGCCTGCTGTAGCTGTGAATGGTTGGAGGACATGTTTTTGGGGCTGGGTCTCTTGGTAGGAAAGGCTGGCTGGGCGTCCACCCCCTCAGGTGTGGTGTGCATCGCTGTTATCCCCCCCAGTCCAGTACCTGTGGCGCTGTTTCCTCCATGATCTCCATGTTCAGATGCTCTCAGGGTGCCAAATTTGGAGGGGCTGAGAACAACACCGGCTTCCCTGGTGCTAGGGCAGCCTCCAGTGCCTGAGGGAGGAGACAGGGAAGGGTCCACAGCAGGACTTGGCACCCAGCTACTGCTTCTCTTCTGGTCGTCTGCGCTGTGAAGCGAGCGTCCCTTCAGTGGGGCTGGGTGTAATCCTCCTTGTGGCCCAGGAACAAAATCAGGAGGCGCCTTGCACAAGAGGGAAACCGGGAGCTGCCAGCACGGCTGTGGGTGTTTGGTGGCTGATGTGCCTTAGAGAGGCCCTAGGTTGGAAAATGACTTCAAGACATGAGACTAACCCACGTGGAAAAAAAGAAATCTGCAGTATTTTGCTTTTTAACTACTGCCTAGGCACAGTCATTTTATTTCTGTCCATTTATGCTACTAGAGATGAGTTATTGGAGAAAGGTGCTTGGAAAATGAGATGTTGAGATTGTTGCTTCTGTTATCATTTCATTGAACTAGCCATTGAATTTTTTGTTTATCATGGCATTTATTAAAATAGATACCTTTCACTTGTCATAATGCAGCGCTTCCCAGCTCACAGTCCCTCTCTATACGACAGCCAAAAGTTCAAGCTAAGGTGCTGGTTAATCAAATCCTAGAAATTTCCCAGAATAAGAGAAATCCCCATTTAGGAAATGCTGCCTAAGAAAGGTATGTTTTTAGGAAAGGTGCCCTGATGCAATTTAAACTGTTTTGTTTTCCATGGTGGTAGAAGAATGACTGGGTTTTCACTGCAGAAGCAGCATGTGAGCCCGTGGGATGCTGCAGGTACATGGTGGGAGCTGCTGTAAGGAGGGGGCCCAGTGCTGGGGCTCCCTGGGCAGCTCTGCAGCCCCCTGCACTCTCCAGGCTGCCATCCCAGCCTTTCTTCTGTTTTTTCTTTGAACTTTCTTTCCCCCCATCCAGCGCTCCCCTGATGGGATGTCTCTCTCTGTGCCCTGCTGCGGTTCTTACAATAAAAAGCTGACGTTTCAGTGTGTTGCCTCACAAATAACAATTCTGATGCGTACTCAGTGAAGAGTTTCTAATTCAGCTTTTCAATGCCTTATCCTTGTCAGGCATGGCTAATATAATTAGCAAGGGAAAGTCGTGCAAAAAATAATCCTGACTCTTCCTTGATCTTCACGCGGAGAGTGATGCAGTAATTGCCATCGCTTCAGTGTTTCTGAAGCAAGATGCTCTTCCCAGCATCTGCTCAGCTTGTGCTGAGCAAAGACCCTATGCTGTATGATGCTGCAACATTGCATGTATTCTGCAGGGAACAGGTTTGGAAGCAGGGGCATGCAGGTTGCATCAACAGGACAGAGACTGGCATGACCTCCTTGTGCCACGCCTGCAGGCTCATCAGTTTTTAAGCATCACTGCTAGCACTGGACAGGCAGATGTGGTCCACTGGAAGTTTGCTGCATAAATAAAAACATCAAAAATGAACATTGGTGTCAAGGCCCTTAACCCAGAGGCAAGAAAAGGGCTCTTTGTTCCTTAGCTGCAGCAGGCTGTGGTGGTGCTCCAGTTCTGGCTATGGTTATCATACCTTATTGCACCTGCCTGCTTCAGGTGTGGGGAATTTTGTCCAGGCACTCAACTTTTTGGGTGCTGTCACTCCTGCTTTTTTGCCTAAAATAAGCTCAGAAGGGAAAGGAGAAGACATGCTTTCTGCAATCTAAAAGATTATTTCTTTTATTGCTAAGGATGCCGTGTGACTTTATTGCCTTTCTGAGCTCTTTAACACAGCAATAAACGAGCTGTTAAAATATTTTAAAATCAATAAGTGTAATAAAGAACCAGGCAAATTACAAAGCCGCTCCTGACATTTAGTGATTTGGGAAATAACCGTGTCCTGAAGCCAGGGGCAAAGTGGCGAGGAGGAGGTGCTGTGGAGCTGCGGGGGGGGGCGAAGGCTGGGACGTGTATTTTGGGAGCTGCCCCTTGCCTCTCTGAGGCTTGCTGGGGCTTGGGCTTCATCTTCAGCTCAGCCTGGTGAGCACATTGCTGCAGCCCACTGCCGAGTCTCAGAAGCTTCATTCAGAAGTAGAAACATGAAATGTGGATGCCTACGTTGTTCTGGGCAAGCTCTTGTGCCCCAAGTGCCATTTGTGGGGTGCTGTGGTCCCCCCGCAGTGGGGGAAGGCGGTGGGCAGGAGGCACATCCCCTTCCCCCCCCCCCCCCCCCGGCTTCATGCATCTAAAGGACTTATTAAAGGATGCCTTCCCTGGAGACCTGTTTTCTTGAAAGATGCTGGTGCTTTTGTAATTAAGGTGATTGTTTAAATTCGTTCCCTTAGACCAGATCACATCGTACCTTAACCAACTGTATCTCCCCGAGTGTGGGGGGATTGGAGAAGGGTAAGGGTGGCTGTCGCATGATTAATTCAGCATCCGGAAAGATTTATGGGTAAAAACCTCGTTAAACTGAAATGCCTAATAAAGATGCAGGGAAAATCACATACAGGGCATAACCCGGGCAGGCAGCAGCCCTGAAAGACCCTCATGCAGCGGTCACCCAGGGGCTGGATGTCACCAATGTCACCCTCACGGTCAAACATCTGCTGATGGCAGCAAGAAATGCTCCAGGCCCCCGCCTCGCTGATCTCATGCCCACGTACCAGGCAGGGCTGCGCACGCTTAGGCTGTTTCGGGATATTTAATTTCCTTTCTCACTTAACCTGAATGCTTTCTGATTTCATGGAAATCCGCAGGTAATTGAATGTAATTGTTTAAAGAATCAAATCGTTTAAATTACAGGGTGATGCTTGAAATAAAATGACAATCCGTGGGAGTTTATTAGCGTCGGCGGTGCTTTTCCTGCCTGGGACAGGGATTTGGTGTGATCCTGCCCGGTGCTGGGCTGCAAGGGAGTGCAGATGGGGGAAGAGGATGGTGTGAGGGTAGGATCCGGCACCTGCTCAGCCCTCAGTGGGATCAGCGCTGTTCCCATCCTTGTTCCCCTCCTTATTCCCTGTTGCCAGTGTGGATGGTGATGGGCACCTGAGACTGCCGCTCAGTCGAGCACAGAGGGGAGTGGAGGACGCAGTGAAGAAGGGAGCCCAGGTTTGTATTTTTGTTGTTGTGGGGGGCTTTTCTGTTTCTTTTGTTACAGACGTGATAACCATCTCAGATAAAAAATGCTTTGAACCATCCCCCAACGCCATCTCATCCTCTCTTGCTTTTGGAAGTTGTGCAGCCCTACAGACCAGCTATTATTTTTAACCCCAAATTCAAAACTCTTCAATTTAAACTTTTACCATCAAAGAAGCCCTGCAAAGAGCCCAGTCTAAAGAAACCCGCCATCCATAACGGGGCAAAACTTGCTCTGCACTCAGTGGAGATGCGTTTTGAGGACTGCAAACTCATGCATGGCATTAAAAGCAACAGTAAAAAAAAAATAAATAAAATCGCGATCCCCTCCCCAGCACTTTGCTGTTGCATTGCACAGTATTAATATCAGATTTTCTGCAAGAAGCTGCAGCTGATGCCTCCACGCTGTGCTGCCGTGCCCACGCTGGATGACACTGGTAACATCGTGTGACACAAATAACAGCGCTGGGTGCAACAAGCCACAGCAGCATCGTGCCTGCTGAGGAAATGGGAAGCGACAGGGATGGCTAAGTGTCACGGTCAAAATTTTGAACAGTTTAAAAGAGAAGACAGGCTTTTAAAAAGATCCTGGCATCGTGATTACTTTTTTTTTTTTTTTTTTTAATCACTCTTTTCCCCATGTATCCTGTTAGGGAACTTACAACTGAGATTTGCATGGGTTGACAGCCACCTTCCATTTTATTCTTATCGGGGAATCTGTGAGTGCTGGCCCACTGGCCCTGATTTTTTGGAAATAAAGAGAAGAGGAAGAAAGAGGGATTGCAGGACTTTGCCGGGACGAAGGCTGAGCTGTGCTTCCTTACCTAGTGCCTTTGCAAGCACCACAGGTTTCAGACACCAGCAGAGGAAGACAGAAAATGGTTGTTCCAGTTCTCTGCTGATAATATATTTTTTCACACCTAAGATTATCTGTTGAATGCAAACAAAAGCAAAAACAGAAACAAACAAAAAGAGAAACAAAAAAGAAAAATGCTGCCTTGATTCTCCAAACCTCAATTCTTTTATCTTTAGGGGTACAAAGCTTTCCTCTTTTAAGAGAGAGCCAAGCACTCGGCCATCCCACAGGTGGATGGATGCCCTCCTCCCCGCAGCTGGGGACGGCTCCAGCACCAGAGCCTCGTCTGATACTGATGGGAAGGGTCCAGGAGTCAGGGTGCCTTGCTTTTCCTCTCCTCCTTCCTCGTCTGCTTGCTCATCCCACCATCTGTGGTGATGGGTCACCGGTAACTCCCCTAAAACCAGCAAAGCCAGGCTAGCACAGAACCAGTGAGCAGGGACCACAAAACCAGCTGAACCAGTGCCCACAGCTGCAAACACATCCAAGGAAACATTCACAGGAGTGGAAATAAAGGGAGGTGAGGAGCGCAGTCTGGCAATAAATACCGGGTAACAGTACCTGTGAGTGTGTGAAGCGGGCAGCGGGGAGCTGTGCGACACTCGCAAACAACTGCGACAAGCCCCTTTGCTGGTACAATTTCATCTAGCACAGTCAATGGAGCGTGACGGGATTACTATGATCATTATTTATTATGTGTATTATATTGGGGGGGTGAGGAGTAAGAGCTGCTGGTGGTACGATAGATAAGGAAAGAGCCGGTGCCTTCTCAAAGGTGAGTAGCTGAAAATGCAGTGAAAATCTAGTCCTGCATCCTGCCCAAGTGCAAGAGCACGGCTATGGTGACCAGTATCTCCAAGTATTATGAATATCATCACCTGGCCATACCTGTGAGATATATCTTTGAGCTCCAGGCTCCGTGTACGTGTGTGCAGATGTGCGAGTGTGAGCACTGCAGTACCCACGCGCTCCTGGTGTTGCCGGCAAAAAGGTCCCAAGCGCCTTTCCCCCAGTTTGCGTTTAATTTGTCCGAAACTGGAGCGCCCGGTCCTGCCCATCGCGTTAGCTCGGTGTTGGGCCACATTGCTGCAGGATCGGGACAAAGGGATGATGATACAGGCTGGTTTCTATGGCAACAGAGGAGGGGTAGGTAAAATGTAGAAATGTTGCAAGCACCCGTTCTGCTCGTTGCACCGCACCGCACGTTGCTGCGAAAGCTGCTGCTATGTGGGAAAAAAAAGTCCGGCTGCCTTTACCTTTTGGCTTGCAGAGCTCTGAACTATACAGACATGGCAATTTTTTCTCCGTTTAGCCGGGAAGAGAAAGGAGACACGGCACACGGGCCCTCGTTTTCTGCGTGTAAAATGTGTGTGTTCTTTAAAAGGCAGTGGTTGGCTGGTTTTCCGGACATGATGTGGTTGAAGCTGTCATCGTAATGGAAATTCATTGCTGTAGCTATGGTAAATCGAGTTTTCTGCCTGTGCTGAATGCATTAGTCTAATGAGATGTTTGCAGCTGGAGAGCTGAGCTGCTGGAGGCTTGCACTGTGCTAAGAGACAGGGAGAAGATGGCTTTTGCCGGGCTCTGGGTGCACGTGCCGAAAGTCCTCTGCCCTGTGGGTCCAAATGCCCGGGCTCTCTAAAGACACTGCCTGGTGTTTGAGCAGAGGCAATAGGTAAGGGGAAAGCATGCTTCTTTTTCTCTGCCTGATTTTCTTGTTCTTCAGCCTTGTTCGAGCAGTCCTCGTTCCACTTGCACGCTAACTTTACAGCTCCTAGATTGGAGACCCTCTGCGGGAGAGCCGGGTGCCGCTGCCGTCCTGGCACCCATCCCCAAAGGCACCCTTCCCAGCCCTACCAGTTTGGGAACTGGTGCCAGAGCGGGATGTGCTGGGGAAGGTGCAGCGGGTCAGCAGCGCGTACTGCAGGGCTGCTCCGTGCCGTGCCGTGCCAGCAGCACCTGCGTGCATGAGTTTGTGCACACTTCTGGCTGCAGAGCATGCAGGCTGCAGGGCAGCGTCGGGCTTCTCCAAACCCTGCTCCAAGTGGGGATTTCTGTTTTGTTTTGGTTTGGTTTGTGTTGTTTTTTTTTTTTTTTTCCTGCCAGGTAAATGCTGTTTTAAAAGCAACTTACTTTGCGATATACTTAGCAGGCAGTATTTATACCACAGATCTGGGGTTTTAGTGCAGCTGATAGAGCAATTAGTTTAACTGCAATCTCCTCATATCTTCCAACCAGATGCTCAGTCGAATTGCTGCCCTTTGCTGCAAAATCGAAGGGAGCGGTGCTGCCTGTGTGCCGGCTTTCTCCTTCAAGCCCGAGGAGTAGCAGAGTTATGTCTCTTTGCCCTTCCAGGTGCTTCCCAGATAACTTCGAGGGAGGACCCCACGCCCAGAGGAGATGCACGCACGTCCCGCTCGCCCTGCCAGCTCCTCCCCGGCGTCCCCGGCCACCGCTGCATCCCCAGCCCCATCCCGCAGCCAGCGCCTCGCTCGCCGAGGGTGAAGGCCAGCGTGGGTCAGTGAGTAACTCCGCGGCCGGTACCGGGGAGCTGGTACATGGCAGAGGCTGCGGGCGAGCGGGGTTTGCTTTGCCTTGGCTTCATCCCACAGCAGTAAGCTGGCGGACAGGAGTTGGGGCTGGTTTTGGTGCATATGGGGCTTGTCACGGGGATGTGAAGTGCGTCTGGCAAGATGCAGGGGGAAAGTTGTTGAAATTCTCTGCTTGGGGAGGGGATTTCTGTTTCAGCCTGTTTTTAATTCAAGAGGCTTCTGAAGGCACTTTGCTCAAGGATAGACCAAGGGCTTTTAGAATGGGCATTTAGAGACAAATGTAGAGCACACAGGAGGGGGGTAAATAGCAAATACTTGGAAACTGCAGGGATGTTGTTCTTTGTGGGTGCAGGGATGCAATCTAAAAAGTGTCCTTGTGCCACAGCAGTGCTCGCAGCATCCCTCTCATGATGTGCTGCCAGCCCCTGGTCCAGCTACACACAGCCGGGTGTTGGTGTAAGTCAGCATCACTCCCTTGGCTCCAGCCTCGTACAACACAAGCTGAGGATGTGGCTGGGAGATGTGAACGTGCAGGTTTTGTGGTTTGGCGTAGGTCAGGGGTCTCCCAGACCTCTCTGGCTGCAGGTGATTTCTCATTTTAATTAAGATGTCGCACTGATTTTCCCAATGAGGCAGAACCCTTTTGCCCCATCATAAAAGTTATTTGGCTGATGCTCATGCTGTTCGGGTTAGAGAGGCTGGCAGGGACATGAGCTTGTTAGCAGTGGATTATGGAAACGTGGCAAGAAAAAAACACACAAAACTACCAACCACAGAAAAAGTACATGTGCTGCATAAGGTCAAAAACTCTGCGGAGTTGATAAATGCTTTGTCGATGTAGCACAGTAACTCTGATATTGTGATCATTTCATTTAGCAACAATGTTTAACTCTGGTACTTTCATATTCTGGGGAAAAGAGCAGGTAGAAAGAGGCAACTTTCTTTCTTGAGCAAGGAATGCCTTGCTCTGAGGTTTCTCACCTGCTAGTATGGGTGCTCAATTGGAGCTGTGGTATCTGAAAAGAAGAAATTGCAGTGAGAGGCTTTTCCCCCAGTCCTTCTCTTGTCATTGTGCTTACCACGAATAATGTATTTTGAAATATTTTTTAAAAGTTTAAAAGTGAAACACTATAGAGCACGCTGTCATAGTACATGGGTGACACTCCAAGCTTCAGCAAGCTGAGAACTGACCTTACACAGGTCTCTGTTGAACATCTTCCTTCCCCAGAATTTAAGGTAATAAAATAAAGAAGAAGAGGGCACTGACAGCAAGGAGAGGCGAGGAAGCAGGGTGTGGGATGGTTTGCTGTCCACAGCCCAGGAACAGGAAACACACAAGTCCATTGGCTGGTGCGCCTGCCTGTTCCATCACCAGCCCCATGGGGGCTTGATGCTGGGATGTGATTGTCCTCCACGTCCCTGGCCATGTCAGGACCTATTGGCATCCTCAGGGGTTTTAGATTACTTTCAAAAGTACATCGTACAGTGCAATGTTTTTTTTTTTTTAAAGAGAAAAGCATGATGGTGAGGAGAAGAAATCCCCCAGCTCCCTGAAATCCTGCCCTACTTCTCTACCTACAGCTTTAAAATGGTGCAAAGGAGGAGTCAGCTGCATTTACATAGAGCACTCCCAGCTGAGCTCTCCTGCTGACCATAACGAGCACCTACAGCAATTAATAGGTGATGGTCAACACGGGTGTGCTCGCAGAGTGACTGAACAGTTATTGGTGTATGTGTGCAAGGAAGGATATTCCAGGCTCACCTGAAAGGGAAATAATGAGTTACGTGTATTAATTTTGTCATAGCAAGTTGCCTCATGAGGAACTGGTTCTCTGTGCAAAGGAAGAAAATTTTCTCTGTATTGTGCTGTCTTAAAAAAAAAAAATCATTCAAAATTGTGCATCTTTGTCAGGGGATTGCACACTGCTGTGTGAAACAGAATCACAATGTATGGACTCATTAAAGGCAGTGGCTAAATTTGCTATTGATTAATAAAATTGAAAGTAATCTACAATCTTGGAAGCATCTTTGCACCAAGTTTTCTTATTGATTAGAATGAAGGAATTGACAAAAGAAAGGGAGATGTGCAGGGAAGCTAGGGTTAAAATCTACTAATTAAAGATGTAAATTTCTGATATTCTACTTTTCTAATAAAACCTTACAAAGATGATGAAACTGTAAGTCATTCATTAAGATTGACTGCTCCCTTTAGGAACTAGTGCAAATTTGGCCAGAATAAAGAATTGCCCAGAGACAGTCTGGATGTGTAATTATGTTACGCTGAAGGATGAATAATTCTTCTTGAACTGAGCAGTTTGCTGCTGCCCTGCAGTTTATCCTGACCCCATCTTCAGAGGTGATTCCCATCCTACGGGAGAAACGTTGCTGTAAATGCCAGCCCTTTGCTCTCCAACTGTTCAGCTTGCTCCATTCATTTTGGGTGCAGGATGTGAAGGACGGAGTTTGCTTTCCATCCCTCCTTCACCCTCTTCCCCACCTCACCCTAGCTTTTTCCACCCTGTGTCTGTGCCACCAAATCATCCTCAAAGTGCAAGTGGGTTTGGGGTGGGGGGTACTTCTTATAAAGTTAATGTATAAAATGATCTGATTTCCAAAGTCCATGCCATAGGTTTGTTTCTATCTGCACCTGTGGACACAGTGGGGAGGGAAATATCTGTGTTGGGGGAGAGAGCAAAGACTGAGGGAGGGAGTTTCCAAAGCTAGCCAGAGATAATGCTCAGACATTTCCTTAACATATGAGGAAACCACTGAACAGGGAAAGGGGTGCACAGGGTACAATCCCACAGGGCAACATTACAAGAGGTTTTTCAGCATTAGGGACAGAGACTGTTTAATATTTTCCTCTGCTGTCATTTTTATGTGGAGCTGAGTGACCCAAGGTCAAATATGAGCCTAGGCAGTGGCTTCGGCCTGCCTGTCATGACATCCCACTGGCACTGGCACTGCTGCGCCCTCCAGCCTGGACAACTACACCAGCCCAGAGGTGACACCAGGGATGGTGGAAGGACCTAGGGTGTTTGCTAGTTTGCTGGGATTCCTGCAGAAAAGGACTCACAACTTTTGATATGGATGTAGCCCAGCAGAGTGCTGTGGAGATTCATAGTACCTAAGGCCTCATAATACAGGCATGTGCATATAGCCATGAGTATGCTATGTAGCACAGGAACCATAGAACCATAAAATCCAGTTGGAAGGGACCCACAAGGATCACCGAGTCCATCTCCTGGCTCCACACAGGACCATACAAAAACCAGCCCATGTGTCTGAGAGCATTGTCCAAACTGCCCTGGGGAGCCTGTCCCAGTGCCCGACCACCTCTGGGTGCAGAACCTTTCCCTAACCCCCAGCCTGACCTCCCCTGTCCCAGCTCCATGCCGTCCCCTCGGGTCCTGTCGCTGTCCCCAGAGAGCAGAGCTCAGCGCCTGCCCCTCCGCTCCCCTCGTGAGGGAGCTGCAGGCCGCCATGAGGTGAGCTGTTGAACTGTGCAATAGAGGATTTTTCCTAGTTTTCTATCCAGAGGAGTAAACATGTGAATCAATGTTACTTGATTTATTACCATTAGGAAAAAGCGATGATAGTTCCACATCATCCTCCATGTGTGGAAGA
This sequence comes from Anser cygnoides, assembly GCF_040182565.1. NCBI lineage: Eukaryota > Metazoa > Chordata > Aves > Anseriformes > Anatidae > Anser > Anser cygnoides. Next base: position 74,161,824 of record NC_089875.1, read on the forward strand.
CACATCTGTTTGGCATGGCACCTTCAAGATTTTGCAAAAGGAACTGAAGGAGGACTTCAGTACTACAGTACCTGATGCACTTCAAAGATCTGTTTACTACAGAAGATATCTTTCCTCTGCCTTGGAAAATCACAGACCTTATGAGAGCTCTTTCAGATGCCATGTGAAGCTTCTGAAGAGAATATCTATGAGAAGTAAAGGTGCAAAACTCTCTCTCCACTCCTCTGCCCTAGGCTCTGTCAGAGGAGGCACCCACACTTTGGTGCCAGGAAAAGAGTGAGTCACAGCAGGTAGCCAACTCTTCCAGGAGGGCGTTCTCCACTCCTGCAGCTGGGCAGATGCCGAGAAGGCTCTGAGTGAGGGACCCTGACCAGGGACAGGTCACCATGGCCCTGCTGTGTCCCTGGGGGACATGAGAGAACCTGGTGCTGTGACAGGGAACAGCGATGCCTCAAGGAGTGGCATCAGTGTGGGTGTGCAGTGGACACACACGGAGTGAAAATAAACAGGAGAGAGGATGTTGTCAAGAACCTGTGACCATTACTTATGTGTATCTGGGGACTCAGTACCCTTCCCCCCGTCGCCTTAAAAAATGTTTATAGCATTTATCACCTGATTTTGTCTGGCAGCCTCCGTCTATTTCCTTATAAACGATGAATGAGAGATGTGCCTAGTAACTGTCTCTTATGGCTCAGTAAATACTTGAATTTATTTGCATATTAAGTCAGCTGCGCTTATACTGTGCTCGCTAAATGCAGCACCACGAAATGCTATGCAGAGGAGGCCAGTCGGCCATTAACATATTTAGGATTTATGTGAATGACTCCCTTTAACATTAATGGAAGTTATCTACACAAATCGTCTTCCAATGGGGGAATAGGCCATAATGTATGTAAATACATCTTACTCACTGTCGTTTAGTCATTTAAAAGGATACCCAGCAATGTAAAACACTGCTCTGGTGCTGGTACTCATTTTCCCCTAAAACATGGAGAGGTAGGGTGCTGCTCATGTAGGATATCGTGCAGTCCATCAAGCTTCAGTGGGCTGCAGGGAGAGCCTGATCTCATCTCAAAGCCCTTCTCATAGAGGGCAGGGGGGTCCCTGCGGACGTGCAGCCAGGTGCCACTGGCCTCCCTCAGGGCGAGGGTCTTTTTCTTACTGATCTGTCACTGTGTCTCCAGGGTGGCTGTGCCAAGCAGAGCAGATACTGGCTTTATTTCTTTGCAAATGTGTGCCTGCTTTCAGGCTGGGCACTGGGGCCTCTTTATTTATGACCTCCTACCACTGCAGATGTGGAGCCGGATGGTTTTGACCGAGTTTCGCAGTGAGTGTTGGAAGGAGCCTACAGCACTGGAACTGAAAACCCACAAATCCCAGCGAGGTGAAGCCACAACACTTCTCAAAGGCAGGGCTTTGATCTGAATTTGCCCTTTCTTCATTTCCTGCTGCTTGGGGTAAGAAGCCAGCAGGGGCAGAGGGGGCCCATCCTTGTGCACCCCAACCACATGCATGGATGGCTCTCTCATTTTGAGGGCCCCTTGCCATGCTCTGTCCCTTGCTCCATGCAGTGGCTGGAAAATGGACTCGTAGGACAAACCTCAAAATTCAGAGGCATTTTTATTAACAAAAGATGCTAGAATTCACACAATCCCAGGTGTTTTGAAACTTATATTAAATCTACCTGATATAGTTGCCACAGATGATTTCTAGTTAAATGAGGTTATTAAACGGGGAGACAATATTGCAAAAATTATTATTGATCTTGTGTCCTCGGCCATTATTTTTACACCATTAGCAGTGGCAGTCTCTGTTGACAAAAGGGAATGATGCTGAGCCAGTGAAGAAACAGGATTACTTGTTCCTGCTGAAAAGAGAGGTGTGCTCAGGTGAGCTTCCGTCAACCTGGTGCCAGGCCTCATGTCCCTCTGCCAGCTGAGATCTCCCGGGATAGGAGGAAGTCTCACAGGAAGGGCTGATGCAGGTATTTATGTACCTTGGTAGGCAGGAGAGGCTTTGCCATGGAGGTTCATAAAAGCAAATTATTCCCTTATCTCCCCCCTGTACCTGCCAGCCCAGGGGAGACGCAGGACCCCCAGGCTGAGAGCAGCTTGCTGCCTCCTGCCCAGAGGGCAAAAATAACATTTTGCTGCTGATGAGCCCCAAAGTTCAGATGACTGTTAAGGTTTTTTTTGTTTGTTTGTTTTTGTTTGATTGATTTTCCTTTCCTGAATTCCTACAATTACTGGTTCTATTTTATTTTATTTTTAAACAAACATGAGCCAGGGCAGAGCATGGCTATCCCATGCCTTGGTGCAAGCAACGTTCAAACCAAACCGAGGGCTTCTGCTGGGGAGACTTTGGTGAGGGTCCTGCCTTGCTGCTGCATCCCACCAGCGAGTGACCTATTGCCAGGGTTCCCAGCACCTCCCCAGGAAAAGTGAAGGAAGGTCCCAGTGCCAAGGAGGAGAAAAAAAAAAATTCTGTGTGCGTGGTCTGGAGGAGGGCAAGTGAGAGCATTCCCCACTGAAAAATGAAGAACAGGACCAAATGAGGCTTCTGGTGGGTGGTATATTATGATTAATTCAGAGGTGAGGGATTTCTCCTAAACTCATTCCTATGTAGCTCTGCAAAGTCCCATGAGACAGCAGTCCCCCACAGCCAATGGCTACATCCCCATGCAGGATGGGCTGCTGGAGATGGCCCACCACTTTTTGTCTTATAGTTTTTTGGCAACAGTGAAATGAGTGACAACAGAATAAATAAATAAAGTCAGCCTCTGAAAAGGTCACATTTGCCTGCGCTTATAGTTGGTGTGCTTGTTTCTCATGCTAATTTTGGGGCAGTGGGAAACTTGACGCTGCAGTCCTGTTGCCTGGTGATTGCTAGAAAGGGCAGCATGGGCTGCTCAGAGTAAGGGTGTTAAAGCATCGGGAGAGAAATGATGCACTGGGAAGGCCAAGAGAGCGTCCTCCATGAGGGAGAACAAAGTAGGAGTGAAGTGGAAGGAAAAGAAAATAAATAAAGTCTGAAATTTCTCCTGGTATTTGCAGGGCTCCATTTATCATGCACTGTGGATGGCACCGTGCCTCGGTCCCTCGCAGGCTCCCTGCAAGTGTAGAAGATCTCCCAGCATGAAGCGTGATAAAGTCCTCTCTTCTGAGTGGTGATAAAGGAGCTAAGAAAGCTTGAGGGCAAAAACAGGATAAATGCTGAGTGGAGGAAAAAGCTTCAGCCAAAGAGTCTGGGGCATAATGGTGACCCAGGTGGCGCTGGGTCCCACCTGAATTACTATGCTTGAGAGTGAGTCTTACACTGGGCGTTGAGATTCAGAGGTAGGCATTTGCAGTGGGGCACTTTGCCTGTCCTACTACTGCTATCTTAAGCACCCCTGATCAATTGGCATTCACCCTGGATTTTCAAGAGAGATACAAGGAGCATTTCAACCTGCTATTTTCTGTCCTTTGTAATTTCAGAGAGGTTTCATGAAGAGATACGTACCAATTGTTTCAAACACTGTACTGCCCCAAAGAGCTTATAATACATCCCTGAATGATGTGGTGACACACAAAAAAAACCAAAAAGGATTACTTGCCTCCAGATAATGTCCCCATCACCTACGTGTGGGTGGGCAGAGTGAACTACGACCTGCAGATACTTTATCTGTCTTATAACCACTTGTACTTTCTCACTGGCAGAAGAAAAGTGTTAAAAGCTGGAATCTTTTATTGAACAATTTTGAAATTATTCTGCTAAGTGTGAGAAATAGTCACAAAGGTGACCAGGACCTCTTATGCAGTGCTTATGAAGACCTTTGAGTTAGAGATATTTTTAGGACGGGGTAGCAGCATGCACCCCCTCCTCACCAGGCTCTTGTAGGCACCTTAGGTACTTCTCAAGGAGCACATGCTGTGCCTGGCAGGCGGTGAAGGTCTTCCTTTCCAGAGGCAATCAGGAGCCACCGGTCATGAATGTGTTGTTTGTTTTCCTGTGATTCACATATTGGGACAGTCCTCAGACACAGGTACTCACTGCCTCCATGTCTGAAAGCCTCAGTGCTAAATCAGAACATGACACGAGTGGCTGACTTGTCAGAATCAGGGGTACGGTGTGCCCGAGTCCGTGTGCATGGATATTTCTTCCTTGGCAGCACCAGGCATTGCTGTGGAGCTGTGAGTTGTCTTTGCTATTTGCGTTGTTGTCCCAAGGAGCTGGAAGAAATGTAGCCACAGTGGAAGACATCGCCGTCCTGTGCTGGACCTGTGTTGCCAACTTCATGATACAGACATATAAAAAATGAAAATAATGGCACCTCAAGAACCATTAAGAAATTCCATGTGTCATGGGGAAAAAAGCACCATGTGCACTGGGTGGGTACAAAATATGAGCTCCCCTCTGGTCCCAGACCACTCTTTTGGAGGCTTAAACTGGATGGCACGAGCATATATGACTTCTGCTACTGCTCTCTAGTGCTCTCACCAGTCAGTGCTGGAGTTACACGGGGGCTGAACTTTGTGAACAGTTTCCATAATGAACCTGAAGGTTTTCCTTTAGTTGCCCTCAGAGCTTGTTTGGAGTGTGTCTTCTCCTGATCAGCATTTGCAAGGACAAAAGCACTGAAAATTCATCCAATGGTGCCTTTCATCTCTTCTGTCTTTTTTTTTCTGTTCTTTAAAAAAAAAACACAAACTCAAAGCAGTTAAAGCAGACACTTAATCAGCCCAGTTTTGCAAGATGTATTGCCCAGGGTATACACATGATGACACACAAGCCAGCTGCAGCATCTTTGTTCTCAGTTTAAAGTTCCTAGGTGATGAACAGAGGATTGTTGCCAAACACAATGTAAAAATAATCCAGAAAACAGGAAAAAGTGACTCATTGTAGGGGGGGAAATGTACAAAAGAAGTTCTGAAAAGTGAGAGTAGCGTGTTTATTTAAAAACAAATTAATGATATAGTCAAACCGTGGCAAACATCACTCTTGCATGCTGTGTGCTGTAGTGACCAGCTGCAGTCAGTAAAGCCACACTCCCCAGCCACACTTGGTCCAGCTTCACTAACTTGCCACTTGGTGTTCCCACGGTCTGAGGTCCAGGATGTTTGTAGTTTCCCAGCACGCTTCTACTCCAGATGTGTTTGCTGTGCATCTTGAGAGCCACCTGCAGCCTCCCCCTAAGGCAGATCTGGTGTCCATGAGGACAGCGAGCCTGCACGTGGGGTGCATCAGAGCACGAATCACAGCTGATGGCCCAAAACACCACCAGCAACCCCCTCCAGCCAGCACGGCAGCTGCTCAGGCAGGAGGGTGGCTGGTGGGTTCTTGTCCACGGGGAAGCCAAAGCCATCTGACTGCACTGTGTGCAGTGGGGCAGCTGGGACCTCCTCCCACCAGGGGTCTGGGGCACGAGCAAATGGCTTCACCTTGCCTCTTGTGACGCAAGTAGAATACATCTCAGACACTGTGTGTCACCTTGCCAGGTGGATATGTTAATTTAAGTTAACACAAATAGATAATTGTGTTGGAAGGCTCTGGCTTCCTGAACCCATGTGAGCTTACCGAAGGGTTTGGATCACACCAGAGCTTTTCTTCTCAAGCAGGAAGCGGTGGCAGTGGGGTGACTGTCTAGTCCTGGCTAACACAGCGGACTGTAGCAGTGATGCACGTGCTTTTCTCATTTCTGTGCTTAATGATTAAGTTCAGGATCCTTATATTTATATCATCTGATTCCAACGTTAAAATGTGGTTTGAATAAAAACGTGTCTCCCATGCATAGCAATGAAAGCTTGGAGCATCTTCAGAAGCTGTGGTCCCTGAAGTCTCTAAAGACTGAAACCTAAGAGCTACTCCAGTTAATGCCAGAAAGGGACGGACCTTTTATAAGTATTATTGCTCACAATGTAATATAAAAGTGCAGTGGATCCCTAAGGAATAAGGATAACTTTATGTGAGAAATGAGTGAAATTCTTGCACTGTGTCTAAGAAAAGTTATTTCCCTATTGACTTTTGTAATATCACTTCTTCAGATTTAGGGGGTGAATTTTTTTCCTGAGGCAGCTCCCAGCTCCTCTGACTTGCGGCCACGTTTCACGTGTCCCAGCCCTCCGCTCCATGCCATTGCTGTGCCCATCCCACCGCAGTGCGGCGGCCGGTGGCTCTTGGTGGCTCGCATCCCTGCTTGCCTATGGGGCCGTGGACAGAGTGAGGAGGTTTGGTGGGCTTCTCTGTGATGTGGATATAATTAGCACAAATGAAAAAGCTGCTGTGTGCATGCCTATGTGCAATTTTTGTGTGGCAGGAGAAAGAGCGAACGGTTTCTTCAATGCTCAGGCCACCTGTAGAGCAGATTTTGATGGGAAAGGGGTTTCCCACCTCTTTTTCAAATAGGGACACATTAGCCCTGGTGATTTCATTCAGTAGACATAATTTAACAAGGAGCAAAGCACAGAAGTTTTAGTCACTCTTGAGGACTCAGGCAAGGCAGGGAATGATGGGGATTGTACCCAGGACCAGGGCTGTCTCTGTGTCAAAAGTGCATTTACTTGGTAAAGTAATCGAGGAGAACAGTATGCAAGCAATAAAGAAATGTCTGGAGTAGCACAGGAGGCAATAATGCCAGCAGAGAACAGCCAGATCACCTCAAGCTGCTCATCGTGGCAATTTCTGTTTTCCGCTATAAAATTTGTTTGTATTTCTTACTACACAGCTGGAGGTCTCCTTTTTTACAAATAGAAAAGGTTGAGAGCTCCCAACCCTGCTTACTGCTAGCATCCTCCCTGGCCTGCTGCACAGGGCCAGCCTTAGCCACGTGGATGCTCTGGAGATGGGCATTAGTCCTGCTCCTCTTTTATTTAGTAGCATAGTTGTTGTTAAAGAGATTCCTGCTCAGTTCTGAGTGTGATGGGGACCAATTTCATGCTCCCGTGTGCTGGGGATGCCTAGGTGGGGTTGAGGCCACCTCCGTCACTCCTTTCCAACCCTTCCACCTGGATATGAGGAAACTTTTCCGACAAAAGTTTTGTTGTACCCTGTGATTTCCTGCAAAATGTTCACTTAAAAAATAATAATCTTGTACATTGTGATTTCGGCAAATTCCCAGCCATCTCTCATTGTAGTGTGCACCAGACAATTCGGGATAGGTATCCTGAACTCTTGCACATCTGCTTGGTTGTATCACGGTGGTGAGACTCTCTGCTGCCTATTTCTATTTATTCTCCTCCATCATCCCCATAGGAATTTGTACAAAACCTGTCCTCATCTCGTCCTGTGCCAAATGCACTCGGGAGGGATTCTGTGTGGTGAGGGGGCAAATGAGGTGTGTAGGGACGTTGCCTCTTCTTCCTCCCTGTCTCCCTACATCTGACCTGAATACATTGGCCTTCTCTGACTTAGGTGTCTGGTCCTTCTTTCTGCGCAATGTGAATATCAAACTCCTTTTTTTTTTTTTTTTTTTTTTTTTTTCTGCAGGATGAACAATACATTGATGGTTCAGGAAAACACTGGAAGTATTTCAGGGAAATTACTTAGATATCTGGATTCTTCCTGGAAGTGAGCAAGCCACTTTGTGAGGCTTATCCATTTATTGCAGACACTGCTTGCAAAAACTATAGAAAACTGGGGAGAAAAAAAAAAAAAAAGCCAACAGCTATAAAAGCAAAGGCCAGAGTACTGCCAGACAAGCAAGAGGCAAAAAATATGAGTATTAGCCAATTACAGACTCAGCTGGAGAACTGAAATGGCCATAGTATAAATGTTGCTCATTTTGCATTCATTTGTTCCAAATCTTTGCCCCTGAACATTTAACAGAGAGCAGAGAGGGTCTGCGGCTTATTGGTGATGAAAGCTTCTGTCTCCTGTGTGAAGCATAGAAGATGAGAAAGAAAGTGACTGCATTCAAAAGAGAAGTTGGTGCTTTCTTCACAGGTCTGAAGATTGTAGATAAATAAGATTGCTTTGTGAGCCTTTAGTTCAAGGAGGGTAGGCTTGTTAACTGTGCAAGTTCCCTGGTAACAAAGCTAATGGCAGGAGGGGACCTCTGGAAAGCAACCTGTAAATCACACAGGCAAAATGTGTGATCAGAAACAAGGCCGTCTGAACCAGCCACTGCTTGACTGAATATGTGAAGCAGGACTCGTTAAAATACAAACCCCAATTTAAACTTAATTGCTTCTGGTTCGGGATCAGCCTCGGTTTTGTGGGTTGAAGTCCTGTCAGGGCTACAAACACTCATGTATTTAAGAAAAGATTTGTTTCAGCGTCACCTAATTGATTAAAAACAGATGCCCTGGGCATCTTTGCTTTGCCGGTATCCAGGGTTTCAACCAAGGAAACTGAGGCTGGAGGATCCTGGTGTTGTTAATCATATTTGGTGGCTGGGTTAGAAGAGAGAGGTGTGCTCTGCATTACCATCCTCCTGCTTTCTGGGAAAGTTGCTTGGTCCTGGACTGAAAACGGCCAGATGCAGGCCAGCAGGGACGCACGCAGCAGGCCTACAGGTGGTATCTTCAGCTGACTGCAGGTAAGAAAGGTGGCAGGCCTCCATTTCACCTCCCTACACCCGCAGAGATGCTCCTGAGGAGAGGTAGAGTAGCAGCCTGCAGAGGTGATGAGGGAGGACCCCCCTCCTTTTGAGGGAAGGTGAGGAAGACGAAGCTTTGCAGTCTGTCAGTGAAGAGAGGAGGCCAGGTGGAGAAGGTGAGGAGACAAAGTGGAGGAAGGCTGACAGGAGGGGTTGGCCGACAGCCGTCATGAGATTGTAAGTCCGCAGGAGTAGCTACTTTTATAAAAGTCACTAAAATTAAGGTGCTCAGTCCTCCACCTCAGTTCTCCATCCTGCCCCTCTGAGCTTGCACAAGGAGATTTCCTTGGCTCCTGGGCTGCTCCACCAGCAGCCTACATTGTGCTATCATCAGGATATAAGAGGAAAGGATTTTAACTCCTTTTAACAAACCAAAACAGCACCTAGGTGCACCCAGAGGCTGATGCAGGGTTGTTATTTCACTGGGACATTGCCCTGCAAATCATAAACCACAGACTGCAGTGAAGACCTGCAAGAAGAGCTCAACCACCTGCTGCAGAGGTCTTGTTGAGGTGGTAGGCTGGGTCCAGGCCCCATTTTTCTTCTTGTCTCTCTGCACTGCCAGAAGTGGTACTGCTGCACCTTATTTCACGAAAGAGACAGGGACTTTGCTTTGTTTTCTCCTGCCTGATCTGCCCACAGGTGGCTTGACCACCTCGGCAGAGCAACCCTTACCACTCACGTGGCCTTCTCACATCCATCCTCCGATCTTCCCTCTGGTGCTCCCTGCCCGTGCTCACTTGCTCCCTGTAGTCTCATCTCCCCGATTCCCTGCCACAGGCGACTAGTCTGCCAAAAAACATCAGGCCAAATGAAGAAAGGTAAGCTTGAGAGGCGAGGCTGGCCTCGGCTGCTCCTGGGGGTCCCATTCTCACAAGGGTTTCCAGGTTCTTCTGGCTCATTAAGCAAACCTGAGCGAGCAGGGGCAGGCAGCACTGCCCTACCTGCTGTCACCAGGGTGCTATCCTTCAAAGGAACACCTCCTCAAGGACAGCACTGTCACTGCCTTGGACTGAACTTGAAAAAAAAAAAAAAAGAGAGATCAGGCTGTAAGATGACACTGGGAAACATTTTTTTTTTTCTTTCTTTTGCTCTTAGTAACAAGGCAAGGAGCAGACACCATCAATGCTTTTTTTACGGGTTTTGAAGAAGCTGTTGCTCTGCCTAACCCACTCTTTACTCCTCCATTAAGGCACCCAGACACGAGAGGGAGACGAGGGCAGGGTGCAGCTCTGGACCCTGCTCCAGTTGTGCCCTGTTCCCCAGCAGAGCAGCAGTGAAAATGCCCAGTGCAGCCCAGCAGGATCTGTGCTCAGCAGTGAGGAACGAGCCGACCACGGGGCTCTGCCTGAAAGTACTGCTGCTCACGACTGTAAAGAAACCCACAAAACACCTGTGGCAGAAATGTTGCTGGCCTTCTGATGCATTCAGACATGTTTGGGAATGAATAAAAATGCAAGAGTAAAAGGGTATTTTCTTGTTTGAACTCTACTTTGGATCCATTGGCAGATTATTTAATAATAATAACAATAATTTAATATATAATATATAATATAATAAATAATAATAATTTAATATATAATTATTTAATAATTATTTAATAATTATTTAAATAATCACCATGTGATTGTCCTTGCAGCATAACCTGCAGCACATCCAGCAGCTGGAGAGGTGCAGGTAAAAGGGGTGAAACTAGCTGCAAAGAGAAATGCCATTTTCCAGAGATGCAAGTAGCCAGGCAACAGCATGCCAGCCACATTCAGGCTGGCTGGTGCAAAGCAGGCGACAAGCACAAACACAGAGAAATTAACAAATGTGTTTTGCTCTCACCTGTGTACATTTGACATCTCATAAGACAGGTGGCCAAAACTGGAGGGCTGCAGATGTCAAGAGGTGGAGGCAGGGCTGCAAGTGCTGGTGGGGATGTCTGGGCTTGGGATTCCTGGGTCCCTGCAGCAGGGACCAGGGGCTGTACTGGAAGTGAAGGGAATTATTCTTCAGCTGCTGTGAGGTGAGCACCTTTTCTACTTGACTGCACTTCTGTGCCTTGCTTTGGCTTAAGGCATGTACTGTTTCCTCCTTCCCTATGCATTGTCACTGTGCCAGTCCAGGAATGGGTTTGCGTTAGACCTGGTGTAAACCAAGTTAAAATGATCATCCTCTGGAATTACCGACATAAAATTTAATGTGATATTTTTACCTTCAGCCCTTGCAGTTACTGGAGCGCAGGTTAAAAGCTGCATTTATTACAGGCATTTATTTTTATTAAGAACAGATCTTTGCAGTCCATCAAAAGTCCTCAGTTTAGTAGGAAACGCACCGTAGCTGCCTCCATTCCCAGGTGTATTCGCCAGCATGGTGAGCTGTGTTGCCAGTCTTACAGCCTGTATACCAACACATGCTGCAGGGCAAGCACGTCGCAAAGCCTGGGCTGTTAGAAACACCCTGCTGTGCATGCACAGCTGCTTGGGGTCCTCTGGGGAGAGGACCCCCAGGGTGGGACAAAGCAGCACCCTTCCTGCAGCGCTCACCATTCCCTGTACCCTCCTGCCTGGGACCTGTTGGGGAGATAAGGAAGGCAGGGTTGGAAATAAAATCGTGAGGTCCTACGGCTTGAGAGGACAAGGAAAGGTCACTCTGTGTTTAGCCCTACATTAAGGGAAGAGAAGCCATAAATGTAAAACAGTTTCCTGCTGTTATTTTTAATCTAAGTATAGAGTGATAGACCCAGGTCAGACTGAGGCTTCACCACGCTGAAGGCTGTCCAAAGCTAGTTCCTTAGGAAAAGTACAAGGACAGGGCAAAAAGCCACAGATTTCCATCCCCAGATACTATCCCCAACTATTCATGCCACAGCAATTTCCTGAACTGGGGAGGTGCCTTCGTCAGCAGCCTGCAATTTGCCTCCTTGAATTCGCCCTTAATTTGCATCAGGTTCTCTGAACCTGCTAGGAGGCCACCAAGCTTTCCAGGAGCTGGGCTGTGGGTCAAGAACAGATGGTGGCAATGTCAGAGCTACACGAGCTGCCTCCAGCAGGACCGGGGAAAGTCCTTCTGAGGGGATGCCCTGACTTTGCTGGGGTGGCAGAAAGGGGGACCCAGCTGTCACATCCCATGGGCACCCCATCAGCTGCAAACCATGAAATTAGGACTGGTCCTTCAGCGCTGCCTTGTCCTGGGAGGGCTTCCAGCACACTGAAGCCAGCAGGACTTTGAGAAAGGGAGAGAAAAGTTTCTAATCAATTAAAAGAAAGGCAGTGTGGGCAATGAAACCCACAGGGGCTTCTCTGCGAGTGAAGCTGGGGGTGAAATGCTGGCCTCAGGGTAGCCAAAAGCGGTGCCTCCATCTCTCCAGCAGACTCACAATTTGTTTGCATGTTTTTCCAGCCTGGCTGAGAGCTTTCTCCTGGCTGTAAAAGGAGGTCATGCTGCCACTCCCCACCATGACATAGAGGTAAATTTTATTTATTCCGCTCTCTTTCGCTGCTGCTGGAGAGCACTCTCGCCTTCCAGGGTCTGCAGCAGAGTAGCACAGCAAAAGTCACCCAAGATGTCCTCATACTTCCCGTAGCATAAAAGAAGCGAGAACCAAGTCATGGCTGGGTTTATAATTAAGTGCAGTAACAACAGCTTCTATACTGCGGTTGACTTTTTGTTCTGCTGTACCTGTTGAAATGCATTTCACCGAGATTATGTGTGCACAGTCCAGTTGGTTCTTGTGTGTGGCAAGGAGCTTTAGAGGCTTTTCCAGCGCACAGTGCCACACATCTCAAGAGCAGAGGATAGGGGATGAAAAAATAGTGACTGCTAATATCTAGTGTGTTTCCTGACTGCCACAGGTTTAATGTGGCCGATGGGTCACAGCCTGCCAGCAGCGTGGGAACCACTGCTCCTCCCCAGGCAGGGGCAAGCTGGGCTGGGCTGGCCCTCCTGATCTCTGCCAGGCTGTGAAATCCAGCATAATCCTCACATTTCCCCTCCCTGCTCGACTCCATGCCCACAGCTAGCCTGTAATGTAACAGCCAGGGGACGTTGTGTTTTGGGAGGTGGGAGAGAGACAGAGGGTATCACTCAGAAAGCGCTGCAGGGAGGAAGATGCATGCAGCTGTAGACAGAAGGGAAGTGGTGATGCTCGGGACAGAGACAGCCTTTCCATTTGACTCCTGCTGTGGTGAGCTTGATGCTTTTAACCCTGAAACTGCAGTCTCCACAGTCACACCAGGCTTTTATTTGGTAAAAATCAGACCCTCCTGGCGGGCTTTCAGCCCATTCCTGATCTGACTGAGTATACCTCGAAGACGCAACCATATTGCCCTGGGCAATTCAAAATTAAATTTAAAAAATATATAAATTAAAAAAAAATTACATTAAATGCTGCAGGTTTGTCACACAGTGCTTTCTCCAATCTGATGTTAGACATCCAGTGTTTGCATGAGAGTTTCAGACAGCTGATGTTAAGGACCAGAAAATTTATATTCAAACTGTAACTCCTGTCATATGTAATGGATCTGTCTGAACTGAGCAGATACTCCTAATGCCATTGTAAAAATCTGTTTGTAATGTATTGCAAATAAATGCATTTACTGGGGGTTGGGAGCCCTCTATTTTTTTCCTCCAACAACAGACACTGTAAACTACTGAATGGGTAAGACCAAATGAGTGAATCATTTCTTACTGAGTCATGCTTTCAAAGTTGTGACCAGACAAAACATATTTACCTTTAAGACAGGGAATCCCCTGCTGCAGGCACTTCCCACCAGACAGAGCCCCTGTTGAGCGGTACCCTTCACACCACACGGGAGCACAACCCCATTTTTGCTGCCCACAATGTCAGCTTGACTCAGTCCAATCATGCTGGCTTCTGAAATTATCAGATTTGATTTTGCAGTTTCGTAGATGTTGTAAAAATCTGTGCTTGTCTGTAGTAATAAACAAACCTCTGCTTGCTTTCTTTTCTGAGCTTCAAGGATGCTCTTGGACCACATCTTCAGGCTGTCCTCTGTAAGCGAGAGGGCCAGAAGCTGGTTCTGTAAAAGTGTAAAGCAGGGAGTCTTCCTTTATCACTGGCCTGAGGGAGCATGAAATTGAAAATGTCAGTTGTTGCAAGGTTTATCATAAAAGCATGAGAACTGCTCATATGCTTCTGTCTAGCAATGTCTGCAGGCTGGGGCTGGGCTAGTATTCTGTCCATGCTCAGGGAAGCAGATGCCTGCACAAACCAACATTTGAAAACCTATTTCTGCAGGGTTTTTTTTATTGACCTTTGTTAGCATGCGACCCTTGCTGGGAGCTGTGAAGAACGCTGTGTATTCCCTTGATACTCCGTGTATGGTTGCCTATTTGTTTTCTTTATTAAAACTTGGACAGAGGGAAATGGAACAGATTCCACTCCATTACCCCTGCTCAACTTCATCAACTGCACGGAGTTGTGATGAAGTAACAGCTTTTGATGGAGTACATCCAAAAGCCCACTGCTAGCATGCACGGCGACAGATGCTGTAACGTTGCAGAGAGGAACGGCTTGGCAGTCCTCCTGTTGGGTGGCTACCTTGTGCCACCAGCCGTGTGGTCCCCCCCGAGGCTCTGCCTCCCTGCTTGGGAACACTGCACAGGAAACGGAGGGAAGCCCGTTTTGTATATGGTAGCTCCTCCAAGGTCAGGATCTGCAGGAGCACTGAATCCTAAAAAAGTTCAGGTTGTCAGGGACCGCAGGAGGTCTTCTCCTCCAAACCCCTCTGAAAACAGGGTGGAAACTGAACTTAGAGCACGTTGCTCACCAGTTGAGCTGGCTTCTCACCTGTTCGCTGGCAGTGGCAAAATGAGGATGCACCAGAGACACAAAGGTGTTATCTAAGGGCTGTGGGAAAGCTCTTCATCATCATCTTCATTGTGCCTTCATCAGCTCATCTGCAGGATGCAGGGCCAGCCTGCCAGTGTGGGATTCACAATGAGCCACCTCTTATAGAGACCTCGCCACTTGAGCCAGCTCCCTGTACTGTACTCACGGTCAGAGGAGAGAACGGAGCATGACATGGGGTTGGTCTCTCTTTGGAGAAGCTGAGCTGAATGGGGTCGGTGAGTCGCACACAAGAGAGAAGCCTGTAGCACATCCGTCACCGCTTTATGATCAACAGTAAATGACAAAATGACAACGCGAGAAAACGTGCAACTGCTCTGCCTCCAGATGAAAAACCTTGAAAAGAAAAACCTTAAAAAGAAAAATATGTAAGAAATTATTTTCTCTTTTCTTTTTCCCCCTCTCCTGGCTGATCTGCAGCTCCTGGGCACATGAGCGCCTCTCCACCACCGCCCGCCAGCCGGGACCCCGGGGCCATGCAGTCCCCCCGCATAGCGGGGAGGAAGCGAGGGCGACCCCCGCTCCAGCCTGCGCCCATCAAGGTGGCTGTGCACAACCTCTTCTCCGCACCGGCTGGGGCTCTGCCGCTCGTGAAGATCCCAAAGAAGAGAGGGAGGAAGCCCGGGCACAAGGTAGATACGTGGTTTTCATGCTCCTTCTCCTCCTCCTGCTGTTTGTAGTGGGTTTTGCCCTAGGATTTCAGGTGCAGTGGAGGAAGGGAGGCTGTGTTGTGTAAGTGTTGGGTGGAGCGACGCAAGGAAAACAAGAGAAGCAGGTTTCTCTTCCACATGAGCTGCTGAAAAAATAGAGGAAATTTTCTTTTAGAAGTTTAAAAATGTTTTAATTTGAGGTGTTTGGAAATAACATGTGAGAACACCTCAGCCCGTGGGAAGACAGGACTGTGATGCTGCAGGAAGGGAATTTACTCCAGGGAGTGAAAAAGAGCTGTGTTCGAGCGAGATGTCCTGCTGCCAGTAAATCACTGTGTTATTTTCCATCCTTTTCCGCCACCAGGTAGGTGCACAGTGCGTGTTTGCAGTACACACTCCTGGTTTTCACCAGGAACTGCTACAGATGCACCCTCTGTTTCACAAGGACAGCAAATTGCTGGATGTTAGCAGATCAGAGCTGCTGGAGCTCCTGTTGCCAGAGCAAGTAGCACAACAGTGTATTCAGGGGGCAGCCCCAGGCTCCCTCGGTCACTGCTGGGTGGCAGAGGAAGGGATACTGGCCAAGGAGAGCTGGACCAGCAGCAGGCTCAGTATCCCTCTTTGGCTTACCCCAAAACTGTATAGCAGCAGTCCAAGAGAGAACCACATGTCCAAGCAAAGACGGGGGCAATTGCTCTGGTGTTTGGTAAAATGTGGCATATGGAAATACTTACCAAGAAATTATTTTTCACTTCATTATTAGGTTAAAAACATGGGATGGAAACATCTGAATTGATTTACTTTAGTTAGCTGCTGCTACCAATAATTTAAGCTATTATCAGTATTGCTGGGTCACTTGTAGGCTCTTTAGATCAAAACCATCCAAGTCTGGGATAATAACACTTGGGAGACGCAGTGAAATTGAGTCCCTGAGATGATTAAGTGATTTGCCAAATCTCACGGTGTCCTTATATGTGAAGTCTCAGCAGACCCCAGCGTTCGTGTCCCTGAGTGTCCTGCTACCCTCCATTTCTTTTTCCTGCATTTACAACTGATCTGTAACTTGAAAAAAAATATCTGGGGAGCATGTTCTCTTCCACCCCAAACGCACCCCTCCTCCTGTGAGAAAGCGTTTTTGCCAAGCAGCACACATCTGTACGCAGGAGAAGCTAAAAGGCAGGCTCACATTTGCTGTAACATCGCGCTTCGGACCAGCGTCCAGTCAGCCGGACATCACTGGGGGGATGATGTTATTTCCCGGTGAGTGGCAGCTAGAAGCAAGGCATGCTTTTGTAATTGATGGCTGAGGTTTCTGAAGCTGACACTTGTGATCTGCAACATCCGAGGCATCTGGCCCCGTGTTATTTATTTGCGTTGCAGGATTTGTACACAGAAGCAACGTTTTTCTGAGAGGAGCCTTTATGCGGGGTGCGCTCAGCCGAAGTGAACCACTCTCCATGAAAAACACTGCCAGAGCACAAGTCAAAGATTGCATTTTTTGATGGGTAACTCGAGCTTGATTTAATTAGCTCGCTAATTGTATGACTTTCAGATACCAGGAGACTTAGATGCATTTTAAAAAATGAATCCATGCCCAAATGGCAGACAACCAAATTCTTTATAGCAACCAGATAGCTGAATTATTACAGAGCAGATGGAAAAATACTTCTGAATTTTTAGCAAACTAGGAATTTACATCCGAGATTTAAATTTATTTTGACTGAGATGTGAATAACAGACATTTTTAATCACATGCTCTTTATAGCCAGATGACCCATTGTCAGTTTTCATTGATATTAAAGCAAATATCTGTGTCTTCCTAAACTGACATTTCATCACTCTTCACCACAGAGCAAAGACCTTTTCCCCACTCTCCTCTTTATTTTTTCACAGCTTCGGTTATAAAATTTCATCAGCTGTTTTTCCAAAAAAAAATTTATTTTGTACCTGATGCTGAGCTATTTGCCGTAAACCACTACGTTTTCCCTAAACGCGGTATTTTTTTCTGACTGTCTGAATCTCATTAGGAAGAGGTCCATGCCGGCAGCCCCAGGATAGCGTGGTGGATGGGCTGGGATTGCTGCCCTGGCTGGAAGCAGGAGGAGCTGGCACCTGGGGCTGCTGCAGCTGCAGGAGGGGAGGACGTGCTGCGCTCCCTGCACCCCCAGAGCTGCCCGGCTGTAGGGTGTGAGCGGTGTTAGAGGGTGTCACAGTGACAGGCAGCAGAGGGGCTGTGCCCACGTGGGCAGCGCCCGGAGGGGGAAAGATGGAAGTCACAATTCATGGTGGCAAACAAGCACTCAGGACTGGGAGATGCTGGGATTAAGACTGCACAGACCACCTGCAAGCACCCTGTTTATTCATCTGTCGTGTGATACAGTCTTGAATTTCGAGGTTTCATACGCTCCCCTCAAGGCTACCTGCCTCACTCACTGCAAAACACTTTGGGGATGTGGGAGGCTGTGTGCACACTCCCCCGCACCAGCTGCTGTGGTGAAGAAAGCTATCGTGTGACACGAAGAAAAGGTGAGAAGGAGGAGCCTCTGCCCTCCTGGCTGGAAGGAGTGAGGCTGGTGGGGACAGGGTGAGCCCCAGCCTTGTCCTGCAGTCAGGACAAGGGACAACCAGTGCACAGGAACTCAGAGCCATGAAGATCCGTGGTCTACATGGTTTAAGAGAAGTAGGTTGCATCACGGTACATCTTATTTCTTTCCCATGTATAGTATTAAACATGTTGGCAGAGAACCTGTTCAGAGGAAGAAGGAAAAGCTATATCTGGGAAATACTCTTCCCCCTCTCTCACTCATTTTGGTGTGGGATGACAGAAATAACCGCTGCATTATTCCTGACTGCTCCGTAAGTGTGTTCAGGTCGTATCAGAAACCCCAGGGCTCACCAGGGTCCTCCGTGCCACAGTGGTTGCATACTCAGATAAGCATGCAGCAGGTATCAACAGCACGAACGCCCATGATCTCGCTACATCTAATGCACCACGACTTAGAATGAGTTGCCCAGGAAAGTGGTGGAGTCACCATTCCTGCTGTGTTCAAGGAAAGGCTGGACCTGGTGCTTAGGGACATGGTTTAGTGGGTGACGTTGGTAGTAGGTTGATGGTTGGACCAGATCATCCTGGAGGTCTTTTCCAACCTTAAAGTTTCTGTGATTCTATGATTTGCTGAAGCAGATGGACCTATTTTCTCTCCTAATTCTCTGTTCAGCTTCCTCTGGTCTGTTTTCAATGGTAGAAGGTCTGTAAGACAGGGATCTGGTTGAATGCCTTGTTTTAGAGCAACTGCCTTTTTTCATTTCACATTGTACGTACTAAAACTTGTGGCATTTGATATTCAAAAGAAGATTCAGGTGCTTTACTGTAAGGACTTCCCATAGCGCTCTGGCAGATTTGCTCTGTCTCCTCACTCTCCCTTTTTCTATACTTCACCACTTTTTTCACTTCTGTGTGTCTGTGCTTTCTACGGCCAAGCTCTCAGTCAGCTGGTGGATTGGGTTGGCTTTTTGATAGAGAAGAGTCAGTCCAAGGAAAAGAAAACTTTAAAGTAAATATCTGGAGATATACACTTAGTGATACAGAGGGACTGCTCTGCATTTTGGTGTCCAGAAGATATTTAAGCCATGTTTGCTGCTGCACTGTCTCCTGTAATCAGACATTGTTTTATTTTGATTGAACGAAGGAACATTGTCTGCTACCCCTAATAAAAATGGCATTTACCTCTGTATCGAGAGGCTGTAGAGTACGTACTGTTGCAATTAAGTTTGCAGTAAATTGCTCACTACACCAGCAAACTACCAAGAAGGGGCTTCCAAGCTGGTGAGTTTACACAAGTCTTCCCCTCTGTTTGTTTGCTCTTGAACACAAGCCTGCCTATGCCTCCAAGAGCCAAGGACCATGTGGAGGAAGCTGCCTGCTGGATGCTGGCAAACCTCTGCCCCGTGGGCAGCACACAGCCAGAGGTGCCCGGGACCTGTTATCTGTGGGGATGTGTGTGAGTGTGTGTGTGTGTGCATATTGATATATATGCATGTGAAAGTGTGTATATATCTATTTACAGATGTATGTACTTGTAGAAATGTGCGTGTGCTATGCATAAACATGCATGCAGATACATATGTTTATTATGTACATATAGATGTGTACAAGCAAAACTGAGACCAGAAGCCTAGCGTAAGGGCTACCTGAAATTTCGCAGCATCTGCCTGTTTCACCACAGGAAAATGAAACGTTTATTTCCATCCAGGCTTACTGTGCCCAGCTTTTCACAGGGGTTGCTCTGAGGGAAATTCTAGGTTGTGGCTACGTTGTAAAGCAGCAAGATTAAGAAGGTCTTGATGGAGATCTGGCAGGCAAAAATCACATGCATCTCAACAAAGATAGCTTTTTTGTTTGCTTTGATAGGTACCATCCCCATACATGCTACCGTGCTACTGAAAGCAAGAGAGACCCTCAATCCTTTCTTAATGAAGCTCTTGCTGGGATAAGCCAGTACCTGGGGAATGGTCCAAAATCCCAAAGATTTAATGATAAAAATCTCACTTGGGTGGTGCTATGTCCAGTAGTCTTCCCTCTCCATTCCTCTTTCTGCTTTTGCTTACACTGAAACAGTGATGCTTATTTTACACAGTTGCAATCATAAATCACAAACAACATATATCTTTATCCAAAATAACCTCTACTCCCCACCAGAACTTGCTGGAGGTTTGGGTCTGTAGCTAATGGTCTGCCTTAATTTCTACCTAAAATACATGGCGATACTGTGCTGTAAATTCCCACTGTTTCACTTCTCCAAGCCGGGCTGCATGTCACGAAGATTACTGTAATGGTGCAGCAGTTTGTATTTACTACTGGGTAGTAGCACACTATGGACCACGGTCTGATATTATTTACACGGGTGCCAGCCCAAAGTAGCCTCGCGATGTCGCTGGATCTACACAAGATTTACACCTCTGTAAGCAAGAGCAGAATTTAGCCCTGAATTATGATGTGGATAAAGACCCCAAGTCTGCCCCGTTCCGAGTCGTGGGGGAATTATTTACACCCACATGAAACGGGCTGTAAAATGCTGTTGCTCTGATTTGTTAGAGTTTTACACCCAATTTGCTCAGGTGTAAATAACTACCCCGTGGGTGGCATCATATTTGCATCCCACAGCTGAAGGCATCGCTGCCTGCTGCAAATCAGCCAGGCTGAGGGCTCCTGCATCCTCCCAAGGGCAGAGCTCCCGTGGAAGGGGATGCCGTGGCAGACTGCTCATGGGTGGGAGATCCCAGAGAGTAACACGTGCAGAGCAAAACTGG
The DNA here is from genome assembly GCF_040182565.1 of Anser cygnoides. NCBI lineage: Eukaryota > Metazoa > Chordata > Aves > Anseriformes > Anatidae > Anser > Anser cygnoides. The sequence goes on from NC_089875.1 coordinate 74,182,216, forward strand.
AATATCTGGTGTATGTTTTTGTTACCCCCCCTGGTTATTTTTTGCAGCTGAAGTCTCGTGTTCTGATGACTCCCTTAGCAATCTCCCCGCCGAGAAGCACGCCGGAGCCTGATGTTAGCTCGATCCCTCAGGACGCAGCGACCATCCCCAACTCGACTGCCCCGCAGGCTCTCACAGGTATGCAGACTTAAGCACACCATGGCAAAGGGGTGAGCAGGTCCCATGGGCTGGCAGCCAGCTGCTGTGTTTTCCAGAACGAGCAGAGCTCATGAAAATTGGATTTTTCCCGATTAGACTGATGGCCAGTCACACAAAGCAGACGTGTCCTGCAGGACTGTGTTCTGACAGCTATGTGTCAAGTTCGGTACAGACCTTGAACCCATCCCTCTTGAAATGTGGACATCAGCATCCCGTAAATATTACCAGTTTATTCCCAACACTCATCCCACCAGCTGTGTCGCAATGACAGGACCAAACACCAGCACGAACGGCGAGCGTCTGTTACCTCTATGGGAGAAGGAGGGCAGAGGCAGGGTCAACCAGCACCTAAACCCCGGTGGCTCACAGCAACAGCAGACCTGGTCACTTCTGCTGGTAGTCTTTGTTGTTGTTGTTTTGTTTTTGCTTATCTTAGAATATACCAGAAGAAACATAAGTCAGTGCTTTTAAATTGATGTAAATGACAAGAAAATCAACAAGACAGTTGATTTACCCTGAGATTTCAGCAGAGAAATGGATTAGCTAACATTAAATTCTGAACTAAACATATAAATCCCATTATTTCTTAGCTGGGATGCACAGAGGAGAAGTTTTCCATCTGCTCTGGTAGCAAAATGATACTAAGCGTGGCGACAACGACGATAATAATATATTTTATTCTCATTTGTCCCTTCGCATTCAAAGGCGGCAAAGTGCTTGGCAAATGCTAGCCGAGTGGCATTTCACGTTGCGCTGAGAGATGCGCTTGGTGCCTGAAAGCTACATCCAGAGCAAGGATGAAGATGATGGAAGCAGGTCCGAGCTAGCTTTTGCAGATTTGGTGGGGTTTGGCAGCAGGAGAGCTTCACTCTGTTGACCCCCTGTGACCCGTGCGTGCTAGGTGTGCTGTCCCTGGGTTTGCTCAGTGCTCTGAATGGGTGAAGTGCTGTGTAATGTTAAGTTTGATCACTATTGTGCCCCCGTGTACCTAGGATATACTGTCTAAGCCCCTTCTGCTGCTCGGTGAGAGATGTGGTGGCAGAGAGTGCCGTGACAGTCGCACTAGATTTTCATTACGGTGATGCAAACTGTAAATTATTTCCAACTTTACGCAGCTGTCATCATGTCCTCCGCACCGCTTGATGTTTTTTAGTCACATATCTGATTTCTGTCAGAGGATAATGTTATATTGTCTGAGAGCTGACAGCTCCAGCGCACTCAGCCAGCTATTATAATATGTCTCACTTTAGCCTGACTTCAGGCTGTGTCTTGGTAGCCTGTAGTTACCACAACATTATCTCCATGCCTCTGAGACACAGTTAGCCTTGGCCAGGCTTAAACAAGTTCATGCAAGCAAGAGGAGACTGATGATTTTTTGGCTATTGCAGGCAGGCTTGATGACGTTGAGTAAAACTGCCTGCACGCACCTCATGCACCATCCTGAGTCCCTCGCGGCCCTGAGTGTGGCACCGTCACCCAGCTGTGGTCCCCAGTAGGGTTTGGGCTGCAGACAATGTGCTGCTTCCCTCAGCAGCACGCAGGGCACTGGGATGGACGTGGAGGGTCAGGAAGCTGCCGCAGGCCGTGGCATGGCACTGCAGCAGAGCATAGACCCCAGAAATCACCCTCCAGAAACCACAGCGGCATCACGGGCAGCAGCAGCAAGGAACCACAGCGTCCTAAAGCTCAGAGCAATGCTTCTCAAAGGGTGCCTGAAAACACACAGAAATAAATAAATAAATAAATGAAAGCCCAACAAAACACCTCAGGCTAGAGTTCACCCGTTGCTGTAAGGTCACCCTGCTTGCCTCTGTCCTGCACTCCCTGGGCCTTTGCTCTGGTCACCATCTGCATGCACGGGGGAGCCTGCAAGAAAGCAGAGCCCAGGCACACGGAGGGGACGTGTGGGAGCTTCTGCAGTTGTGTGCAGTTTGTGACACAGTTTGTGTGCAGTTTGTGACACAGTTTGTGTGCAGCCTGTGACACTGAGCGAGGGCCCCAGCTCGGCACGCTTCGCTTAGGCAATGGGTAATTAGTGCAGGGAAGCCTGACAGTGCCATCACAAATGGCAACAGTTCACAAATGGATGAAAGAGCTTGTGAAATTCATGGAAACACATAAACCGAGCATTTGCCGGGATGCTCTCAGGGCCATTTTGTAATAACCATGTTGGTGTTTTGTGCCCGCAGCCTGCATTTACGTCAACAAGCAAGCCAATCTGGGGCCCTACCTCGACCGAAAAAAAGTGCAGCAACTGCCGGAGCACTTTGGGCCCGAGAGGCCTTCCACGGTCCTGCAGCAGGCTGTCCAGGCTTGTATCGACTGTGCCCTCCAGCAGAAGGCCGTCTTCTCACTCATCAAGCAGGGCTATGGAGGAGAGATGGTGTCAGGTACGGTGTTCGTGTACAGGGGTTGGGAGGCTGTTAATGAGTGGAGAACCCCAGGGGTCAGTATGGGGTCCAGTTCTGTTTAACACCTTCATTAATGATCTGGATGATGGGGTAGAGTGCACCCTCGGTAAATTTGTGGGTGACACAAAACTGGGGGGAATGGCTGACTCACCAGAAGGATGCGTAGCCACCCAGAGGGACCCTGGCAGGCTGGAGAAATGGGCTGACAGGAACCTCATGGAGTTCAGCAGGGAGAAGTGCTGCACATGGGGAGGAACAACCCCGGGCACCAGGACATGCTGGGGACCAGCCAGCTGGAAAGCAGCTCTGCAGCTCCTGATGGACGTCAAGCTGAACAAGAGCCAGTGGTGTGCCTTTGCTGCTAGGAAAGCTGATGGTATTCTTGGCTGTGTTAGGTAAAGTATCACCAGCAGGTCAAGAGAGGTGGTTTTTCTGCTCTTTTCATCATTGGTGAGGACACACCTGGAACACTGTGCCCCGTTCTGGGCCCTCCAGTACAAAAGAGACCTGGGCATACCAAAGAGAGTCCAAGAAAGACACAAAAATGATCAAAGGATGGGAGCACCTCTCCTATAAGGAAAGCCTGGGAGCCTCTGGCCCCTCCAGTAGCTGAGCTTTGCATGCAGCTGTACAGTGATGAGCAGCACTGCAAGCCCATGTGAAGGCCACGTGTTGCTCTGAAGGAAAGCTTGCACAGGATTCAGCTGCTGGTGTGTCCTGCTGCTGCAGGCTGTGAACCAAATCTGCTCTCAGCTGCAGGAATTGCAGGAGTCCTGCAGCAGCCTCCTATAGAGCAGCACTACAGAAACACATCAGGGCAACCAGAGAGTATTTCCCAGGAGGAAATGGTCCCAGCAAGGTCCATGAGGACCTTCTCATTGTCCCAGAGTGATGCTTCTCTCTTTGTCAAGATGGTCTCCCGTGTCCCACCCTGAGTCACCTGGCATGGCTCTCAGACTGAACGTGAACTTTTTTCTTTTTTTAACAACATCAGGAGGTTTGTGTCACAACACTGTTTGGGCATGTGGGGATGCAGTGGAAGTGAAATGACAGGCGTGTGGGAACAACACTCTCCAAAGAGCTGCTGTGATTGATTCAAGCCATGCATCACAATTCCACGTGCAGGGTCCGTGTCCTGTGTGGGAACAGCACATCCACACCACTTTCTCCCTCTCCTTTAATTATCTTTTGAGCTCTCTAACCACAGGTGTGCCTTCCCTAAGGGACATTCGGAATACTCTGAGAATGATCCAGATTAGTTCACAGAAACATGAGATTGAAGTAATTTAGTGCACTTTTTTTTCTTGGTTCTGTGCTGTGTATATGATTTTAATTTCAAGCAGGAGAGCCACATTGTGCACCAAGCCTGGCAAATGCTGGGCTTCATCTAAGCTGGCCCAGCCTCAGGTACCTGAGCTAAAAGCACCTGGCCAACATGACTCCAAACTTCTCACCTCTTCTAGTCACCATCCAGGAGGCGTGATGGCCCTCTGGCCATGGTGGGGCTCTGAGATTGCAGCTCCCTCCCAACCCAGCAGCAGCACAGGCAGGTCTTGCTGTGGTCATCATCTTAACATGGCTCAGCTCACAAATGCTAGATTGGATGAGGAGCACAATCCCTTGTGGCAGCCCAGGCCGGCAGGAAAAGTCTTTGAAGCCATGCCAAGGTAATGACTGAGGACTGCAACTTAGACTCAGCAGTAGTAACTAGAGGATGGAAAAAACCTGGGTGGTGGAGTTCAGGCAGCCATACCATACCTCTCTGCAAACCTTTTGACAGCTGAATGTGTCCTGCTACCATTGATCCTGCTGGGTCTGTGGTGATCCCCCCACCTCTCTGATGGCTGGGACCTGTGCCCTCTTTGATTCCTGGCTAAATATACTCCTTGACAGCTTTGTCCAGGAATTTTAATTGCTCTGCTCTCACCCTCGAGTTCAACCTTAGATGTATTTCTAGAGAGCAGCCCTCATCCTCCTAGGCTGAAGCACAGAGTTACTTTCAGGTCCTCTCGACAATGTGAGGAAGATTGCTCTTGGTGAAAAGAGTCCTGGCTGCAGGGGTCTCCCCACGACACCGTGTAGCAGAGATGGTGCTGGCAGCAGTGCCACAGGGAAACTTTCTGTTCCCTGGACATCACTGTGGCCTGCCTGTGCACCTCTGCAAGCATCAATTCACGTTTTTTGAGCCCAGATGACCAGAATGATGCCTATGAGCACACTTCAGATTTCTCCAGGAATTAACACTCCCTTGTCTCTCCTGGAAAAGTCTTGTCCAATCTCTCCTAGAAATACATTTGCCTTTTTCATCAATGTGTTACTTTGGTGGCTCGTGGGCATCCAGTGAGCTTGTCCCATCATTTCTTCTCCTGTCAGGTCTTGTTGAGCCCCTCAAAAAATGATGGATTGCCTTGTACTTTATGTATTGTAAAACAACAAAATCTTTTTGTGCCAGCATGGACCACTACCAGTTCCTCCCCAGCACGAAGGCTCTCCTGCTGGCACAGCCTGCTGGCTTCTCCTGACCCACCTCTCATAAGCAATCATTTCCAGTTTCACAAAAGATTCCTCATACTTTAATGACCAGAACTACCACCCTTCCCTTCTCTATAATGCTATTATATCACTAAATAAAGATCCCTGATTTAGTTTGGCAGACCTCTTTTCAGTAAAACCCTGATATTTTTTTCACAGACATGTCTTTAGTTCTCGTCTCCCCATTTTCTTTTAAAACCGTGGTTTTTTTGCATTGTAATTGCCTGCTTCTGATCATACAGTACATTTTTCAGTCAGATGCATGTATTAGATATCCTTGCACTGCTGCCCATGCCTGGCTGCATCTTTCTGGGGGAAGGTAATGTGGTTCACATGAACTCAGCTCCTTAAGATCCTCCAGTTTGTTTTGTACTTCAGGTGGGATAATTGGGTAGAATAAGTCATGGAGACAAATACTGGTATGAAACCTCTTTTCCCTGCTCTCAAATGACCCCCATCCATACGTTGCTGGGTACTGAATTGCTCTCGCTTGCTCTCCAGTCTCAGCTTCTTTCGAGGGGAAGCAGCATCTCCTGAGCCTGCTGGCAGTGAACAGCATCGGGTACGTCCTGCGCTTCCTGAAGAAGCTCTGTCGCAGCCTCCTGTGCGACAACCTCTTCAGCAACCAGCCTTCCCAGCAGTACAGCACCGCGCCAGAAGCCCCAGAGGTGTACGAGAACAGACGGGTGGAGGCAGGTAGGCTGCCTGATCAACTTGTGCTCAAGCTTTAATGGGGCAGAAGAGAAGACTCTCTCCTTTTGGTCGTGTCCTGCATATGCTGGAGATCTGCAGGTCCCCATGGGATCTTTCCAGAGGGGGACAGGTGGATCTGCAGTATTTTTCCTGGTTAGCTACAGAGGAGGCTTTCAGTTGAGAACCTCTGTGTGGAGGAGCCCCAGGAGTGACAGGGATGATTTTCAGACTATTTTGGATTTATTTGCCTCTTTTATCTCTTTTCCTAAGGAAGCAAGGCTCATGTGGTCCCAGTGTCCAAGTTTATGTCAGTTCTGTCCCATAACTTCTCGCCTCCTCAACCATATCTAGTCCTGGGGTAGAAGTCTCAAAGGGAGTGAAAGAAAGGTGCAAAGATAAGGCCCTGAGCTTCTGCTTCGCTTGCAGGCCTCACCCCAACTTAAATTATTGTGCCTTCTCTTTCTTTAATGGTGATGTGGGCACTTGGGGAGCACATGCTCTCTCTCATACACCCAATTATATGCTGGCAGCTGAGAGAAGGGTGGTTTTGTGTCCACAATTATTATCCACAGATTGTTTGCCAGGAAGAATTGCAGAGTGTGCTTTACGCACCAAGGCTGAGAGCAGGGAGTGCACACACAGTGCAGAAACCTCCTTTTTGGGCAAAGAAATCCAGCTGCTGCTCTTACACGTAAGGGAGGAAACAAAGGAGCCCACACTGAAAAGCAATTTTGTTTTCCTCTAGACTAGGGCACTTGCAGCAACCCGAATGTTTCTGAGAGGCCAAGGGGTTTCAGTAGCACAGAGTGAGTGACACCCAGCAGGCCTGGCATTTGCATTTGCATTTACATTTGCATTTGCATTTACATTTGTATTTGCTTCTTTTGCTTTTGCTTTTGCTTTTGCTTTTGCTTTTGCTTTTGCTTTTGCTTTTGCTTTTGCTTTTGCTTTTGCTTTTGCTTTTGCTTTTGCTTTTGCATGGCAATGCTGTGTGTGATGGAAGGCAACTCCACCGCTGGAGTTTCCACCATGGCTGTTACACTCTGAGCATCTCCCCTCCTACACGATTTCACTGCAGATACCCCTGGCACCATCCACACTGGCTCAGCCCAGCTACTGAGGAAGGGGCAAAGCATTATCTTTGTTCCAGAGCAGGCAGGGGATGTGGATGTAGGGAAAGACCTTAACCCCAAGGCTGTCGCGCTGCTGGGGGCAGTCACTGGCCCTCCTGGAGGCAGTGTGGGCTGGGGCTGCCTTTGGCAGGGCACGTGCTGGCCTGGGCTTCTTTCCCTCACCTGGGAGTGGGATGGGGCACAGAGTGGGGCTCCCAGGCTTTTACAGCTCTGCTGTCAGCAGCACCATGGTAGAGTGGAAAATGAGTCCTGGGAAACAGCTGAAGGAGACACAGCTAACAAGCCGGTGTACTTCAATCCTGCATCACAAGAGACACTGATTGTAGATTACTATTTTGGCTTGCACTTAGCATTTCTTCAGCAATTTTTTTTTTCCTTTCTCATGTTTGAAATAACATTCAGAGACGTCCAGGTTTCTGGGAAGGGAGTGCCGAGAGCCAGGTCCTGCTATCACACATGGCTCACAGCTCATCCCAGCCTGGCTGCTGCTCTCCCTGGTACTTTGTCACCGGCAGAGCAGGGGGCTTAACAGCAGCAAGGGGGCAGCTTGGTTGCAAGGTGCAGGAAATGTTGCTCTGGGCCCCGGGATATAGGCTCAGAAGCTGCTTTTTGTACAGGCAGATAAATAATATTCCTATTCGTAATGACAGGCTGTATTCAATAGCTGGAGTAACACCAGGTTTAGGCACAGGAGCTTGAGCCTCTGAGTCTCTCTGTGTTGCTGCATGGCCTGAATCTCCTTTCCATCCCCTTGGGAGCCAGCATTTCTCTGCAGCAAGGTCGGCACAGGGGCCCCTCTGTACACAGAACAGGGACAGGGGTTCCCTGTACTGGCGATAACCAAGGACAGCAGGAGGTCTTCATGCAGACGGCTCCGAGAGAGCCTTTGTTGGGACAGGTCTCGCATGGAAGGTGCAGGGCCATAATAAAGCACCACGGGAAGCCATGCAAAGCAGCCCCATTTTTCATGGTGTCTGTTCTCCAGCTTGTAGTCGAGATGTTCTTTCTTTCAATATCATGTGCCTTTCAGCCTCTGTGTGCCAATGAATTTAACACGTGTATTGACTTCGGTGCAGTCACTCTTGATTTACACTGGCAGATGCGAAAGGCGAGGCCGGCGTCGTGTCCAGTCATATTAATCCACTCACACCATACGGGAGCCACCTTTTAACCTTGCCCTGAAGCACATGCCCCTAAGCCATTACTCACCTCTGCTCGCAGGGAGCTGCCAGATGCTAATGGCTGCACGCAGGCCAGGTGGGATTTGTTGATGCATGTGTAGATCATTTGCAGCAAGAGCTGACTTTGCCTAGGAGCAGCACCTAGCGCCTGGGGTGAGGGTCTCCCCCCCAAAGGCAGAGGTTTGCCTTGTCTTGGCACATCTGGGGACATACCTTCCCCCCTGCTCTGTCTCCTGGGCGGTTGTGTCAGCTGTAAGGAGATTTGGGGGGCTGTGAGAGCAATTTGTGGGGGCTGCTGTGGGAGGACTCCCAGGGGTTTGGCTGGCTTCAGGTCTGCATCAGAGCAAAGCCTGAGATGTTACTTGTCCCCATGGCACCAGGGCTCAAAGCTCCTCCACACCCTCACCCCAGAGTTTTCCACATGATTGGTAGTGAAGTTTAAGTTAAAACAAAAGCAAGATCTGGATTAACTCTGCAGATAATGCTTAAAGTGTGCCAGGGGCTACACAGATGAGAAGCTAATGGGGCAGGGATCCTGTTAAGTGTTCCCATCCACACCCTCTTCATTCAGCTTTCATTAGTCCTCCCACACTGAGCCAATAGAGGCTTGGGTGTGTGCACGGCGAAAGGACATTTCTGGAGAACCCACATACTGCTGGCATGCACCTATGCAACGTTAGGGTGCTATTTTCCTGAGGAAATCATGTTTGCCCTAAGACTTCTTGCCAGCCTAATCCTGGGTAGGGAAACCGAAGCAAGTTTCTCAAAATACATGTTGGGGTGTTGGCTTATGTGGGAATCATCAGGCTTGATAAACAGCTTCTGCTTTCCCCTTTGGGTCAAACTTTTCTTTGCTCTTCCTGACCTGAAGCTTGGGCTTTGGTTACTTTGTGCTGTTAGACAGTTGTGCTTCATGCAGAGCATGGCTGCATGTCAGCAGTAGCTGCAGCAGATCTTTCTTTGTCCAAGGACTCCCGTGGCCACCAGATGTATCTTTGTCCTTAGTGTGTGTGTGTGAGAGGGGGTACCCCATATCTACCCCAAAGATACCATATGGTGTTCCTTATCGCTGTCTGTAGGAGAGGAGCACCCCTTCTTGTGCTAGGGGCTGGAGGTAGGGCCCCAAATGGAGCAGAAGCACAGCAAGAGGTAGAGGCTCTCTGTTACAGCAGTGCCTCTCTGCAGGAAGGTGGGCTCCTCCTATGTACAAGCACTCAAAAGGTAGTCTGAGAAGTGCTGTAGGAAGGCGCTGTAAGAGCGTGAGCAACAGGCAAGACATCAGGCTGGGATCTGTGTTTTAGTCAGAGACTGGATTTTTGCCCGAGCTGGATTTTGTCAGAGACTTTCCCACTGATTGCATGGGTAAGTCACCCCTCCGTGCTGTGCCTTTATTTGAGCATCTGTCCAGCGAGGGCAGTGATTCTTGCCACCACGTGCAAAGCCCTGCTAAAACTGACAGAAGAAAAAGAGCAACATGATAGAAAACTACATATTATTACGATCGATATTTCCTGTTCAAAGCACCACATAAACAGCAGCTCAGAAATTTCAAGCCCTGAGAGGGCAAGAAAAATGTTGTCTTTTTTTTTTTTTTTTTCAAGTACTGGGACTTGTTTAATCTTGTCTTGTTGTATGCTATGAGGATCAGGGCTCCTGGCTTCACAGCACAGTCAGAATAGATGGTTTTTATGGCTATCAATAGCTTTGGCTCTCTTCAGTGTTTAATTACCTGCAAAGGCCATTTATTGCCTCATATATTCCTCTGCCATGAACATTATCCTTTAAACAATAAATAAAATATTAAGGTCACATTTAAAGAAGGAGCAGAGGAACGGCACAAGCCAGCCATACACAGTGAAGTCTAATATCAAATCTTTGTCTGGGCTTCAGGGAGTTTGATCTGAAGCTTGCAGAGAGGCAGGAGGGTGAAGGAAGGAGGACATCAGGAAGTGGTCCTGGGGGGTCCCAAGGGCAGTCATACAGTTTGGGTTTGGGCCCTTTAAACCCAGAAAGACTAAAGAACAGTACACCAAGGGGCAAATCCTGGCCTGACAAGAAGAAAGATAAGAGATGAATGGGAGAAATGAAATTTACCTGTAATAAAATTTGCACGAACTCTACAGAATTGACAGAACTGGATAAATTGACCTCTCTGACCCTTACGGTGTATGATTACTGTTTGTTAACCCGCAAATGAAGGAAAAGTCCCCTTCTGAACCTCAAAGTTTATAAAATTGTATCTCCTTGTGGAGACAGAGGCAGGAAGCTGTGTGCAGATCTCCATCCAGCAGCCAGCCCAAGGGCAGGCCTCCTTCCCTCCCGGCTGCTGTACCTCTACAGTCTTGAAGGAGTGGAAGAAAATCCCCCATTTTGGAAAGGCTCCCTTCAAAGCCAGGTGGTTAAGCACTCTGCTTCCAGCTGTGGATGAGGAGAAGCCCAAAAGCCCTTCTGTCCTCCAGCCCAAGATGTTCTCAGGGCCATGGTGCAAGAAGTGGTGGTGCTGGAGATGGCCCTGGCAGCAGCTGTGCAGGGTAGAAGAGGGGAGCTAGGCTATGAAATGAAGTTTAGAGAATGAAAAAAAAAGAAATAAATCCTTTTTTTTTTTTTTTTCTCTATCAAAGGGTATGCGTAAGGAAAGTGGATGAAATGATGGGCATAAGTGCATGAAGCATGATGGATGAGATGATATCCACTACAGAAAAAACACCCCTGGGTATAAGCATTTAATTCAAGCCTTGCATGCTCAGTCACGTGGAGGAAGCATAGATGCTCTTCTAGAGCCCTAGTCAGGTAAATCGTGTGACTGCAACTCAGCTTTAGCTTCAGGTGTATCTTTAACTATGCTTTAGCTGGTAATGTCTGCAGAGCTATATTATTCCTTTAGGAGATATCTGAAATAAGGAGTCCAGTCTTTGATTTAAAGTGGCTCACATGAAAGTCGAAACACGAATTTCCATTGCTAAACTTGTAAAATGTTGATACAAATATCTGCTATCCACTAAATCCATATTCCATGCAGTCAGATCAATAGGTGTAGCACAGGTAGCAGGCCACAACCGATAGTGAAAAATGCCAGGGAGGAGAAAATGATCCTCAAGGTCCTGACCTTGTGCCGGTTCAAGCCGTGCTAGGTAAGTTTGTTGGGAGCCACAAGCAATGTGTCAACGTGTGCTCTGCTATCCCACGGAAGCTGCAGGCAATTTGGTTGTGTAGCGTCTTGCTGCAGGGCTGCTGTCACATCCAGGGTGATGGAAAGCCTGGCATTGGCAGTGCAGGGGATATGAGAGTTGCCATTCTCATTGCACAGGTTTCAAAACTGATTTTTTTTTTTTTCCAGGCAGCTTACTAAATTTTCCTTGGATGTTCTTTATTTTTTTTAGCTCCATTTTTCGTCCTCCCCCACGTTAGCCTCTTTATTAACCTTTTAGATTAAAAGCTTAAAAGGGTCTTCTTCCTTTATCTGTCTTCATCTATCTTCTGTTCCAGTCTTTCCTTTTCCATTTTGCTTCCAAATAAATGGAAACCCACACGACACAACTTGCATTTCCACTTCCATGGAAATAAAACACCCATTTTTTCTTGAAAACTCTTGGTCCTGGTTTAATCAACAGTGCTCCCCAGGATTTATTTGTTAGCAGTAATTATACAGACTACATCAAAGTGCCTTTCGGAGAGTAGCAACATGCAGCATCTGCCTGGAGAACATTCATCTGTTGGCAAAACGAGTTCAGAGCAGATTAAAGCAATTAAGAGAGAATCAGAAGCAAGTTGCAAGGGGAGTCCAGCTCCAAGGGGAGTTGGGTGCTGGTGTTGGGACGGTGCAGGCGGTGGGCAGCAGCGAGAAACATAAGGTGCAAGGTGATGGGAGCACTGCTAGGAGCTGGGCAAGGGATGATGTCTCCACCTCTCACTGAAAATGAAGTGGAGATGCGGGTTTGGGGAATCACCAAACATAAAGTGCTTATGGTGGGCTTCTTCGTGGATCTGCGAAGGGGAAGTAAAGCCTTAGGGCCAAGCTGTGTTGTGTTTATACCGCAGAAGAAATTCCAGAAGAAATATCAGAAAGTCCAACTGAGCAACAGCATTGGGCAGAGAGAAATGAAGCACAGACTTCATAAGAGATCTTACACCTGTGTATAGACACATGCACAGGCCCATACTTTATATGTGCTCTACCTAATTACTGGATGAGGTTATTAGTTATTAATGGGTAAATATAGCTTATTTTTGCAGTTACTGTGCTTCACTGTAGACATCTCATATAATATATCTCAAGTAATTTTTTTTTAAACACATCGCTGTTAAATATTTTAAGTCAGTGCTAACCATACAGTTCAGGGAGACTCATCATGCTGATAACAACAGAAATGCATTCAGCACTTTATCTGCAGAGAATGTCAGCACACACCGTGTTGCAATTTCCAAATAACGCGGTCATTTTCATACAGTCTCTTCTATACACAGCTTTTTGTGACTTATCAAGGCTGATTTATAAGCATACAGGGTGCTTCACAAACTGCCTGGAGAGAGGAGCAGCCCCAGGTACTGTTGGAAGCTGGAGGCAGAACAGATGGATGGCAGCCTCTCGCCTCCCTCTGCCAGTGCAGAACTACTGCTACGCTAAGACACAAAGCCTTGCAACCCTGATAAATCTCCTTTTCGTGAAGTACACCCTGTTGGAACATAAAGGTGAGGGAGGTGGAAAGAGAATGGAGGAGTGGTTCTGAAATCACGAGGAGGAGACCAAAGGAAGACTTCCTAAAGGCTGGGTCCATATGTCACTGAAATCCCTTCACCTGCACTCACGGGTTTTCAGTACTTAACAATTTGCCTACACTGTAAGGTAGGACTAAAATGTCTCCATTGCAACACAAGGCACTTATTCAGTCATCCCCAAGCACTTAAAAAAAAATCCTCTATGGGTTATTTATACACACGAGCACCTTTTATTATTAAATCTAATTTATTTGTCAGCAGCTAGCTTGCAAATTTACTCTACCTTTTTACTTGGTTTGGACAATAAAGCCATGTTGATCTGTTCCCAGCCAGTTTCATTTCCTGGTTCTACTGCATTAAACACAATGTGGCTGTTGTCTAGGCTGCAAACACTCAGGGGAAATTGTTTAAATAATGAAAAAAAAATTGCCTGAGCTGAAATCCTTGTAATCAGGACAACACTGGGTTTTGCAAAATTCTCTAAAAATTTCAATTCTTGACGTTAACTGACTGGCAGCTTCTCCCAAGGGGGTTCTGCATTTCAGTTCCCAAAAAACGTTAGCAGCTGGGGCATGGCAAGGTGATGCGTGGTGCAGTAAAGCCTCAGACTGAACCCTTGAGGATTCATGGCAGGTTTTATCCCCACAGTGTGATCATGGTTTCAGTGTTCAAAGCGCATTTACAAATGGATGAGGCTTATTTACATCTTCCTGTTCAGATTGACGAGTACCCCCTTTTCTTCCCCCACAGATGCAGTTCCCCCACGAATGCTTTCCCCTTCCAGCCAAGCCATGGGGTCCTTGCCCGGCGTGTGCGTGCAGCAGAGCGGTGCTGAGGCGCCAGGGGAAAGCCTGCTAAGGGGTGACCTCATGTTTTCATCACACTGCATGTCTGGGCAGGCGGTGGAGCCAAAAGGAAGGGGATGGTGCTGTCATCCCAGAATAAATCAAGGCAGGATGAGCTGGAAAGTCTTAATCCATCACAGGAAGCTCTTATCTTCAGATAGATGCATGTAGGCTCAAGCTACAAGGCAGATAAGGTGCATGGTCCGTTTCTGACTGGCTGGAAATATGCGAAGCTGCTTGGCAGACACAGAAAAAGTTTTTTTAATCTTCTAAGAGCCGATGTTAAAATAGAAGATAGCAGTTCAGAACCAAGGCATATCTTCACGCTGTTAAATACTACTCCGATCTCTCTGCTCCCTCCCTCTCCAGCTTACACTAGATTGAACTGATGGCTAAACTCACCTGAAGTGGTTATTTCTGCATTTCTGCTTTGGCTTTTTGTGTTTTTCCCAGTTTTACTTGTCCTTACATGAAGGCTGAGATGCAGGGTTTCTAACCCTTGGTAATTGGAGCTCATTAGACAAAAATGTAGGTTTTTTTTGGAAATCGTCCTTGAAGATCACTGCTTACAGGGACCCAAAGTGTCTGGCCACTTGTGCCAAGCTTTGTAACTAAAGACAAAAAGACATGGCTGTGTGTTGTGATGGAAGTTTTACAGGTCATAAGGCTGTGTTTCCACTGGTCTCAACTAAAGGAAAAGAAATACAGACATTTAGAGAGCCTGTTAATGAGAACCAGAGGAATCTGATTGTTTCTCTGGAGAAACGTTGGAGTGAGAAACTGCCTGGTCCAGAACCTGAATCTCCTTTACCCACTTCTTAGCAAAGGCAAATCAATAAGCTGAATACCAGGGCAGGAGTTAAATGCATGATGCTGGCCAGCAGGACTCTCCCCAGCTGCTGAAAATCATCCCCTCTGCCCCCCCACGGCACCCACCCTTGGGCAGGGAGCTGGGCAAGGACCAGGATGTACAAAATAGAGGGAAGGTAAAAACATATAAGCAGTCTCTCGACGGGACTTTGTTGCTGTGGTTAGCTCCTCTCAAAATGACTGGGAGATGAGGCAAAGCTGGCCCTGGCAGGGGGAGAGGAGATGTCTGGGGAAGCTATGATATCATGCTGCTTAAAATATTGAGTTCACATCTGGTCAACCCATTATAGAAAATATATGGTAGCACTTAAAAAGGTGCAGGGAGGGGTCAGAGGGCAAAGCCCATCACTAAGTAATATTGGGAATAAGAGACGAGAAAAAAAAAAAGGAACAGTGGGGCAGAGAGAGAGAAGAAAGAAAGAAAGAGAGAAAGAAAAGTTTTATATTGACTGTGAAGAAAAGTTAATGGGGAATTGAATTAGAGCTAATACAGATGGTAGAACATTGCAGGTGGTGGAATATGGTTATGGAACAACACAGAAGCACTAGTCCAGAAGTAAGGGCTGTTGTCCTAGGAAGCTACCAATGTGTGAAACAGGACCCCAGCTATGTCAGCACCCCACAGGGCAAAGAGGGAGGGTGCTGTAGTAGGTGTCCTTGCTGGGAAGGGCAGTGAAAGCAAGGTGTCTGTCTGCCCTCCGTGCATCCTCCCAGGGCGAGGTGTGAGCAGGAGGTACCCCATGGTAGCTGCCCCTGTGCAGGACGTGACCCAATAACTGTGAACGAGGCCCCTGGCCCTAGCTCACTGCCCTGACCCCAGACTCTGCTGTCCAAGCAGTAGTTGAGGGATGAACCCACAGAAGGTATCAGGAAAGGGAAAGCCAGGTGAATGAAAGCATGATATGGGGAGAAGGTAGATGCCTGTGGAGGAAATGACTATGCAGGTCAGCAATGCAGGAGGAGGGAAAGCAGAAAAGGGAGACATAAAATAGCTGGTAAAATAGAAAAAGGGTGAGGCTGCTGGTGTGGAAAGCTGCAGAGAGGAGAGGAGAGGAGAGGAGAGGAGAGGAGAGGAGAGGAGAGGAGAGGAGAGGAGAGGAGAGGAGAGGAGAGGAGAGGAGAGGAGAGGAGAGGAGAGGAGAGGAGAGGAGAGGAGAGGAGAGGAGAGGAGAGGAGAGGAGAGGAGAGGAGAGGAGAGGAGAGGAGAGGAGAGGAGAGGAGAGGAGAGGAGAGGAGAGGAGAGGAGAGGAGAGGAGAGGAGAGGAGAGGAGAGGAGAGGAGATGCTGTCAGAATTCAAGAAACATTTGGACTGTGCACTTAGTCATATGGTCTGAATTTTTGGGTAGACCTCTATGGAGCCAGGAGTTGGACTTGATGATCCTTAGGGGTCTCTTCCAACTTGGGATATTCTATGATTCTATGATTTCCTTGAACACCCCCAGGGACGGTGACTCTACTGCTTCCCTGGGCAATCTGTTCCAATGCCTGACCACTCTTTCTGAGAAGAAATGTCTCTTAATTGTTTTAATTGTTGAAGAGTAGTGTTCTTTGTTCAATTCTTTGTTTTAATTGCTGAAGAGTAGGGGCTTGACGTTTCCCTTTTTCCGCTCACCACTGACATCACTCGACTGCCAGGACTCGTCAGCTATGATGGAGAGAGGCTTGGCAGCTACATCAGCCAGTTCCCTCCGCACCCTGGGATTCATGTCATCAGGTCCCATAGACTTGTACCTGTTGTTTAGATTCATCAGGTGGTCTCGAACCTGCTCCTCACTTACAGTGGGTGGGACTTTGCTTCCCCAGCCTCCATCTACGGGTTCAGGGAAATGAAAGACTTGGGAAGCCCGTCTACCAGTGCAGACAGAGGCAAAGAAGTTGTTGAGTACCTCAACCTTCTCCACGTCTGTCGTTACCAATTATTCAGCTAGAGAAACGCACTCCTAGGATAAGAAATTAGACGCCTATAATTGCTTACACACTCCTGTTTTCACCCCTCAGTCTACTATTTGCACAAATGTTAGAGGTGCATGGTGGCCCTCACAGACTCCTCCTGTCACCCCAGCGCAGCAGCCCGAAGGGAGCTGGGTCCTCCCTTGTGCTCTTCCTCGAGGCTCTGTGCAGAAGGGATGCCACCTCTGGCACAAGGGCTGGGGGATGGGAAAGAAGCACTCAAACCCCTGAGAATTGGCAACAGAGTGGTTTATTGCCGGGACATCTTGCAGGCAAGCCTGCGGGATGTCCATGGTGTTTGGGGGCTCCAAGCTAATGCTTGGGATGGAGCCTGTGCGATGACGAGTAGGGGGCTGGCTGGGCACTGCTGCGACGCTGTTTTTGTGCTCAGATAGCAGAGAGCAAAGACGCGCCGCGGTACTCCCAGGTCTGTTCTGGCTGAGGTGGATCCACTTCCATCGGTTCCTCCACGTCTGCTGGTGGATCCACCTCCATGGGCTCCTCGGTGTTGGGCAGAAGGCTAAGCCAGTCCTTGCCCGGGACTGCCCAAACAGGATGCCTTCCGTCCGTAAGGTTTCCAGGCCAGAGTGCCGAACCACGGGGTTGTCCAGTTCCACGCCTATGTCCACTGTCGGGTTGATTTCTGTGCGTGGGTCCAAAGTTGTTCCATCCAGGAAGTTTCCAGGCCGGGGTGCTGGACCACACGGTCGTCTGCTTCCACGCCACAGTCCCATGCTACTGTTTGCTTCATTTCCATTTGTGGGTCTGACGCCGCCGTCTGTGTTACGGCCATGGCTGGGTCCTGCACTCTGTTGTGAACGATAGGCACGCCTGTGGTCCACGCGGCTGTCTGCCTGACGCTCCTGCCTGCTCCCCACGCCGCCATTGCGCCACTGGGAAGGCCCAGGCCCCCTGTCGCTGGATGGCTGAGGGGCCGGCCTGTTCCCCACGTCGCTGCGGTGCCAATGGTACCGCTTATAGGGGTCTGTGGGCTTCATGCCAGAGCTCCCTTGGGCACTGGTGTCTGTTGTGCCGCCAGCGCTCTGCCTCTGCCCATGATGCTTCTCCTTCTCATCGGCTGCCTTCTTTCTTGGTGCTTGCGGGGACTGCATTGCCGTCCTCTCACACCAACGAGGGCTGCCTCTCGCCTTACTGCTTCGGGTCTCCTTCCTGCCGCACAAGCTGGCAGTCAGAGCGCCTAGATGCTCAGCAAGTGGTGGGCCAGTGGCAGGGGTCCTGTTTTATAGGGCCCGCAGCAAAGGCAGGGCAGTGGTGGCCACTGTGACCTCAGCAAGCCTCTGTGATGGAGTGGCCCACGCGTGGCCAAAGGCGTCTGCGTTGGGAGCAGCCTGGAAGATGCCCTCATGTGGGAGGAGGAGGAGGGTTGGGGGGGCTGAGGGCCCCTTTTCTGGGGCTGGCTCCCCCGGGCCATTTGGCTTGCCAGACAGAAAGGCTGTCCCTTGGCCACAGGGACTGCCCTCCACCTCCATCCTGTGCCCTGGGTTTAGTGAAAGGTTATATCTGCCCAGGAAAATGTCAGCTAAGGATCATCTTTCCTAGATATATTCTCTTCTCCATTTCCTGCTTGACTTGCGACTGATCTTCATTTGCTTTCCTAATGGGAAACTTTTTTGTTGTTGTTCTTTCTGGAGTGCCTCTATTCCCAGACAATATGAAAGGTCCCTTGTATGTGTTCTGCATTCACACATGCAGCGTTACATCCACGTGGCACCCTGCAGTGACATACAGATGTACCCCCAAGGAAAATGACTAACCAATTACTTTTCTTCATGCTAATGGAGAAGTGTGGTCCAAAGGTGGTGGATAACCTGACCAAGGTCACCCCAAAGGTCTGCAGCAGCACTGGGAATTGAGCTGCAGGTTCTTCTGCTGACCCATCTTCAGGAGGTTGGCTGGGAAATGTGCAGACTACTAGTTTAACAATCTCAGCTAAAGAAGCCTGAATTTTTAAATTGGGAAAATAGGTGTGTTTTTTGTTTTTGTTTGTGTTTTTTATTATTATTATTATTATTATTACTATTTTTATTTTTTTCTCCTCCTTTGCTACATTTTAAGGTGTGCTAGATGTAACAACCTTGCACTTTTCAGACCAGTTGCCTGTGGACCATTCCTGGACTGGAAAACTAATTCAAAATGGCTTGTGCATCTCAGGTGGTGTAAAGTTATAATGGAGACTACTGTGCTCAAAGCAAAGGCTCAATACAGCTTTCTCATAAACCGTGCTTTAAAACATCGCATACTAATTTTTCAGTACTGTGTGCCCTTCTGCTGACTACCTAGAAAATAAAATACAGAAGTGCAACAGAATACAGAAGGGCTAAGCTACAGATTTATGAAACTGTTGCATTTTAAACCTCAATGGAGAGTTATGTTTTCTTCTATTGTCTTAGAAAATATGTTTTCCTCTAATTGGTCAAAGTGGGATTAGTATCTGTGAAAGCCATGCACTTTACAAGGCCTTCAGGGAGCTTACCAAATGCAGCTATTTTGATACACATCACTGCTTGAGCTGCAGCTCGTGCAGCTTCTGTGTTTTATAAACAGGGAGCTGGAGAACTATGAACACAGAAAGCTTCCACAGTCTTTTGTGAGCTTCTGGACAGTGGAGTCTGTCCCTCTTGCTGCCTCCCCTGCCACTGTAAGGGCCGTGGGCCCCGTACATCAGCCTTCCCCATGGTCATTCTTCACTCTTTGTGGCTGCTTACCTGAGGGGAGAAGATGTTGATCCAAGGACCAGAAGATAATTCAGGTGGGAAGGGACACCAGGAGGTCTCTGTTCCAGCCCCCTGCCCCAAGCAGGGTTAGCTATGGGATCAGACCAGAGTGCTCAGGGCTTTGTCCAGCTGGATCTAGAAAACCTCCCAGGACAGCGTCTGCACAGCCCCTCTGGGCAATCTCTGCTACTCCAGCGCTGTCTTCACAGGGAAAAGGTTTCTCCTTACATCCAGTCTGAATATCTTATCCAGTCTTTGCCTGTTGGTTCTTGTTGTCCTGCTGTGCACCACTGTGAACAGCCTAGTTCTATCTCATTGGTGACTGAGAGGTGAGGTTGGACACATCTAGAGGTCCCTTCCCTCCCCATCCCAACCACGCCGTGGCTCTGTAGTTGTCATCACTGTACGTAGCTGATGTAGTTGTCATCACTGATGTAGTTGTCATCACTGCATCCACGGGAGCTGTGTTGGAGTGTGTTTGAGCCCAGGGTGCCCTCCATTTGGGACCATGGTGGGGGGCTCTCAGGAAGCCCAGCCTGTGAAGCAGAGCCAGGCAAGGGGCAGCTGGTTCACCAAGGGCTTTGGTGCACATGTGGCCAAGATTTTTACATTACCATCCCTCCTCCCCAACAGACTGTGCCCATTGATCCTCCAGCTTTCTGCTACTCTGTTAGCTGGGAGACTCTCCAGCTCCTTTTGATTGAGGCTTTTTAATGTTATCTCCTAGCTCGTTAGCTTCCTAATATTGGTGAACATGCTATGTTTTAGTAATTTTTGAGTCTTGTCTGTTCTGGTGACGTCGAGATGGAAGCACCTGGGGGTGCTTCCCACTTCCACTGCTGTGGTCCACATCCCACCCAGCACGTCCTGACTGCAAATGAAGAGAGACATTATAACCTCTCCTCCCCAAAACCACATGCTTTTGTTTCCAAGAAAATCCAGGTGTTTGGCCTGGGCAAGAGCTGCAGCAGTTCCTCTGCACAGTCATGGCTTTTGGCAAATGAGGCTGCATGTGAGGGTGGCCCCAAGCATTGACTGATGCATCCCAGCTAGAAGACGTGGTGGCTCACGTTGCATCAGCCAGTGCAGTTTTACAAAGCAGCCCACACTAACAGTGAGTGCAGAAGCTGACCAGCATCTTTTAAAAATGTGTGAATTAAAACCCTTAGCCACACATACTTGAATGCAAAGTCTCCTTTTTCCCAGTCTGTGAACTGCCTTTCCTCCTGAGCTTCTCTTGGTCAGGAGGAGATGACTCTGGTGAGTTGCTCTTGTAACGCACTGATTACTTGTGTCATCCTGAAGATCAGGAGCTCTGAAAAGGCTTGCTTAGAAACCTGGCTGTGTGAGGCAATTCCTGCTCCCCCTTGTCTAATGACATGAAAATCACTTTTCAAACTGCCAGAGCACCTTCATCTTGGGCATGTTTCAAGCAGTAATGCTCTTGGTCCATGGCAACAGGTGCTTCTGCTCCAGTTGCTGAGCCCAAAACAGAGACAGGTGGAACAAATTGACCTGGATTAAGAGTTTTAGGCAGAGTTGGGAACAGAAATTATGGCATCTGGTTCCTCATCCTAGTCTCATACAAAACTCCTGGGTGTCTTTCTATCAGGAGACTTCATCCACACAGGTCTTATTTTACACAGATTACCGAGAGAGTCTGACATCAGTAAAAAATCCCGGGTGTCCACTCGCAAATTTAGGAGTCATTTATATCCATAGTAATAAAAGCCGTATGCTGTTTATTTAGCAGGGCTGTTTTAATATGCTGTTTGTTGTTTGGATAGTCTGTATCTTCTTCATATTGTAATCATATTAAAAGAGCATTCTTTTCCTGGAATAAAGAGGTAATGATTCACAAGAGGCATAATTATTCCATGCGGTGCAGGCAGGATGCTACAGAAAGAGCTGTCTTCTTTATGCATAAGAGGCTTTTATTGCAAGTGTTCTACACAGTAATTAAATTCCTTTGAATGAGAAGGCTTGATTGGATTTTCTTTGGTTTACTGGGAGGGGTCTGAAAAGCAAGGTATTTAGCTCAATTGCTATACAATTTTGGCATCTGTCAGAGGCGAGGGAGAAAGGTTCATAGCGTCTGAATCCCATCTCTCTCATGCTTGTGTTATGTTCGCTGAACGTCACTGAATTCAGCTGAATTACACCCTGCTTGTATTTGTGAGAGAATCAAGCTCAGAAACCCCTAGCAGAAAACATTAGGATACTAGAACTTACTCAGTAAGAATCCAAATTATTTAAGGGGAAAAGAAGCATTATAAAAGGAAAGTTATTTGTAGTCACAACGGCAAGTGCCCCAAAGTGAGGAAACTTTACATTTACAGCTCTTCTTCAGATCTGATGGCTGTCTGGGCCCAGAATGGGCCAAAGTTTTAAGAGGGAGCAGCAAGTGAATGCAAAGTCAGGAAACCCTGTAACAGAAGCCTGACACACAAGCCAGGATGCTGGCATGGTGCAACTTTTGTGTATTTGAGTTGTCAGATTAAATCATGTTTGTTTAACATCAACAATTGCATGCAGCCACCAAGGATTTTTTTTTTCATAGGAAAACAGTAAAAATGTAATTTAAAAGGAAAACTCTGTTATATACAGCCTCAACATATAGTAGCAATGGGGTTTGGGTCTTGCAGCAAAATTACAGCATGAATTCTTCCTGTTACTCAGTAAGGCTACACGATACCTCAGGAGAGTGCTAGCTCAGGCAGGAAAGATGTGCCACACCACAGGGGTAATTTCACCCTGCTCAGATGTCTCTAGAGGGACAGTATGCACAGTCAGGACTGGGGCATTTTCGGCAGCTCAGAGGAACACCGTGGGGCAAACGGGAGGCACTTTCCTAATCTGTGGGCTTCCTGCTTGCCAGATGCTGACACCTTGTTTCAGCAGGCCTGAGTGGGAACCTCTAAGGTGCAGGTTGCAAGTATTTCTAGGGGTTGGACCTGTGATTCTTGAGGCTCCTCAACCTCCTCCTGTCCATTAGACCCCCAGCCAAGGGGGCTATAGCTCTGTAAAATAGGTCTGTAAGTGCAAAATATTATACATACCCCACGTACACAATGCATAAAGTGCAAAGCAGAGGTGAAGAACCAGAGGAAAGGTTTGTAACCATCTGTGATGCCAGCGCCCATCTGAGAAACTGACTCATGCACCTCTGCTTGCAAGCAGACACTTGGGAGTGCTTGTAGCCATCAAGCCTCTTCTCCTGGCAGAACATTGGTCCTGATGGACGTCTTCAGCTAAGAATATTTTCTGATGAATTTTCATAATTGCAGCCAGAACACTTTGGTTTATTACTGTCACTCCTTCCTAATTGCCTGCCAGGCATTATTAACCTACAAGCTGCCCCTGTCCTGTGGTCCTGCTCTTCTTTCTTCCGTTCAACTTGCATGTTTTTGAAACAAAGACAGAGAGAGAACAATAGCTGCACAGCCTTCCGGGCTTGGTGGTGTTCAGGGAGCACCCTGAAGGAAGTGAAACCTGTCTTTGCCTTCCCACCAGACAGTGGTGGGAGAATATCACACTAAATTGATGACACACATGAGTCACACCAAGCCAAAATTTCTCTATCGTGACTCTATCGACTCTACTGACTTCTGGGTGGTTGTGCTTCCTTTTATTGTTTCTCGATACTCAACAAGGATGCCTTCTGTATCTTTCTGCCCCTCCTGTCCAGCTGTCTGTACAGAAAGTTGGACATGTAGCTAAACTTTAGTTCCATTTTCCTGACATTTCTTTCTCTTTCTTGGCTTGCTGAGCAGAAACGGTCATACCTGAGGATTACCTGGTCGATCCTGTGCACATGAAGCGGTACAGCGTGGATCCTGCCGACTCTGCCTTCAGTTGCATGGGCTCCATGTACGCCACGCGGCAGAGTCCTGCAGATGGACGTCCTGCTGGAGTCTCCTCTTCCTCCTGTAGCCATCGTCCCACCCAGACGTCTTCAGGGGGGTCCTCCTCCACTGGCCTGCGGCACCAGACCTCCAGTCCAACAAGGAACGGGACCTACCCTGAAGGAAACAGAAGTGGTAATATAATATCTTCCTGTTACCAGTGCGTGTTACTATGCTGGTGCCATGCTGGAGTCTTAACTCATTCCCAAATTCCCAGGAAAATTAATAAGGGGCGCCTGGATTGACATCCACACAGACAATGCATGCTTTCACTTAGAAGGAGAAGTAATAACCCATGTAAACACAAAATCAATCTGTTCATCATTAAGTAAAATGGCGAATGTTTTCTAATGCTGTTATTAATTATGTAAACATATGTATTATGTATAATCGAGTGGCAATCAAAACTGCTATTATCAACTTACAGATATAAATATTAATACATAAGGCATTCCTCCCCAAGATTGATACAGCCTGCAGACAGGTACCTGTTAATGGTACAACACCAGCTGTGTACAAGGTATGGTGCAGAACAAACACAAATATTGGTGTCTACCTCAAACAATTTAGCAAAGATTTTGTTTCCTAGCTGCATAGCCCACCATGCCCCTTTAATTATGAACCAAGCCAGACTTTACTTGAAAAAAGATTGCCCACCAAAACATATTTTTAGAAATCATCCAGCTTACTGCTCAAGGCTTTTTTATCCTTTGGGGAAGCAAAGTCGCAAGAAGTTTATCTGCAGATTCAAGGGATGCCATGGGAACCACTGCTTTCAATAACCCTTCCTCTGCCCTCTCTTTGTATTTTTGCCCAGTTCTCCTGATAGGATTTAGGTTTGTTGGGTCATTCACTCTGTTCTTCAAGTGCACTCTGCTGGTGCAAAGCCTTCTTAAAATGGGGCTCGGTGACAAGAGTAGGCTTCCTTCCAGGAAAACTCCTTTGACAGATGAGGTGAGGGGAGCAAGTGGGACTAAAAGGGCAACCTGGTGTAAGGCAGAGCAGCTCAGAGGACAGGGTGCACACAGACAGGCAGGCAGAAGTTCATGATATCATGGGAAAATTGGCCGTGGCAGTGGCAAGTGTGGTTTCTAAACCTGGGTTGTATTTGCCCTTCTCCAGCTTACTGCTATATTCCCTGTTAGCAATGATTTTTTCACCCCCACAAATGACCTGGGTTCATCAAACAGGTTAGGTAATTATCTGAACTTCTGCTAACTTTGTCTTTTTTTGCATTTTCTAATTTCTCAATTAAAAGGTCCTTATCAGTAGTGATTTGAATAGTGTCTTCACCCCTTACTAATTATTCAAACTTCATTTATGCATTTTTCATCTTGAAGGTAGATCTAACAATGGAGTTGAGTGTCTCAGCCATTTTTAAGTCATTAATTTTTTCCCTTCCTCATTTATTAATGGAATCTACTGTCACTCTGGGTGGTTCTTTTTTGTTTTTGCTTTTTTTTTTTTTTTTTTCCTCTTGCTGAAGCCTTGCTGGTTCCCCCTAATCCTTTTGTCTAGCATTAACTCCTTACACTGTCTTTCTGCCTTGCATTTCAACTGGAGACTGCAGGTGATTCTGCAAGGAGCTAAGATTTAACTATGCTTTGCACATTTTCAGCATCCAAAAAATACTGTGGTAAAATTCCTGTGCTTTAAAAATATGCTGTGTGGAGAAAAGCATTGGTATCACGGGTTTGAATCTGTGTTCAAGAGACTGAGGTTCAAAAACAGGGCTCCTTAACTTGGTCATCTGCACTACTTTCCCTTCTTGTTTCCGACTGTGAATGTCACTCTTTCCCAGACTTGGCCAATGTCTTGTGCAAGTTCATCAGAGTCATAAGTGGAAAGCTAAGCTTCAGGAGGCAGCTCTATCTCTCTTATTGTGACTCCCCCCAAAATTTGCAGTCTTTGCAACATGAAAGCCTAAAAGATAGCAGGTTATTTTTCCAGAACTAAACAAACAGGAAAGTCATAGAGGGCCCATGCTATAGGCTTTGCAGGTTCTTATATTTCCCTAGCTTGAAACATATTGCAGCAGTTTGAGAAGCAAAGATGAGAACGTTGCTTTTAGACTGGACGCTTGTGATGTTCGGGCATCTTTGAAGCAGCCACAAGTGACTTCAAGCTGTTAGATATGGTATTTTGGGATAAAAGGACTTATCCCAAAACTGTTTAGTTTAGTTTAGTTTTTGTTTGTTTGTTTTGTGGTGCATGGTTTTGACACTTGCAAAGACTAGCTCATCTAGGACCTCTGGGATATTTGGCCAACTCAACAGCAATGGCTCCCTAAAGCTGACAGATATACATTGAAGACCACCAAAAAAATGTTATTAATATCTTGATATCATTTGTAAGTATCAACAATTTTTTAGACCCAGTATCATCCATTGTACATTAGGGTCTGCACATACAGGTACCTGCAATCCCATACAAAAATGGGGTTGCTGTCAAGGTCTCCAACAGGAGGAAGGGCAATCACCTGTATTCCAGGTGCTCTGTGCACCTCTGTCCATCAGCACCAACGGCCTGTGCATGTTTGTACCACCACCATCCCATTGCCTCTGAACTTCTCAGCTGCTTTCTGGAGACTCCAGCAGAGGCTCCCGCTGCCCATGGCAGGAGCTGGTTCCTCTGAAGCAGAGGAGAGCGGTTTGTTCTTGGCTAAGGCTAGGCAGTTTTCAGTGGCTGTGATTTGTAACACAGTGACAACCATGAAGTCAAGGTGCCCACAGATTTATTATGGTGTCCCTTCTAGCATTAAAGAAACCGCGCTGCTTCTAGGCACAGCCTGGTTTTTAATCCTTCTCTGTTTGTGATAACATCGGTTCCAAAGCGCAACTCAGTAACGCTGGAATACCCACCATAGATTTCTACAAAGCTTTGTCTGCTTCTCCTTAAAGGTAGAGACTGTATTTTTTTTTCTCAGCTATCATATTTTTCACCTACTGTGCTCCTTCTACTTTTACTGGCAATCCCAGCCGTTTTAAATATATACCTTCCTGAGACTACCTTGGTGCATCTACACTGGAGTGTGATTACCATCTTGGCAAAATCTCTCTTGCAAAGGTCTTAGGAATCTGCACCCTCACTGTGATGCTTCTGCATGTGTTTTTCCTCTTTCTAGGGACAATTTATATGCTGCTGAATCATAAGCGAACAAAGATGAATAATTGGTGCATGCCAGTATCTGTTCTAATCCTCCTCAGTTTGCATACTCACAAGGAAGGGATAGGCAGGACTCATTAAAAAGAGGAAGGATTTCTCTCCAAAACCTCAAGCCAATCTTCTTTATTTAACGGATATTTTTGAAAAATAGCATGCGTTATTTATCAGGGTGTGCAAATATCATGGAAAAAATCATAAC
The DNA here is from genome assembly GCF_040182565.1 of Anser cygnoides. Taxonomy (NCBI): domain Eukaryota; kingdom Metazoa; phylum Chordata; class Aves; order Anseriformes; family Anatidae; genus Anser; species Anser cygnoides. Next base: position 74,208,750 of record NC_089875.1, read on the forward strand.
CATAAAACATACCTCAGTGCAGAGCAGAAAATGTTTTTCAAGAGGAATGGATGAGATTAAACCTCAAAGCTCTCATTAATGCGATTGGAAGCATGATGCCTAATTCTCTCTGATTATGCTAAAAAATTCCAAACCAAAAAAAAAAAAAAAAAAAAAAGAAATGTCATTTCAGAAAACCAGTTGGGGCTGCTAACAGATAAACATGCACTTTTCTGTCATCATTTGCCAAATTGAAGCTCTTAAATCAGGGAAGTAATAGTCAAGGACATCATAAACCTTAAACCTTTCCAAGCTTGCTTATGTAACAGACAAACAAACCCTTTATTCCAAGCGTGAAGAATTCTGTGTTCAGGCACAACAAAATAACCTTAACCTTGCCCTGTAGCTTGCTGGCTTTATGCAGATTTTATTATCCAATATTAGCAGTTAATTATTATCACCTGAGGGCCTTCGTTAAAGAGGCAATCCTTGCTTGCTTAATACATTCATTTCCCGAAAACATTTGGGGGTGCAGGGGCTGAAGTTTCCCTTTTTCCAGAGTAATGCTGCAAGCACCTGGGGTGGGGAGGTGGATCCAGCATCTCCCCCAGGCAGTGGCAAGGGATGCCCAACCCTGGTCCCACTGCTTTGGCAAGTGCTGCCTGCCTGCTAGTTTGTGAGGACATTTACAACATGAAAGGTTTGACGCTTCCGGTGAGATGCTCTTTTGCTTTTTCTACTGCAAAAGAGAAACAAGGCAAGAAAAGCCCGAGTAAACATTTGTCACCAGTTTATGGCTATGTCTCATTCAGCTGGGTGGCTCTGGTGGCCACCATGTCCCATCCCCTGCAGGACACAGGTGCAGTGCTGGTGGGATGGGGACAATAGCCATTGTGCACACATCTCCTGCAAGGGGCTTTCCAGCACACATGGAGGTGTTAAATGCAGTCTGCTTTCCATGCCTCTCTGCTGACTGCAGCTCGTTGAGCCTCCCCTGCCCAGAAATATCCTGTAATTGTATTCTTCCACCTGCCTGCTTTTCCAATCGTCCTGCTTCCAACCATCTTCTCCAGCATGGTGCACTCTGGCCTTTTAGGAAGCCTCTCCTTCAAATCTTTCCTCCTGCCCTTGTTTGCAGTGGGAGGATTTTTTTAAAAAAAAAATTCTTATTTCTCCATGCCTTTGAGGGCCTGCTACTTTGGCTTACTTTCAGTGGATCTGCTGCTCCTTATTATCTGCTCCAGTGCGATCAGAGAGAACCTTTTAAAATTTCATTCCCACCCCCTTCCCCTGAGGCAAAGAAATCATTTAGGCCTGCAGCAGTATTAAAGTTCATCTGTCACTCCCTTTCCACTCTTATCTATCAATGGCCGCACTCCCTCTGGGCTCTGTTTGTTTGCCAAGAACATATTTAGGGAGTCTGTTATTTATCTTTCCTTCTTTCACAGGTTTAACTCCATTTTAGCATTGTATTTCCTCACCACGGCTCTGCAGCCACTCAGCTGTTGGCTCCCCCTCTCTCCATCCTCCTTCTCAGGAAGGTCTGGAAACAGAAATGTGGGCGAGAGCTCAGCCGTTGGCTCCATTGCACCAAGCCCATCTATCTCACCATCGTCTTTGCTGGGCACTGGGTGCTGACCTGGTATTTCCAGCCATCCCTGGCAATGGTCTCAGCTGGGATGCCCCGAGAGCCTTCCCCAGAGGGGAGCCCCCTCCCCATCTTCCCCTGGCACTGCTGCAGGCAGGAGGGGAAGCATTTCCCTTTGATTACCTGAATTTCCATATCCCATTCCATTAATCTGACAAATTTTTTGCCACCTGTCAAAAACAGGAAATTGGATTTGACCTAGATTACAATCTCTAAAAATAATTATTGGTCCCGAGCACTCCCATCTCTTTGTAATCTGAGTATTCATTATCATCTTGATTAATTCTGATGACAGAATGGCATAGGATACCCGGGAGACATGAGACTTCCTCATTTATCTAATTCTTAGGTTAAGTGTGAATACCTTCTGATAAGAAAAAAATGTATAGTACTTGCCCTGCTGCCATCAAACACTTTTGTGCTTAATATAATATTTTAACGAGGTGATGCTATTGAAACATAAAACCTCTGCCTTTGTGTAGGCATAAAATGATTTATTTTCTTTTGGAAATAAAGAAATAGCACTCGTGTAAATCACAAAGTTAAAAAGCCAGAGTAAATTTAAAAAATACATTTTAAAATATATGCAAAAACAGACTGCTTCCAGCCTCACCATCTAATAAATGCATTCGAGAAATTTGTCTGCAAACTGACAGTATCCCAGTTTTACTAAGAGCATTTAAAGGTAGTCGCTTACACACCAGGAAAATAACACATCTTAATTCATGAAAAAGCAGCAGGGAATAGAGGACTTGGCTCCAGGTAGGTAAATACAGATTTAAAATAAAGAAGAGTTATGGCTATGCATAATTCTCGTGTTTATATTGATGTATTATATCTCAGAAAGGGATTTGAAAGGGTTATCTTCACTTGCTGGAGGCTGGAAGAGTTCTAGCCATGTAGTCTCTTTAGAAAGGTCATTTATACATTTGTCTTTAAAAAATTGGATTTATGCTATTGATTGCTAGACTGCAGAGGAGTGAGTAGAGTTCCCCTGTCATTTCAACCTTTCCTCCTCACCCCCTTCTTTTATTACCAATATTTCTCATACCCAGAAAGGCCCCCAGCTGCTCCCAGGGGCTCGCTGCTCCCCTTTGCCCTTCCCTGGCATTTCTGCAAGCTGTGCATTTTGGGCAGCAGTCACTGGGACAGGGCCTGCTCTCCCTTCATCTGGCATGAAAGTCCTCTGGGTTTCTTTGTATTTGTACGAATTTAAGGGAAAAACTGTGCTCCTCACTGAGGGCACAACATCTCCCCAGACCACGCTGTGGCTGTGGTGTGGAAACTTCTGCAATCCTTTGGGCACAGCCAGACCTTTCCCCTCTTTATTTTTCCACTGGCTCACGAAAGCCCGGTTTTCCCCCTGCCCCTTGGTTTGAGGTGCCCAGGGGCAACATCTCCCTGCACCAGCTGCCACCGGACCAGCAGCAGATCATGCCGCAAGCAAGTTAAGCTACAGGATCCCCTTTCCAGGTACTTGCTCCTCTGCCTACAAGGCAAGTCTCGGTTCTCCCGCTCGCCCCTGACAAACTTGCTCGATGTTACTGATGATCCAGGGGCTGGCCGAGATTGCCCCATTCGTTTCATGCTCTTTGTCTTCATCGCATCATGCCAAAGAGTCCAGATGGTGTCTGTACCGCTGTGTATTGCATTTATTCTGTGAGCAGAGCCCAGGGTCGTGTGAGTCCGTACGAACACCAGTCCTCGCTGTCTAATTACGAGGACCCGCGGCTATTCCTTGTCCTTTATATCCAGAACAGTGACTTAGCAAATGAGAGCATAATTATCATGATATTTACATCACATCCCATTACGAAGCCCATTGACCAGATTTACACGTTCATAGCACTGCTGCTTACTGGAGTTCATCTTTCATAACTGCAAAATATACCCCATTACATTATACTGTGGGATGAGGATGGTGCGAGAAAAAAAAGGACCAATATGCACATAAAGCTGTTATTGTGCATATATGGGCAGATCCTCCGCTCACATAAATCAGCACAGCTCTATTGAAGTCATCAACATGATTTACATAAGCCACAAACCCAGCCCACTACATTTGGTCACAGGCATTACAATGGTGTTTTGAGCCACACGTGGTGCTTTCATACATTTTATCGATCTTTATAAGCTCAGGATTTCTCTGGAGGGATCAGTCCTTCTCTCCTCAGCAGCTCTGAGCCATTCTGATTCCGCTCTTGGCTACCTAGGGCCTCTCCAAGTTACGGTTTGGGTATCTGTGGTCTGCCTCTGTTTGCACTCTTCTGCTTCCTTTCCTGCCCTCTGTAGTGTCTGCTTACTTATCATTTGCAACTCTCATTGAAAATTGGCCTTAACAGAAAAAGACGAGCAGGTCTGGGCAAGTAACATCTAATACGTTTATGTGCTGTGACCTCCTAATGTAAAGTTTGCTTTGTGTGGATACAAACAAAAGTAAGCAGCTTTCCTGTAACCTAGCATAATGTAGTTCTTCGCGAAGCAACATAAAGGTGTGTGTGAACAAATTATATACACATGGAGGCTAAGATTTATAGTTCTGCAGAGGCTCAGGATAAAAACATAAATGTACTTTCATTCCAATGTGCCTTTTTTCACTTGATTTAGAGCTACAACAAGCCAAAGTGACCTTAAATCATCCAGGGCTTGTACCATTAAAGAATCACATGTGCAATGTTCATCTTCGCATGTTTTAGTAGCTCTCCAAATCAACATTCACTGGGGACCCTCAGCTTTGTGTGAGACTAAGATTAGCAGGGTACTGACTAGGAACCCTCCTCTAAGCTCCAAAATAAGTCTGAATATCTGTATGTAAAGAAAAAAATTATCTGCTGAAGTCTGATTTTGTCCTCTGGCCTTCACACTCAATGGCAAGCTCCTTTGTTTAGTGTCGAAGCGCTTTCTCTCCAGGTGGGAGGGTGGTGTCTTCTTGAGCCAAAATCCCCACTGCTTGCGGATCAGACAGCGGGGGCAGCTCAGTTTAAGAGCCTGGCAGCTGGCACATTTTTCCTTCCCCAGCAGGAAACTGAGGGTTTCATGTTTTTTAACACAATTCACCAGCTGGGATCATGTCTCCCGGTAAGCAGCCGGATCTGAAACTGCCAAGCCCCCTTCTCTCCCCGCCCCGCCATCTCAGGCTGATACACTCAGACCTGACATCCAACACATGGGGCTGCTGCACTGCTGCATGCTCACAAACCAAGGAAGCCACTGCATGCCATTGTATGCACTGCTGTTGGCTTTTTTTTTTTTTTATACTGACAGCCTCAAGTCCTTCACCAGAACGACAAGACTCGGCTCGGCCATCAAGCAAGAATCCTTTGACCTGGACTGTGGATGATGTGGTTTGGTTCGTGAAGGACGCAGACCCTCATGCTTTAGGTCCCCACGTGGAGCTCTTCAGAAAACATGTATGTAAAAGGCTGCCCTTGGTGTTTCTGGGGAATTTAAGCAAAGTGGACAGGCAGTCCCAACAGATAGCCAGCATGTCTCATACAGACAGCCTGCCTTTGGCTGCTAGAGGCAGCGCCTGTGCTCAGCCCGGTTGAACACAAGGCCCTGCAAGGGGTTCAGCACTTTTGGGGGGGGGGAGGGAGGAAGTGCTGAAGAAGAGCTCACTTATTGTTCAACGAAAAGATCCTACGAATGTCTTTAGAAAATGCTTGCTATTTGTTCCCAGTGTGCCAGCATAAATTGTTATTATGCTAAACCTAAGAGAAAGCACAGAGGATCTAGTGTTCATTTTTCATTGTCAGATTGGCACAAGAAAGCCTTGCCTCAATGACAATTTATTCTCATGATACCTATGATTCTTCTCTGAAGAGCATTTTTTATGTGTCTCTAGATATTTAGCAGTAGAAGCCCAAAAGAGCCAAGATGCTTTTTTTTTTTTTTTTTTTGAATTATGTAACTACATAACCAAATTTAACAGACCTGCTGACTCTCTGGAGAATATGATATAGTAAAGAGGACTGTAAACATACATCTGATCAGGACTTCCTTGTTCTGCTGCTGCATAAGGTGTTGGCAGCACTGCATCCAATGGCATTCCCAGCCTCCTCCATCACTACTTGACCAAATCAGAACACCAGCCTGGGGCATTGAGACAGTGTGCTGGGATGAGAACAACAGAGCATGCACAGTCGTGCTAGGACCAAAGCTGTGCTTACATGCCGGGTGCTAGCCTGTTTTCCCTGCCTTCTGCAGAGAAGTGAGATTTGCACAGCTGTTTAATGAAAACACGGCCTGTGTTGATCTTGTGGGCACAAGGCAGATAAATAAGCCACAGGCAGACTTGCTTTGGCATGAGCTTTGAGACTATCAGAAGGGGTTGTGCACCAGGAGAGAGCCCTGCACGCGATGGAGAGAGAATTGCCATGGTCTGCGAGACATTCCTGTACATTGCAAAGAAGAGAAATGTTTAATCTTGTGAGATATGTACAGTGCGAAAGCACCATTTTTGTCCAGTTTCCACTCCTAGCAAAGAATGGCACTGCGTGTTTTTACACAGCGGCAGGGCGGTGACACACTCTGGGCGGTCAGTGGGCCAGCTGCACCGAAGCATGCCATGCCACAATACTGCTGCTGCTCTGTGACCGGGGAGACCAAGCTAAATTGCCCCTAAAGACCATCCCCGTCAGCCTTTGTGAAGCACCCGGCACCTACGGGCTCTACTTATCACTGGCTTCCTTGTAAAATATGCAGCAGGATTGAGAACCTGGGTAAGATTACCACACAACTCAATTCAATTACGCCTTCGAGTTATATATGTCCCTGCAATTTTTCAGCCTTCAAATCTCATCTGGATTAGCATGGAGACCTCAGAGGTGAGAGACAAGTGATTAGTCCATTAACCTTAGCCATATCTTCCTGCGTGTTCAATCTTTCTATGAAGCAGGTGCATAATTTACTTAGAAGCACTTACTGTCATTGACAAGGCCCAGCTATCACCTGGAAGTGTTGCTTTGGCAGTCAGCTCATCTCAGCTGTGACAGCAGGAGGAAAAGGGTGGTGGGGCCACGAGGAAGGGAAGGGTGGGGGAGGTATCCTGCATGTGGGCAGATCTCTTTCCCATTGCTGTATGAAGCCATTTGGGTGTTGACCACAGTGCCCAGAGCTGGCTCTCCCAGCAGCAGGGAGGTGTAGCCTGCATCGGTCACAGCTGCAGCGTGCCTTGCGGGATGATCGTGGCTCTGGCTCTGCTCTTCTCACCACGAGCAGGAGCCTGTTCTCTTGCCAAGACACCCAAGACAGCTCCTGAAGGGTCCACCAAGACCACGAAACTGCCTACGACCTCCCCCCCGTCATACAAAGGAGCCGTGGGCCTGGCAGGGACCTGGCGGCAGCTCTGCGTGAGAGCCCCGTGCAGTGCTCTCTCAGCAACACGCAGGCCATGGTAGACAGGCTGGGGGAAGGGAAACAGGGGAGCAGAAAGAGCTATGAAGGGAATTAGCAGGTAGAAAATTCAGGCTGGAAGGGCTTGAAGAAATGTTATGGTCTGACAGTTTAATTATGGCCGGTGATTGGCAAACGCATGTATGGAGGAGACAAAAACCTTTGAGTTTAACATAATGAATACCATTTATTTAAAGAGAAACCTGTCTCTGCCAGTGCTAGACATCACACTTGTGAGCTTGCATCTTTCCCTAGACTTTCTTCATATCAACTGTAGGGGCACTGACTGCTGAGCTGCCACTTGCACTCCTGTTACAGGTGGTGGCCTTACCAGGTCTGGTGTCTGTTCACAAGACTGTGGAGCACTAAAAAATAAAAAGTTTTTTTATTCCTATTTGAGATATAGATCCTCATGTTTTTGATTTTACTCATAATTAATTGCTTAAACACTCATGAAGATCTGGACTTGCATCTTTCTCATTAAAAGTCTCACCCACAGACATCCACAGCCCGGTGCAATTCTTGTTCACATGGCACGGGGCTTGTTTAGGGGCTACTCTGCTTTTTGAGCTGTGTCCTCAGACCAAGTTCTGCAAAAACCTAGCACAAACACAGTAGTACTCATTCCTGCATGTGGAAGCTGTATGTTTACTCCCCCTGTATCATCTCACAGCTCATACATTTGCTGCTCCCACCCCTTGCAGGAACACAATGTTGTCCTGCAATATCCTAACTTGCAGTGGGCCAGATCTCAACTAATGTGGTACAAACTAAGCACGCTGAATTTTACCAGCTCCAGAGCCTATTCAAGACCAGCTGGCTGGGGCTACTGCAGACTTGGGGAGCATGTTATAGAGTCTTTCAATTTTAAAATTATTTTTTAAAGGGCTGACACAGTAATACTAAAGAGAAGTCGAGCCAACAATCTGCACAGGGACATGGCTAATATGGGATATTTAATTGGATATGAATGCTCCCTCTGGCATACGCTAGTCATGGAGTTTAATTTTGACCCCTACACAGAAATAATAAAGGAAATAATAAAATGCTGAACTCAACATTTAGAAACAGCTGCAGTCACACCAAACCCTTGACAGAGTTTTTACCTTATGGCATCACAGGTCCAGGAGTTTGTTTTTCTTTCTTAAGCAAATATTAATTATATGCAATATTTAATCTTCCTTTCCTTAACTTCCTTAAAATAATGGAAAAGAGAGGGGGAGGAAAAAGAGTTCCTGTAATGGATAGAGTGGGGGTTGCAGAATGAAGAGCATCAATTGATTGAGTTAATCAGAAAGTGACCTTAACTGCTCATCAGCTAAATCATCTGCTGAATGGAATAATAATGATCAGGGCAAATTAGGATCCATAGTATTGCTTAATTAGTAGGTAATGGATCACAGAGGAAAGACGTGACCATCGAAAATGTAGAATACAATATATACAGCACTAGCGTGTTTGTTTGTATGTATGCACACACACGGCATTAGTTATGTTTTAGCTGTGATGATCCAAGTAAGGAAGTGGAGACTGAGAGGAGAGGTAGTATTTTTAAGCAGATCCACTAATGTAGCTAGGGAAAAAAACAGACAAGCTCAGGATCCAAGAAAGGACAGTGCATTTGAAAGCTTCTGTGTTGTACAGTCACAAGAAAGTCCATAGTAAGACAGTGTCCTGTGTCTGTGCATCGGTGCTATCCTCTGCTCAGTACAAGAACTTCGTAATTACAAAAGGTTTTCAAGCCAACAGGTCTGGGATAAAGAGCTGAACTTGGTGACAATTTCCACCACTTAGATGAGGGTAAAATTAAATTTGAATAAATTTTGTTAATAAATCCAATTAAATATGTTGCTACTGTCTTCATTTCAAGAAATATATATATATATCACTGGGTGTAAGAGGACTGGGGATATGTGAAATGTGTAGATAATCAGGGACAAAGCTGGAACTGAGGGTGTGCTATCAGCAGTTCATGAGGCCACATCCTTCTGTCTCTCCATCACTCACTCCTTTCTCTTAAGGTCAACTGTTTTTTCTCAGAATTGGGTTTAGAGCAACCCTGATTTAAAAATTAAAAAATAAAAATCCTCATGATTTTATGCCAAGTAATTGAAAACATAGACGAACCTTAGAGCTCCTTGAAGAACAAAAGTAATATTTGATTAAAGCCTCCTTTAGAGCTTCCTTTTTTCCTACCTTAGCTCTCAATTTTTTAATGAAATTTCAGAATTCCTGGCATTTCAGCCAGCTCTGTTCTAAGACATGCTGTTTCTGATTCACCTTGTTTAATGCGTCAGGACGCAGCTCTGCTGTCTTTCTTTCGCAGTGCTGGAAGGGAGGTTAACACATTTTGATTCTCTTTCTCTCTTTTGAAACCAGGAGATTGATGGCAATGCTTTGTTGCTGCTGAAAAGTGACATGATCATGAAATACCTGGGGCTGAAACTGGGACCTGCGCTGAAACTGTGCTACCACATTGATAAGCTCAAGCAAACCAAGTTCTAACAATTTCTTGAACAACAGCAGAACCTGACCTAAATCTAGACAGAAAACTAAAGGTAACGTGCTGCCTTACAGAAATGCATTATTTTGCAGATTGTTTTCCCCTCTTTTTTAGCAAAGACTTTGCCTTTTTTAACATTTGTGCATCTTCACAATTTTTTTAATCCAATGGGAGCTTTTGGGTTGTTTGTGTTAATAATTTGCCAAAAAAGTATATACTTATTTTGTACCATTGATATTATTATGATTATAGTAAGTCCTATTTTTGTAATTGGAAGTGGGAAATCAAAAGCAAACACAGCGACGGTGTACGCTGAGGACTGCTGGCAGACAAACCGAGGGTCCTGCACCTGCTGCAGGGCCACCGCTGGGTGCCAGCTCCACCGCCGGTGCTCAAGGCTTTGGGGAAAGGGTGGCCTTTGGTCCTCTGTCTTGTGATGGGAATGACCCTGTGTCTTGCACTATCATCTGGAAAACTTGAATTCTGCAGTTTGAAAATGAAAAAAAAAAAAAAAAAAAAGGAAAGAAAGAAAAGGGGGGAAAAAAGAAAAAAAAGAAAAAAAATAAAATTTAAAAAGAAAAAAAAAAGGATAAAAAAAGTGGGATTGAGGGATTTTTTTGCAGCCGAAGTACTTTTTCCCACTAGAGGGAGCAGCCCTAACAGACTTGGGGCTGGAGCCCTGATGACACAGTGCTTTCTGTCTGATGAGCTTTGACCATCGCAACTCTCCCAGCCAGCACATCTCTAAATACTGACAAAGAATCGCAGGCTCCCAGCAGGATAAGCCGTCACCGTTTACAGATAATTATTTCAAGAAAAGCCCAAATGCAGAAAGCATTTCTGACAGGATGTTTCCCGTTAAGCCGAAGAGGGGGTGGATGGCTCCCATGGTGTCTGGCGTACTCAGCTGTCGTCTCCCTTCCTTTCTGGCTGACGTATGGTTTTTGGCACTCTTTTAAGAAAAAGCAGAATTTCTGTTTTTGGTCTCGTTTGTGCTTTTGCAAAGTGAGGGGGCCGGGTGGGAGCATTCCCCATGAGAAGCTGGCAAGGCAAGGCACATCACTGTGCTTGTGGACAGGTCCGGGGCAGATGCTGTAGGGTCGGTGCCTGATTGCATTGCTGCAGAGGGCAATGCACGCTTGCTTTCAGTACATATGCAGCTTTTCTGGGCTTTAAGTCTCAAGTGGATTCAAAGTAATGCCCTCCTGCCTCTTACTGAAATCTAAAAGGTGCTCGTTGATACTCTGTGCAGCCAGGCTAAGAGAAGGACAGGTCAAAAGCCAAGGAGGCAATTTGTGGGGTGGGTGTGTCCTCAACTTCATCCTTCACAAATAAAGATGATGAAGGGACACATCCATGAGGTTTAAACCCCTTGGTGCATGACAAGCAGTGGTGGCAAATGTTTGTTGGTCATGCCGGTTATTTTAGAGCACACCTCAACTGAACTGGGAGTTCAACTGAACTGGAGGCCTGATAATATACAAGATGTCAAGCCATCCGAGGCTGTTTATGGGTATTACCAAAAATACTAATGGAATACAATTCAATTTGATGCATGTTGCTAGAATATAACTCTTATGAAAAGGTACCGGTTCAGGACCTAACCATGAAAATCCTTGCAGCCTACACATGTTTGCAGAATTGGAATTGGAAATTGGACCAGTTTTCAGCAAATCTTGTCTTCATGTTGAAACAACTCCCAGATGACTAGCTGAACAAGTGTGCTAAATGAAAAGTCATGTATTACCCAGTGACGTAATATACTGGACCCTAAGCATGCTGATACTTAGGACCCCCACCTGCATCTCTTTGTGTCCATGTGGTACGGAATGGATATCTGTTCAGCCAGATATCTGGTTGAGACAGAAGCCACTTCACATCAACATGAAAACTGTGCAGTTTATTTTCCACTCTTGCATTTTTAAAACATGAATCTTTTCCCACAAAGATTCCCAAAATACATAAAAAAATATTGCTGTATTAGTAGTATTACCTTCAGAATGTCCTCTGACAAACATTTCTCCATACCTTGGAACTTAATTAACCTTTTTTTTTTTTTCCAAAAGATGATTTAAATTCCTCCACTTAAAAACCCACCTTGCTGTACCAGGTAGTCAGAGCTGGTTAGAATTTATCAGATGGCTTTAATGCTGGAAAATACAACTTTGTCAAAAGCAAAACTTTGTAAAATCACGTCACTTTCAAATGTAAAATTCTATTTAACTGAAGCTGTAGTTTTTGGTAATGTCAAAACATCATTTTGACATTTTGGAAACGAAACATTTTTGTTTAGAAAAGATTTTTATTGTATTTTCATAAAGAGTCTGTAACCTCACTTTTTGTTCTGAGAGTGGAAAAAAAAAAAACACAGAGCTACATAATTTCCTGAAAAAGAGTCATTCCCATTCAGCTCTGTGTCTCACCTATCTTCTGTCTTCCACCTTCCCACCGCAGAGACTGCAGCTGCGAAGCCCAGTAACACCAAGGCAGTATTTCTAGATTCCTTAGTGGCAACGATGTTCATACATGTAGTGTGCTGATGTCGTTTTCATGTATGTATCTAATGTATACAGTCAATGGTGCTATCTATCTCATTTCATATGAAACTTCTAGACATGACAGGACGATTCAGGCCATGATATTTAATGCACTGCCTTTTACAGGGGAGGTGTTTAGGGACTTCATTTTACATCTGAGTAAAGTTTATAAACGAAATCCCTCACTGTGTGTTTATTCTCCAAAAGGCAATTAGGGGGCAAACATTACTGCAGTAATATTGCTATTAATAACCAATTTTTCCCTTTCGAGCCTTGCCAGGGAGGGTGGTTAAGCTGTGCAGAGGGTGTCAGGCCATTTCCTGGGAACAAGCCCTCGAGAGTCAGAGAAGGCATGTCACCCGCCTCTCAATTAGCTGCTATTTTAGACGTTGCCAGAAAAAATTGCTTTGCTTGCTTTCCTCTTCACAGCTCTCACTTCAGCCTGCCTCCAACCAAGCTGTATTTCTGAACTCTTGCAAACAGGTGGGTGGATGCGCCTGCCCCCAGGTGCGCACTACATGCGCCTGGTTTCTGCTATTCAGCACTCACAGCTGGATCAGGAGGCTCTTCGCTTGCTTTAATCAATTTCAGTACTTTATGGGCATTTGCTTTAAACACACACACACACACAATATGAGCAAATTCAAAGGGTTTGAGGAGAGCTCTTCCTTTGCTGAGGTTCCTGTTGCAAAGCATGAGGAGCAGCAGAGCCGGTGGTCCCAGGCAGAGCAGCTTCTCCCATCCGCCCTCGCATGGACCCGCTGTCACAGCCTCTTCTCCCACGCTGACAAATGCCTCCCTCCCCTGCCAGCCTTCACTGAGCTTCCAGAAATGCCCATGGGAATGCTTCCACTGCTCTGAGCCCACTTTCTTGCTTGAGGAGCACGGCGGCCTTTGCAGTGTTAGCAGCTCGGCTCAGCATGATTAATGCAGCCAGGCAGCCTTGAGACTGGCATGTAAAGCATCACTCTGGGCTGTTATTGCCCTTAAATTGATTGCTGGATTTCTATAGGTTGTCAGCAGTCTTCAAGAGTCACACATCTTTCTTTCTTAAGGAAAGGATGGCTGCTAAGTGGAACATTATTAGCAAAAATAGCAATAATCAGCGAAAGAATAAGAAAATGGACGATGAACTTTAGGCATGAACAATTCCCTTGTGGGGTTAGTGGCAGGGGCATGAACAATCCCCTGGTGCATTTAGCACTGCTCCTGCAAGGCAAGATGGACATAACAGCATGGGAGCGTGGCATTGGGGAGGCAGAAGCTGGAAAGCAGGACCAGGACTCCAGCAACACATCTTCCCTTCCCTTCCCTTCCCTTCCCTTCCCTTCCCTTCCCTTCCCTTCCCTTCCCTTCCCTTCCCTTCCCTTCCCTTCCCTTCCCTTCCCTTCCCTTCCCTTCCCTTCCCTTCCCTTCCCTTCCCTTCCCTTCCCTTCCCTTCCCTTCCCTTCCCTTCCCCCTTCCCTTCCCTTCCCTTCCCTTCCCTTCCCTTCCCTTCCCTTCCCTTCCCTTCCCTTCCCTTCCCTTCCCTTCCCTTCCCTTCCCTTCCCCCTTCCCTTCCCTTCCCCCTTCCCTTCCCTTCCCTTCCCTTCCCTTCCCTTCCCTTCCCTTCCCTTCCCTTCCCTTCCCTTCCCTTCCCTTCCCTTCCCTTCCCCCCCTTCCCTTCCCTTCCCTTCCCTTCCCTTCCCTTCCCTTCCCTTCCCTTCCCTTCCCTTCCCCCCCTTCCCTTCCCTTCCCCCTTCCCTTCCCTTCCCTTCCCTTCCCTTCCCTTCCCTTCCCTTCCCTTCCCTTCCCTGGCTTGGCTCTTCCCAAGCAGCAAGGAGAGAAGCAGAGGAGGCACCCAAGGGTAAGAGCAGGTACCACAGTGCCAAAATCAGCCACTGGCATGTCTGTCCGTCCCTACACAGATTTTGTCTCTGCTTTCCACCAACCCACCCCTCTGAGCTGGTGTTAGAGGATTGCTCCGCTGGCTCATGCTGCTTCCACATCAACCCGCTTGGGGTTGCTAGGGAAATAGTTCATTATAGGCACTTTGGGGTAAAAATTCAGGGAAATATCAGGTCAGCAAGAGCCCCTCTCCCCTTCCAAACGTTTCTGCGTGCAAAGCCTTAACACGACAGCTCCAGAGCAGGTCCCACGCACTGCTGCTCCCCTGCCACTGGTAACTGAGTTGGCTGGAGCCGTGTGGATTTTGCTTCTCACACCAAGAAAAGTAGTCCTAAATTTGCACCCTTTTACCTGAGAAAGCAGGCAAGTCTGCGCACACATTGCCTCCAAGTCCCTGCGATAGTCACACGCTGCCTTCTAATCCGTGGTCCCTTCATGGACAATTGGAAACCCATCCCCTTGGAAATCTAAAATTCTGCTTGAGAAAGAATCGCTTTTATTCGCTGCCACGAGTTAAATATTATGGAAACATGTCTGCTAACAATTTGCTTTGTGTAATTTGCACTAATGCTAATAAGCAACAGCTGCGATGCTTCCTGCTGTAAATTCTTTTGTGGTTGCAGTGGTATTATCACATATGTACTTCACAAATACGATGGACTCTAGCACAGCTCGCTCCTTCTGGCACCAGCTCTGGCAAATCCCCTCGCCTCGGCATTACAGCTACACGGATGTGAATTTATGGTCTCGTCTCCCTTCGTTCCCCGAGCCCCAGCTCCCCACCAGGTGCCTGCAGCCGAAGGGGCGAGTAGGTCAGGGTGTGCATGGGGCGGTCCGAGGGGATTGATGTCCCCCGCCAGCCAGATTTACTGGGGTTTGGGCATGGAGGTGCTGGTCGGAGGCTAAGTGCGGAAGAAATAAAGATTCACTTAAGGAAAAGAAAGAAATGATGGTGTGCGATGCACTGCCACCACAAGGCTTCAGCTGAAACCCAAGAATCTCTCAACTTAAGCTCGAGAAAAATGTTTCCCTCGCTCGCAATGCTAAATAAAGCACGCCAGACCAAATCCAGGTCCCACCGAGGTCCACGTAAGTTTTCCTATTGGATTCGTAAGGGCTTGGCTCATAAAGCAGGTCAAGCTTCAGCCTCGTCCCGCAGCAACTGGAGCCTAACAAGCTATTTCATCCCCCCTTGCAAAGAGCGGAGACGGCCGCCGCCGGCCAGCCCTGCTCCTCTGCTCCCGGGAGCTCTGCTGGCTTCCTGGTAGAGAGCTCTTCCAGCTGCACATCGACCTGATCCTGACACTTTCTCCTGTTCATTTTGGGTTGTAGCTGCAAGTTTTGCGGAGCGTGGTTTGGGTTTCCCGCTTAGCAGCAACGCAAAGCGCTGAGGATTTCAGCCGTGCCGCTCGGCAGAAACTCACCCCGGTCTGAACATGACTTCACTGAGAGATTTCCACAAGTTCTTGAGGCGAAGCCCTCAGTGGGATTTAAAAATAAAACTTTTCGAAATCAACCCCGGTGACCTACGATTATTGGCTCCTTTAGCATCTACAGCACTTCATCATACTTCAAACAGCTGAGTCTCTTGGCAATGCCACAACCGAACGGGGATGGCTGACGGGGCTTCAGGAAAGTCTCCATCCCTGACTGCAGAGCCTTGCTCCTCTCGGCCTACGGGCAGCTGCCAAAAAGCAGCAGTTGAGGCTGGACAGGGGTGTGTACGTGTGTCGGTGAGTGTGTCTGTGTGTCTGAGCACGTTGCTTGGAGAAGCCTGCCTGGCTGCATGGACAGGCCGTGAAGAGAGTGAAGTAAAAGCAGAGTAGAGCAGCTAGGAAGGATGGCCCTCAGAAATGGCCAAGGCACAGGCTTCAGTGGTGTTCCCATGTAGTTCGTGCCCTTTTCCAGGGCACATACAGAAACTGATCTTTCCCTGAATAGAGAAGTATGTCTTCATTAACCGTGGTTTTCCCTAGGTGATATAAAGGACTGGGATCGTGCTGTCCTCTTCTTTCTGAGCACAAAATGCAGGCAACCAACATCCTGTTATCAGAGATCTCTAAAAGGATGGGGAATAGGAAAAAAAATAAACCCCAATAAATACAGAGACGAGGACATTTCAGAATGGAGCCGTTTCACAGCTTTTAGTGTCTTTCAGGTGAAACATGGGAGAAGGGGTGGGGAAAGGGCTTCTGAATTGCAGTGAATCCAACGCAGTGAAAGACTAGTGATTAATTTTATTCCTCACTTTGATGGTTTCCTGATCTGTAATGTGTTTTATGGCCCTGAGCATTTGCTGTAGTGGCAGTATTGTGAATTGATCCATGTGTCCAGGTTCCACTGAAACCAAATGACTGTTTCTAAAACCTATCCGTCTTCTTCATGGCATCGCTAATATGTTGTAGCATCCAGAAGGCTTCTGACAAGCTTGGCATGAGACAGTATTAAAAGAAAAAGATCTTTTTTATTTCCTTTGTGGCACAAAAGCTTCAAAAAGCAGCTACAGTCATAGCTGTTTAGCAGGTTAATATTTACCATCTTTTCATTTTATTCCTCTTAGAAATCTTGTAGTAAAAGAAAGTCTCTAGTTTACACAGTCTATGTGCTTACAAGAAGTCAATCTAAATTCCAGTCTTCCACTGACGCTGTTGTAAATTTGGTAGACTTGTTCCACATCTTTACCAGTGTCAATGAGATCTGTGTCTGACACTACTAACAGCTCAACTACAGGTATGTTAGGCTGCTGTTATCAGAACTTGCTATAGGTATTTGTGTTACAATGCTGTGCAGAGATTGTGCCTAGTGCTGTGCAGATGGATTATGAGGGACTCAGCCTGCCCTGGAGAGCTGACAGCCTCATGGGGCAAAGAGACAGCTTAAGGGGAAGGGTCTGCTAGAGGTGGTTTTCCTTCCCTTTTCCAGGCAAAGGTTAAAACCAGACAGAAGTCAATGGCATGAATTTTCCTCCAGACACATACGGTAAAAATAGCAGAAGACTGAGAAAAATGAAGCAAAACTTTCATGAGGGGGAACCTTATTGCCTCCTTCCCAACACTGTTAATCACCTTTGGTGAAGCCAGAAGGCTGACCCCAGACCTTCTGGTCTGAATCTAGTGCCTTAACCAGAAGACCATCCGCTCTCACCATATCCCGACCTTTCTCCCTCTGCTGTCCACATCTGACTTGCTCCTCACATAGCCCTTGCCCACACCTTCTTTATGTACCTACACAGGCTTTTAAAGGTCGTATAGTCCCTTATCCTGACAGCATTCTTCTCCCTCTTAGTCATCCTCCACCCTCCAGTCCTTTCCCCTGAACCTTCTCAGCCCTTTCCCTTCCTATTTCTCCACTGTAGTTACATTCTTTTTTTTTTTTTTTTTTTTTTTCCTCCTCAGGTCCTCTCTGGCAAGATCTCTTCTTCTCTTCCTTCCTTTCCATCTTTCAGTGACCAAAAATGTGTCTCCTTCACTCTTTTTGCAACATCTTCTTTACCTTATGGCTCTTCTCTGCTCTTCCATTCTCAAATTTGTTTCTCCTTTCTCTTTCTCTGTAGTTTTCTGCAACCCTTTCTTTCCTTTCAACCAAGTGCCCTTTACAGGAGATCCTAGGACCAGTTCTGCTGTGACAGAGTACCACACACCAACATCTTTGAATTAGGTTGTCTGTATTTTTTTTACCTCTTCTTTATCTTGCACAAAAAGCTTTCCACTGCTTTTGTTCACCAGCACGAAAGGCACTTTTTGAGGCTGGTTTTTAACCAGTTGGCCGATTGCTATTTGCAATAAATACCTCATTAAAGGCTCAGCACTTTTACACAGGGTGAGTGCAGTTTTCCCCTCTTCCGTCCATCTTTCCCCGTCCTGCCTCTTGATGGCCAAGCAGCTTAAATGCTCATAGGTTGGAAGGGACCCGGTTACACTGCTCACTGGAATGAATCCTCCGCTCTTGCCCCATTGCTGATGGGTGTCGAAGCCGAGCCTGGCCCCGCGAATGGCACACCATTAGGCAGGTGCGGGCAACCGGCGTGCCAAGCTCAGAGCCACCAGCGTCACTCCCACGGTCTGGAGAGGGGCCAGCTTGCCATCAGCCTGGATTGGAGAGTTGGTTGGAAAGAAGAGGTGCCCACTGCCAACGATAAGGACAGCAGGAGGTGGGAAAGAGCCACCCAGCTGGAAGAAGAGTGGCGTTGGCCAGCTGGGAGGCGGAGGTGGGACAGATGAAATCAGCAGTGAGGGAAGGCCATGCTCGTAAGCCTACATCAAGCACTGTGAGGACGCCCGTGTGGCAGCGGGCGTTGCGATGTGTACAGCATCATCCTTCATACTGAAATACGTGCAGTAACGCAGGGCAGATTCACACATGGATGCACAAGTGCGAGTTTAGAGTAATGACTGTAGCTTCTGTGGGGCTACTGCATACTTCTACCAGTGGGAATGAGATCAGATTTTGGCTCTAGGTCTCTGTTTCCACACAGTGTGAAGGATGAGAGCATAACAGCTCTCTTCCAGCTGGAAAGGGGCAGCCTTAAGTCAGGCCACAAAACAGCGCAAGTCCTGCTCACACTTCTTTTTTAATGGTGCTCCGAGCTCCCTTCCAGTTCCTCAGCTTTAGCTTCCAAGGCTAGTGAAGCATGCACGGGTTTTTTTAATGTATGCACAGCTATCAGTTTTTCTATTGCTAATTGGACTCAAAGTGTGTTAGCTTTGATTTTTAATATGATCTGTAATTTGCTAGATAAGCCTCAGTTTCTGCAGCAGCTGGATAAGCAGGGCTGCTTTCATCGCATCTCGCAGGTATTTTTACAATCTTGGACTTTTTTGCCTATCTACTGTATACTAATCTTGTCCTCCTTGAATGGCGAACGACATCTCTTTCATGGTACTGTACAACCTTCAGAAAAGGGCATCACACATCAAGCAAATACATAAAGCTATTTTATTTTTGTCAAGCATATACAAAATCTGCCAGAGAGGAAAAAAAAAAATCTGAATATACAAACAATTTATTTATAATCAAGGGTTCAAACACACACTGCCTTGCATTCAGCCGCTCCCAAACTTATTACAGTCCATACCACTTAATACTGACACAGACAACGTCTCCACACCTCACATCATTCGAAAAATGTGTTTGTGACTGCTCTTATCCAAATCCCACAGGAGCTAGCAGGAGCCCATCCAGCATGCGGCACAGGCTTCTCCTCCGTGACTGGTCTCCGAGCAGAGAAATCAGCTGGCATGCACTCGCTCACCAGGCTTCCTTCCTCTGCCAGTGTATATACAAAAAGAGAATGTAAATAGCGAGATTTCCTTTTTAATAAAAATGTGCTGTAGTGATAAGATTATGGGCTTGAATGCTGTTGACTGCAGTCTTAGGTCTCGTGACTCAGTGTAAGGTCTGCATAAGGCAGATTTATTTTGGAAGTCCGTGGCTGGGATTCTTTCACATGTTTTCATCATTCTGCCTGGTTTTACTCCACACCAGTGCCACCAAGCTCCAGCTTTTCCTGATGGCAAAAGGCAGCTGGGTTTATTCCACCAGCAGCGCAACTTTGCTAACGGCAGCCCTGTGGGCTATATGACATGAGTGATGCTGTCTGGGGCTCCAGTGGAAAGAAAAGTCTGTGTCCATCGCCCGCTGATGGTGCCTCCTACCCCATCTGCAAAGCGTAGCACCATCCCCCTTCTCAGGGTGTTTTGCTCCTGTCCTGCTGTGTAAACCTGCCCAGGCTGCTGCTTCTCTCACGCGAATATAAATCCAGTCTATCCCCACCAGAGTCAAAGTCAGGATTTCTCTGTTTTACACGCTTTTGCCTTAGTACTGATTTGGTTTTCTTTCTTTCAATGAGAGAGAAGCAAAAAAAGCATCGTATCCCATGAACGCTTTGGGGTCCCAGTCCAGCCGTGCAGTTCAGTGACGTTTAATGCCAAGCACACACCTGCACATCACTGACCTCAGTGTGTCTTGAGCTTTGTTCCAAGCTGGCCACCTGACATGTTTTTCTGAGCCTAAATATTTTCTAATTCTGTGAAGTCTTTGTAATTCTTTCACTTAATGCTCATTCTGCTATCCATTCATTTTACTTAGCACAATATTCTAGCATTAATTTATTTTGCCATTATTGTCAGGAGGTGCTAAATAATTGGGGGTTACAGAAAGAGCTTATATGCCAATGACTTTTGCTAATGTGAGTCTTCTCCATTTTCAATCAAGAACAGTTACTAAAGATGATACACAAGATATATTGTTGATTATGCCAGGGTTACCATATGATGCTAACAATAATCAGGGAAAAGACATCTGCCCCTTAGTTCTACTTATTTAAAAAGCAAAGCAAACCCTTTAATACTTTGCTGTTTATCAGCTATTAAAACCTCCCCTAATAAATAATCTCCAACAGTGAACATTATATTATACTGAATAGTTCTGTATGCACTTTGCAAATATGCAAACAATGGAGAGCTGAGGTAAAATGAATGTGGAGTTTATGGATTAGAATAACACGAGAATAAAATACGTGGAGCCCTAGAGCAGCACGGTTATGACAAGCAGCATATTAGTATTACTCTCAGCCCACTTTAAAGGGTTTTATTGAAGTGATTTGTCTTCAGCTGTGGAGGTGTGTGCCTTTCTATGTGTATGTACATGCAGGTCTGATGTACGCACACAGATATGCACCTGCCCACCGTGTGTACATGTCATACATATGCACACATCCTAACAAAATGGTAACTGTTGAATTAGCATGTTTTGTATCGGTGGGTCCAATTTATCCATTCTTAACATACGCAGTGTCTAAGTACATACGCAACCATTTTGCAAGCATAGTGTCAAACTGTGATTCTTCTATTGTTCCTGCAGGCATTGTTTTTTTATTATTTGTAACTTACTCCTTCCAGTGGATTCTCCATCACTATATAGAGGCATGTATTTTAATGTATAGCTGTATATTTACTGTTCTGTGTGCTGTATGCTACTGCTTGCATCTTAATTAAACTGAGTGTTACTGGACTTAACATACTTAATTTTGTACAACGGAGTTTTGCTTGGGTTTCACGATTTGATGCAGTATGTTTAAGAATGTAGAATAGAGGGAGATCAGCTATGAAAAAGCAAGGATGTCCCATACTTTCAGATTTATGTTTCATAGAAAAAGCCTGTACTTTCTTTTAGTATTACAAAATTATTTCTGTATTTTTAATAAAGAATTGGATTTACTTGGTTCTATGTATGTTTTATCTAATAAACTGTATTTTTTAAATAAGTGCCTGGTCTCAGCTGAGGGAGCTGGGCTTGTTCAGCCTGGAGAAGAGGAGGCTCAGGGGCGACCTCATCGCTCTCTACCTTTATACTGGACTTAACATACTTAATTTTGTACAACGGAGTTTTGCTTGGGTTTCACGATTTGATGCAGTATGTTTAAGAATGTAGAATAGAGGGAGATCAGCTATGAAAAAGCAAGGATGTCCCATACTTTCAGATTTATGTTTCATAGAAAAAGCCTGTACTTTCTTTTAGTATTACAAAATTATTTCTGTATTTTTAATAAAGAATTGGATTTACTTGGTTCTATGTATGTTTTATCTAATAAACTGTATTTTTTAAATAAGTGCCTGGTCTCAGCCTTTATACGTGTGTCATGCTTATGGACACACAAAGCATTTTTACCTATCAAATTCCCTGTGGCTGAGTCCGCAGCTCTGCTAATGCCAGAATTGCCTCCTACCCTGGCCAGTGCAGAGCTAATCTCACATTTTTTATTCACATTTCTCTGCTATGCAAATAAGAGATGGATACCGAGGTGTCAGCTTCTTGATAAATCTCCACTGTGATACATTAGCATCAATGCTCATTTGCAGGGCAAGCAGTTTCTTTGGTTCTCTGCTGAATTAAGGGTAGGGTGTCAATTTGAAGCAAGGGTGCAGCACACAGGCAGATGCCTAGTCCCTCAGGCTGCATCTACATGGGCAGACCCTGCTCTCATTTATGCTGATATAAAACTGAAGTGGCTCAGCTGAAGTCATTACTGTTATTCTGGATTTGCACTGGGGAGAAAACAAGAAGAAAATTTGTCCCAAGACCATAATATTTCAAGGTTGA
Source organism: Anser cygnoides (assembly GCF_040182565.1). NCBI lineage: Eukaryota > Metazoa > Chordata > Aves > Anseriformes > Anatidae > Anser > Anser cygnoides. The sequence continues at coordinate 74,230,798 of NC_089875.1, forward strand.
TCTGCCCACTTTATACACTGCCAGCTAGTGGAATACTCTAGCAATGTCTCAATAAAAAGCCTGAAAAAGAGCCAAAAAAATCTCAGCTCAACTACTATTAAAAAACTTCCCCTAGAAAGTAAGAAATGCTTTCCCTGTTATGTAGAGTCAGCTCTAGCTATCCAAGAAATACATTGCAGTGAATGATTCCCCTCTTTTTTGCCCTTTAATTACACTTTCCTCTATGATGCTATCAACACTACAGCATGATGAAGTTTCCCTTGAAGTCAATTTGCCATCCATGTCAGTGAAAGCGAGAATAGGCCACTGGATAATAATCTTTGGGTCTTATCTTCTTATTGCTCTCCGTAATTGGGTAGAAATCAGCTGCAAAAACTAGCGTTATTGAAAAGGTAGCTGCACGTATCCAAGAAATGATAGCAAAGAAAAGTGGGTTCAGGTCACCCCTTGATTTCTGGCCCCTCTTTATGAGCCCTGAATATAAGGTAGACTCTAAAAAATGTTTTGAAGTTGTCTTTCCTTTCACCATTCCTTTTTGTGCTGAGACCAAAGATGAAGCCCTGTGAGGTAGGTAGCAACCCAGGTGCTGCTCAGCCCCAGCTGTGGCTTCTCGCTTGTGCCTCCGTTCAGGGGACAAGAGAAAGAGCAGGAAAGTACGTGTCCCAGTGTTGAGAGCCAAAGGCCTCGACGAAGTCAGCAGGAAGCCCTGGGCCAGCTCCTGCTGATGGCCACAGTGTCCTCTCCCCCGTCATGGTGCCCCGTGGATGGGCAGCGGATCGCGGTGCTAGGCCATGGTTGGTACATCAGGCCTGACCTCGGTCACACACCTCCCTCGTGACCCTAAACAACGGGCTGCGGCACTTGGGCTCTTCTGGCTATGAGAAATTTGCCTTTTTTCACCAGACTGCTCTTTTATCTCCAGACTTTAAAGCCAGAAGGAAGGTTTCCTTCAGACTGAATATATGCAGGAGCTGTGTGAAGTCACTTAGAGCCTGGCTTCTAAGGTGAAGCGATTTAACTTCATAGTTGGTTTACGTGCCTGCAAAGTGCTCAGTCCTCCTGGTTCGAAGCTCAGGCACCGTCTGTAATAAATATTGGGGGGAGGGAAAAATCTTCTTCCTTTGATTGTAAGAAGCCTATGGAGTAGACTGGACTCCAGGAAGCCAGCATTGACCAAGATCACTGAGTAACACGGGCCGTGCAGCAGTTTCCTTTGCTCTTCTCTCCGAAGCTCCCAGCTGGGGCTCACGTCCCAGCTCCATTAAGAATCACACAGGGAAATAAGACATCAGCACTCCTGCCCTGCCCAGCTCACAGGATAGGAGTTACACTTCAGGCAATGGATAAAAAAAACATATATACACATATATATAAAAACATACACATGCGTGCATATATATATATATACACGTATATATAAACACCATGTGCCTGAGCTTGTAGTCCAAAGCAAACAAAGGATCTGTAAGCACTTTATAATTGCTACGTAAGTATAGCAGGCTCTTTTCTCTCCCTAATCATTCGGTGTGATGCCAACAGTAGCCTGACTGTCCTTTCCCATATGAGAGGATGCTCCACACAGGACCACTCAGTCATTTGCTCATGCAGCTGCCCACCTCTCACACCTCTGTCAGGAACCTACTCTCCAAAAGCCCAGATATGGGTGGTGATCAGGTTTTATGTAGCCCCCATGGTACTACGAGACAAAACTGAGCTGCTCTGTACCAAGGGCATTTCAGCCTGTTCAGGTCTCTGCAAGGAAAGCCTGCCCACCTCTCCTGTCATCACTTACACTGAACATGTCCAGGAAGGATCTTCATTTGCCTGTGTTTTGAGGAGAATTTCTGGTCAGAAATATGTCCAGGCAAGGTGAGTTATTAAGCTGGAAAAAGCTGTTGAGAGACAGGAGTGGCTTCCCATGCCCTTGACTCACTCTGCACATCCATGAGAAGAATCAGAGAGATTTAGCAGGGATTTCCTTTGGAGGCAACAATACACACTTTTCCAACCCTGTAAATGACTCCAAGATCTGTCTGTGTGAGAGCTGTTGGAGGAAAAAAAAAACGCACCCCGCATTCATGCCCTGACAATGAGACTGGTCCTAATGAACACATCTATCTGACAATGCCGTCTTGATGGCACACATGCCACCGACGGCTGAGCAGGACTTTCCTTACCAGCTGTTTATACACCACGGTGACATCTGGCACAGAAGCTCAGAGGAAGAACAGACATATCCCTCGTGCACTCGCTCAATGCCCTGTTAGTGCCGAAAGAGCGTGAAGGAGAAAGAGGAATCCTGAGCAGGGGTGGAGAGCTGGGTCTGAGGGACAGGGGTGGGTGGAAGGCAGGGATCAAACCCCAGAGATAAATCAGAAGCTGGGAGATGCTGCAGGGCGCAAAGCCCTGCCAGGCTGCAGGCAAAACACTTGCCCCCATGCCGCCGTGCCGGCGACAGCCTCCTCAAGTGGGGCTGGGGGCCGGGAGTGCAGATAACCCCTGGCACCGTGGTGCCACTCCAGCACACCCTGCTCCTCAGCAGACCCTCTCCTGGCTCTCCATGAGTCCCACACCTTTCTTTCCCATTTCTCAACCTCTCTCATGCGTTCATTTTTATCCCTGTCTCCTCCAACAGACTGGAGCTCTTTGTTCGAAAATAAACCATCTTTTGAAATACCGTTACTTCTCTCCTTGAACTTTTCCCTGTGAATGACTTGACATTAAGCTGATAGTTGCTCTTAACTAATTGTTAACCTATTAGTTGAGACCATAAAAATTATTGAAAGGCCAAGGCTAAAGCTGTTTAAATGAGAAATATTTCTACAGAACTCCCCCGAGATGAAATAAAAAAGCTCCTGCCGACAGAGCGGCTGCCAGTTTCAGACTAACGGGTTTGAAGATGATGTTTTGCTAACAGCAGTTAATCAGTAAATTCCCATTACTAATAAGGCCATCACTCTTGGCTGAAGCCACAAATTACATGTTATGTTTCTCAGTGCTGAAGATAAAGAGTTCTTTAAATTTTGCATCTGCAAATGTAATGTTTAGCACAAAATGCTATCAGGAAAAACAAGAGGAAAATTGAAAAAGTGTCATATACATTCAGCATCAATTTACTTCTCTGTCACTGAAATTACATATCATTTTTATTCCAGTATTTATTGCCATCTTGCAATTTATATTTAGGAGGGGAATGGAAACCTAGAGGGCTGGGTTTGATCTCAGGCACACTGCTGCTGCATGACAGCCATCAGATAAAAAAGTGAGAGCAGAACATGGACCAGCCGCTTAGGACAAAATTAAAAAGGAAACAACCCCAAAGTTTCATTATAATGTTGCATCTTGATTGTCTGCCAGATCTTTCGCTCGCTTACATTGCTGCAAGCCTGGCTTCCTTCCACTGATGCAATAGACATTCCAGATTTCAACTCTCTTACTAGAGAGCAGATTTTTTGCTGTAAGTGTCCAAAGAAGAGTAAAAGAATGTGCTTTATTATGGTTAGAAAGCTGCAGGGACTCCTTGATTACCAGTCCCTTTGGAATTGCTTTCCTTGTCCCAGACACAGCTGAATTCAGAGTCGAGTCAGTTGCTCAGAAATGGAAGGTGAAAAGTGCCAATAGCAAACTAGACAGTTGTTTTTTCCCAGTATGAAGTGTTCTTTATCTACATTCCTAGAGACAGCTATACAAAAGTCAGCTGCTGCAGGCAAAGCTCCTCCCTCCAGTGCTAAACGGTCGTTGCGGGGACCCAACAGCCTCACCTCACCTCTCCTGACCACCCCATATTACAGCCTGCTGCCTTTGCGCCTCTCCACCCCTGGTACCCTGCTGCTACCCTCATCAGCATCCCCAGACTTATTCGGCTATTGGAGAGAGCAGGGTTTTGCCCTGCACTCTTAGATCTGCATAGAAATGAGTGCACACGTATAGGTAGACACGTGCCAGCAGCAGCAACCACGGATGAACACTTGATGTTCATGCACGTTGGCTGTGGAGCAAATAGTTCAGCCTCCACGCTGAGCACGGGTGGGCGCAATCAGGCAGCCCTTGGCATTGGTGCTGATGGGGGTGTTCCCTTCCTGGTGCTACCAAGGTTGTGCTCAGGACCGATGGCCCGTTTGTGTCCAAGGCTGGAGGGCAGACCCGTTCTGGAGCACAGACAGAGCCACGGTCCCCCGGGTAAGGAGAGATGGTGTAATGGCGTGCAGGCAGCAGACAGGAAATATTGCGCTTCGGTCCAAGGGAAGCTTATTCCCTCACAGGGAACAAGCTGAAAGACAGCAGTTATTTTGATGGAGAAGCTTATGTGGCCCAGGAGAATACCGAACACGTTGCATGTGCCGCGATGCCCTTGCCAGCAAGCGGCATCCGTCAGAAGTTGAGAAGGGCTCAGCACCAGGGGGTCAGAGCCTGCTACCAAAGCGCCTTTTGAATTCCCGGTGCTGTGTTTTCTTGGCACTGAAGAACTTGCCTGTGAATTTCTCAGTCAAGATGATGCCGGCTGGTGATGTCTGGTGTTTTCTTCTCCACTTTCTTTTCTGTTAACACATCTTCTGCTTTCTCTAGTATGTCTTAGAGCTATGTACAGTTTCCTTTTGGGTGGAACTGTGTATTTTTTGGCCGTGCTCTACTTTCTACATTTTCTGCACATATTTTCCCTCTTTTGCTAGCACCTCTGTATCCTTCCTTCACTTAGCCATTAACATTGTTGAAATCATGACTTTCCTCTCCCTCGCTCCCCCTAGTTAGATAAACAGCTTGGTTCTTCTCTTACGCCTTTGTATTTTCCACCAGAAAAATCCCCTTCAAGGTGGATCTTTCTTTCACAATCTGTGTCTAGGAAACAGGATCTCAGCTGAGAGACTTCTACCTCCAACCAGGACATGCTGACAGGCATGAAGTTCAAGTTCCAGGGAGCAGGTCTAGAAAGCTGAGGACTCCTTTTCTGTTGCGGCTGTACAACATGAAAGGATACGTGTAGACTCAGGGCAAGCCAGTGACCTCCACTGCAGTTCTTAATTTTTCTTTTCCTGAAGCCAAGGAGGCTTAATGTTTCCTTGGTCCCATTACCTGATCTTTGCCTCAGCCTACCTACATGAAAAGGGACATTAATCATGATTCTTCTCTTGATGAGCAGTTTTACACAATATTTCTCATGTGCTGGTATCCACCTGAGTCTCAGCTGCCGTAAGCTTAAAACTAGGCACAGTGAAGGAGTACAAATTGTGTCATATAGAGGCTCATGCACATATAAACATATCAATACATACATATACACATAAGAGTGCCTATCTGCACCCATCCCCTGAGAAGCGACACAACCTGCTTATCCTAGAGAGGCAGGAGATGAACAGATGCTGAGATCCTTCCAGTTTTACCTGCGGAGTCCTCATGCTGACACAATCCTCCCTCTGCGAGGAATCCAGCCTTGCCCTTGTCATGACCGATGTCTCCATAGCCATGAACAGCCACTACTACATTAGGGACAAAGGTCCCAAACTGATCCTCGGAACTTTCTCCACAAAATAAGCATCCTTCTGGCTTCTCTTGTCTGCAGGGCCTAGTCTGGCAGGGATTTTTTAAACTTCCTCTTGGAAAATATAGATTTGAATCACTTGGGCTAAGATCTATTCTGGTTTATTCCACACTTCAGCAAGTGATCTAGCCACCAACCTGCCAAATAAAAGACCCGCCACCATGGCACCAGGTTGTCTTTTGAAAGGACTTTGCTCCTCTGAGGTTTTGAACAAGCAGGCTTGTCTCTTAGTTCTGGGAGGCTTAGGGCTGTGAATCTTAATTCAAATAGAGCACCTCCTTCAGCTTATAGAGCTCATCCGCCCTGGAGGGGCATAACATTTAAGATGAGCCCATAACGTTTCCTATCAGCAAGCTTCAGGTGATCTCTTCCTTTGTAGACCCACAAATTAAGGGGCTCTGGGGCCTTGTGCAGTGACCAGGAACATAAAGTCAGATCTTAAAATTTTCAGTACTGTTATGAAACGGGTCGTTTACAAATCTCCTCCTAAGTAGTTAACATAGTCAGCTAAGCCTGGTGTGAGTCGGGAGAAAGTCCTCATCTGAAAACAACAAAACCGCAGTGGATTGGGGGTGTGGGGGAGGCAGGAAGGGGATAGTTTTTCTGTAGTCTTTTTCTTTTCTCAATTTCCATATCCCAATTTTCCATTTCCACATGTGAAGCCGTCTATCTCCTGCGTTTTAATTATCCAATTTGAAGCATTTTGACTTGGTCTTGATTTTATTGACTTAGGTGTTTTTGTTGGCTCCACCACCAATCATCGGCAGGGACTGAGAATGGATCCTTCACAGCCAAAACCATATCCTGTTACTGCCCGAGTGCAAGAAGCATCACCAATAGCTACGAGCAGCAGGGGTCTTCTATCTCCTCCAAAGAAAAACGACCCGAAACAGGACGCAAACCTCCAAGCCAATGTGTTATATAAGAAAAAAAAAATCCATTAGAGTGAATGGATTACTCTGGGTTTCCTTTAGCGGTTACTGGAAATGTTAATGAGATCACTGGCTGTTTCTTTTGCAGAGAACTGTGAAATGTGGGTTTTCAAATCTGAACTGGTTTATGGTAAGCCAACTGTATCGCTCCGTACACCATCTGCATAGACGTAGAACTGACACCCTTGTTTAGCTCAGAACAACTTCAGATGAACAATCTGGGGAAGAGACTCCCCACTTTAAGAAGTAAACTGAATTAAAAAGCGTGATGAATTGCTACAGATTATTTAGCGTCAGACTTCTCTGTTTTGCACACTTATCAGAATAATCAAAGCACCTACACTTGGTGCTAATAAAAACTCTATTAACGCTAATTGATTTTCTGATTGTAAATTTATTACCTAGAGTTTCATGCTACATGGCCATGCAATATAATATATCCTACTGTCCGCAAACCATGTATGGTTCTGAATAGATGCTGTCAGTAAACTCCACAAGGAGGATATTGTAATTTCCATACCCATCCCCACAGAGCCCATCGCAGTAGAGGTCCCTGAACCTTATGGGATCGATGCTCAGGTGACAAAAATGGTCACTAGGCTGACTACAAAGGCGCTGGTCACAGGAACCACCGAGCCTGCTCAGTGGGTCTGTGAGGAGTTTTGGGTCACAGAGCCAGTGCCAAGCCTGCAGCCATGGAGAGAGAGCTGGGGGAGCAGGTAGAGGGAGCCACGGGCAGGCAGCATTGGTTGAATATGCCTGGAGCTGAAGGGAAGGACGCAGCAAAAAAAAAAAAAAAGACCAAGTGAAAGTCAGCTGGACCTATTCAAATAAAAAATAAGAAATAAAATACTGCATATTCATCCAAATTGCAAAGTGTCACTCATTTCTGAGGTTGCAATAGTTCTGTTTGCTTTTATTAAATTTTGCTTTCTTAAATTATCACCTCTGCCTGTATGCTGCCGTTTCAAAAAGAGATGAATCTTTTTTTTTTTCTCCCTCATTTTTTTGCTCCAACCTTCCAAAAACAACCCTTCACCTTTGGGTAGAGAGGAGGCCTGGAAAATTTCAGCCTTCTAGGTGAAACTTTTGGATAGCCACGAGCAAGTGAAAACAGGGAGATATAACATAATGGAAACACTTTGGCAGCCTCAGCTGTGGCTGTCACTAACACTCCAGCCCTAATGAAAACTTTCCTGAAGCAAGGCTGGGATGGATGCATTAACCCAAAGAGGGCCTTTCCTATCCTCCCGGTTATTTAACGGAGGGCTGAGCCCCCCAGGACCGCACATGGGGCACACTGGTGACCCTCCTATACCTGTGCCAGCCTCCAGCTCCATCACTGGTGGCTCCAGGCTGGCGGGAGGCAGCGTCCATCTCCTTGCAGCCACCCCGCTGCTTCATGGACACAGCGTTAATCTGCCCAGGCTGGGCTTTCTCCTACGTGCACCACATTGGATGAGGCCTACATGTGTAAACCAGAAGGTTATTTCTCCCCAGAGTTTAGCCAGGCAGGGAAGCGGCCCGGCTGTGAAGATTTGCCCAAGACAAGAGCTCTCCACATTCCTGGTTTGCAGGCGACCTGGCCTGGTGTTCCCTGAGCACCAGCAGCGCCGTTCTGGACAGCTTCCCTGGACCCGCCGTCCCGTCACCCGCCAAGTTTCCATGGAAAGGACACTCAGCCTCGCCTGGCAGGAGACAGAGAAGCCGTGCGCTAAGCTGTTGGACTCCCAGCAGGGCCAGAGGCCCAGACAAATAACCCCGTCCCACTCCATCGCCCTCAGCTGTCGGGTTGTCCTCCCTCGCAGGGCAGCACCAGCAGGGTCAAGAACATAAGCCCAAACGCAGGTCCCCAGCCAAGCGGGGAAGGCCCCAGGAAGGCTTGTCATGGCTCTGCCACAGACAGGGTCACCCCAGCCGAGGAGACAGAGCTGCACCATCCCCAGGACAGACAGAGGAAGCTGCAGAGCCTCTTGGTGCACCCTCGGCCCCAAAAAGCTCTGTGTTTGCTTGACATGACCAATGGCCCTTTCTGTAAAAGGTTCATCTACCGGGTCAGCTGGTTTGCAACATGAAGAGCCAAAATCTGCTTTGATTTTAAAAATCTTCTTTCTCATAATGTATCTAATTATCTTATAATGTGTATAATTTCAGGAGAGACCTCAGGGCTGTGATTCTGAAGAGAATTATCATGCTTCCCTGCTGGTAAAGTGCCGGAGAGGTGAAAGACCTCTGTTGCCAGCACTCAAGTGATGGGTTTAGGCAGCTGCCCCATGAACATGCTGACCATCCTTCCCTCTCGTGGGGTCTCTTCTCTACCTACACATTGCACGTGGCCCCATTACCAATCTTCAGAGACCACCGCAGGAAACCCATCATGTAGGCACATCCGTGCTGTCCCAGCTAAAGTAGATGCCCTGGGTCTACCCCAAGCCCTATTTTCCAAAAGCATCTGGGGCCTGTACTCAGGGCCTGTACAACCAGAAAACATGGAGCAGCAAAGGTGATTTTGTTCTGCCTGCATTCAGAGCCAGCCAAAAGCCAGGCAGCCACAGGGCAGGGCATATCGTTTCAAGGCCAATGCTGGACTACATGGTCTCGTGGGTTTGGATTAGCTTAGTGACAGGATAGTGCTCACATACCACTGCCCACAGGGTGTCCCACACTGCATTGACCTCCTGTAGAGCTCAGTCATGAGCTCAAACTTCCTAGCACCACGAGGGGTAAAACAAAGCTGGGGTAGGTATGCACAGTCCTGAGCTGAATGAGGGCTGAGCAGCCGTGATCCCATAGTTCTGGTCTCAGCACCTTCAGAACATCAAACTTTGTTTCAGCTTTGTGGGCCAAAATAGCTGCAGGGCAGGCACAGACAAAGCTGTGCAAACACCACAGCCTTGAGGCAACCACCAAGGGCAAAGAAAAAACAGGTCTGGTAGCTATCAAACTGCCCTCTTGTCACTGTCCTGGGAGCAACGCACGCAGGCCCAGACCTTGTCAATGAGAGGCAGAGCAGGAGTAAAAACTGTTCTTTTGCCCATGGGCAACAGTGAGGTCTGAGCTTGCTTGGTATCTCATATTTTCATGTCTGCATGTACTGCTGTATAACTCTTACATCTCTATAAACAGATGAGTATAGATCTATATCTACATACACAGGTTTTTTTTGGTAACTATCGGTCACGATCGAGTCAGATTGAGTCAGGTTTTCAGTTGTTAATTTTGCTCTGGAAATGCAATTGTTCATTGATTTGGAATAAAGCAATAAAAAACAATGATCATTTGCGAGTTTCTCCTCCTCTCTTCTCAAACGGAGGTTTCTGGCCCCACATCCAGAGTATTGCTACACAAACACGCTGGACTTTGCTTCCAGCATGACCAAGGCATGGGAAGGAATGTGTAAAGGATCTTCTAAAAGCAAATCTGCCACTGGTGGAGAAAGCTTCTATTGTGTCAGAAGCTGCCTGACACAAGGCTTCTGCCTTTTCCCCTTCCCTGTACATTTCAGCCTCCCTCCTACAAATCCCTGCCTCTGCCAGGGTGAACCAAATAGCAACAGCAACCTTTGCAGATCTACTCCAAGTCAGGGCTAGAAGCTTCCAGGAGGGGTTAGGAACAAGAAACTGTGACTGCTGGCAGAGGTTAGAGGGAAATTTAAAACGATAATAAAAGTTATAATTCGTGAAATTATAACTGGTTACTGTCTAGCAAACCTACCCGTGATTTGGATGACACTAATATTGAAAACAGGTATATCAGTGATGGCATGTCCCTGGGAAAACATTACATTTACGCACAAAGGCTCTTAGAGGTTCAGTTCACAACATCTGTCTGACATACAGGTATCAGGCCATTGAAAGGCCTAGATATATGAAGCAATTGAAAGGACACACACTGTAATTACTGGGATATACAGATATGCACATTTCAACCTTCGCTTCAGAGCAATAAATCTTTGTTAGGTAGATAAATCTTTGGCTGGTAAGAGAAGACTTCTGCAGCTGCTTTCTGTAAAGCAAATGTGCTCTCACATTAACAAGCCTTAATAGTGAATAGTTCCATTAATTTTGTTGGGGTTCCTTGCAAAAGAAAAGATGGTAAGGTTTCTTCATTGGAAGAAACCTGATGAGGACACATTTTGCCAATGTATTTCAGGTATATTGCCAGTAAAACTTACTACTCCAAACTGAGGGTCCACAACTCTCACAAAAAATGCCAAAAAAATGAGTGTAAGTACCTTCAGGGCTTACCACCGTGTAGGTACAGGATTGAATTGCTCTGGTTTTGTCTCATGCAAGTGGTTGTCCTATCCACAAAGAATTGCCTAGAACCTCCAAGTCTATTTCAAACCGTAACACCTTTCTGACTGTCACTCACCGGGAGCATCAGAAGAAGGTGCCAAGACCATGAATATATCTATATGTTTTGCCAGTCACAACCAGCTAACAGCTGGATAGCGCTCTGGAAAACATAACTCTGAATGTTCTTCCCTGTGTAGACATGTCACCCTTTTAAAAATTCCTCTAGCACCAAAGTCCTGTGGCAATAGTTTTTTCAGGTTTTGATGCAATGCTAAAAAAACCCTTGTACTGATTTTTAATTTCTTTCTGCCATTGTTTTGTTCTTCTTTGTAGCTATGCCCCTTCACTCTTTAAAACCAAAGTTGCATCCTTTCACATCTCCCTTTGCATGGAAGCCTGCTCATGCTTCCAATCATTTTTGTTACTCATTTTGTTATCCACTTATTTCTCCCACGGTTATGGTCAGGTAAACAGCTCTACCTCAAAACCAGCACGGTCATACTTTTTCCTAGTATTACTTTGCCAGTCCACAGGTAGTGGATGTCATTTACCTTACGCTGTGCCAACAAGCTCTTTGGAGCTAGAATTGCCTTTCCTTACTGTTTGGACAGTCTGTGACCCTGAGGGGCTTTGTCATCTGTAGAGGTTATTTAGGCAAAATAAATAATTAACCATTAATCAGCTGAATAAGTCTTACCAAACTCAGCAGGGCTTAAGTTAAACTTAGTGAGGTTCAGGAAGCTCAGTGGCTTGTAGGATTGACTTCTTTTGCTCTGAAGCACTTTCCCCAATTAAGCCACAGTTCAAAGGAGGCTGTGGGATTTGGCTCATTATACGTGACACTTCTTGGGAGTTCTGAGGAAAGGGCCAGAGGGAATAGTCCCCTCTTTCACTTGAGCAATGAGGTGGCTCCCCTGGAAACCACTCCTTTTAGTGCCCTATTAGTATTCTGACATATCGTTCATCCTATTAAAAATTACCTTGTCACCCATGCCTTTACTAACTGTCATCAGCACAGATGGGCATTAGCAGGCAATTCGTTAGCTCGGCCCTGTCTGAAGCTATTTCACAGCTGCTGAGGAAGGGTGTATTCAATATAGGACAGAGCCTGCCCTAGAAATATAAAGATGCACAGACCTTTGCACGTGACCTGTGGGTCATGATGCTGTTTTGCTTATGGTTGTCCCCAGAGCAAGATCAGATGGGTTTCTCCCTTATTCAGAAGAAAGTTGAAAACGCAATGAAGCTAACAGGACTGTCAGGGATTCAGGCAAGATCAGGGTGAGATCTGGCTGAGTTTTGAAGAAACGTTTTTGCCCTTCACCAAAATCCCAAAGAATTATGCAGGACTACTACTGAAGATCTACTATCCCTTTGTGTTTTTATTAGAGTTGCAGAAATAACTTTTTATTTCTGTTTGCATTTCAAACAGTAACTGTTTGGACATTGAGAAATAGTCAGTTTGAGTATATTTATTAACTTTCGAGTTGTTTCCTATGCTCAATTTAGGCTAATTCTGATCCTAAAATGAAGTTTGTTCTATTTGTTTCTCTTTAAGTTAGCGGTGTTTTGTACATCCTGCCGGACCCAGGACATGCTACAAGAAGGCATATTTATACATCTTTTTTGTTGTTATTTATTTGGTTTCTATGGTGTATATATTCTGCAGGAAATCTACATGTAGCTCTTTATTTGGGAAAAGGAAACTTCATTAGTGAGGCCTTCTTTAAGCACAAATACCTCAGAGAACAGAGTAAAAGCAGTGACATAGAAGTCTGACCCAGAGTCAAATGAAATGGAAATGAACGGAACGTCCTGGAAACTTTACTGTTAACTGCAATGTGGCCTCTTCTGCCAAAAGCACCATCTCTGCTCTCTAGGTGTCACAGGCCATACATGGGGGAAGCAGCTATCATCCTCTTGTCTGCAAACTTAAGACAAAAGGAGAACCATGGAGAAATCATCTTGAAATTACGTGGGACTAACAGATATAATCCAAAAAATCTTCATCATGTGCAATTATTTGGATCAGGTAACATTGCTCAGATTGGAACTGTTTCCTTGAAAATGTACTGTTTTCCAGGACTGACGTTTCTCAATGCAGACAAAGCATTTTCTGAGGCACTGCTCAGCCGGTCGTAATCCTGCAAAGGGGCAGCCACAGGTTTACTCACAGCAGAGCTGAATGTCAATCTGAAATGAACTCTAGAGTTCATAAAGAACAGCTAAGAAATCTGTTTCCTGCTCCTTACCTAGGGAACAAGGAACACTACTTTGGGACCTGGCTTCTCTCTAGACATCATAAATAACTACACATAGCAGGAAAAAAAATTTCCATGAGTTAGGCACATACTTTAGGAATAAGTAAATCACTCTGTTGTTTCCTGTCTCCTACCAATAAAAGGGGACTTATTTTAAGTATTATGCATGCTGTTCTACAACAGAACCGCTACACTTTAACAAAATACTGGGGTAGTTTTAGCAAAGTCCACCAGCACACTGGTTCCAGGTTTGCTGGAGCTGCCAGATCCTGTGTGCTGGCTTCCCAGCAGGGCGTCACAGCCTGGAGAACAGAAGACTAGAGGATTGCCCACAGGAATGAGAGGGCTCATGTGGCGGGGACCTCGGTGTGAGATCATTTATTTGGAGATCCAAGTGTGTTGTTTGAGCAGTCCAGCAAGAAATTCACCTGCTCACAGTGGGTGTAAAACTCCGCAGCCCCACAATGTTGAATGGGGCCACCTGACGCAGTGCGATTTCAGAACAACATAGCAGCACAGGTCCCAGAGATTTGTAGTGGCGTTTCTGCTCCTAAACCATACAGATTCAGCCTCTGATGGTATTTAGGTGCCTAATTCCTACCGAAGTGCTTAGCTCCCTTGAAATCTCGATTAAAGAACTCGCCGCAAGACAGCAGCCTTTGCAATGAACTGGCCCTTTGGCACCTCTGATGAATGGAGGAGTCAGGAATAACGCGCTTATTTCTGTCATCCCACACCACTGAGAGAGGGGGAAGTACCAAAGAGGGAGAGAGTGGTTGCGGGCGCCGACCCCTCACCCGGCCCCAGCCAGGCCTCGCCTACGGGGCAGCCATTTTCTCGCCAGCCCTGCCCCGCGGGGCCGCGACCCGCCGCTCGGCCGGGGCGGGGAGAACCCAGCCCCGTGTCCCACAGCCGGGACCCCCGGGGCCGGCATGGCCGCGGCCTCGCACCCCGGGGAGCCGCCGTCCGGCTCGGCCCGAGGCTGACACCTTGTGGCTGCCGGGCAGCATGCCTGCCCGCGGCGGCGGCTGCCTGTGGGCTCGGCGGGGCCGGGGGCCGCGGCCGCCCCGGGAGTGGGCTTGTGGCCGGCCTCCGGTAAAGGGGGGCCGGTGCTGGGCGAAGCCCCGCGGCTGCCTTTCCCTCCCGGGCCGGCCCGGGTGCTCTGCGTCCCCCGTGCTGAGCGGGCGGCCTGGGGTGTGGGCTCGTCTCTCCCAGGATGCAGAAATTGCTAAAAAAGCGACCAGGCTCTGGTTGTTGACCTTGCCGAGCCGCAGCTGTTCCCCCCCGAGTCCCAGAGCAGGGCAACTCGTAGGCTTTCTGTCATCTTAAACTATCTGGCCCAGGAAATGGCACACAGGGAAATGCGCTTTGTATCTGCAAAGACACAGGCACAGGTTTATGGCCTCTGCCTGCAGATGTGTTAAAAACACTGGTTTTCCTTTGCTTTTCTTTGACCCACACCTTCCCGATACTCCAGTGACATCCTGAAAGATGGGGAGATTTCAGGAGCTGATGTTAGCCACAAAGGGTACATCTATCCGTCTTGTCACAGTCAGAAAGCACAAACTTTGGCTTTTTTGGAATAGAAATAACGTGCTTTGAACAGAAGAGCCAATCAGTGGATTTTTTATGCCATTTCCATCTCTCTGTTGTCCTTTCGGGAGCTGCTGACCTTTCCCTTCATCATTATTTACCAGAAACATCTATGACTTTACAAAAATAGATCTTCTCGGTGGTGCCACGTTTACAGCTTCTCCCCGTTTTGTGTTCAGACCGCCGGAGCTGTCTCGGCTGTGGCAGCGAGGACGCCCGCCCGGCCCCAGCCCAGCTGGGGCAAGCAGCAGAGCCTGGCGTAGCAGGCTGGCACGCGGAGGGGACGCGACGAACCCGGGTGACTGCCAGACTCCGAGGTGAAGTTACGGAGGGGCCTCATCTGACTTTGCTCATGCAGCGTTTCATTAAAGGACTTTGCACACATCAGAATGATGGAGCGTAGGCCAGCGTGTTGGCTCTGCAGGCTAATTAGTCTCTCAGACCTTCTGCTCCTCTGGAAGTCCCAGCCCTGCTGGGCAGGATGGGGCTTTGTGTTGCTCGTGTCGAGTGGCCAGGTTCCACATCTGTGGTGCTGGTATTTCGCTGGTCTGCAGGGCTCTCATTTGGCCTATAAACCGCAAACATCTGCTGGGGTTATGGTCGGCTTGTTGGCTGATTTCAGCAGGGGTGGTGACCTGCTGTACGAGTCGATCAGTTCTGGAAGAGCAAACTGGATGCAATGTGGAGGAGTTAGAGAGAGCAGGAAAAGCTCTCAGCCAGTCCAAAATAAAAACTAGGTGAAAAAAAAAAAAAAAAGAAAGAAAAAAAAAAAGAGAGAGCTGTAGAAATGGTAAAATGCTGCGGCTTGATATCCCCATGTCCTTGGTGTTTCCCATGCACGCTCTCCCTTGACAGCTAGATATTATTTTTTAATGTGTGTTGACAACTGCGCAGGGTACTTTATCAACCCAATAAGATAAACAAAAATCTAGAGTCACTTAAGAGGAAGTAAATTATGAGAAGAAAATGTGCCTCATGCCTACACTGATAAAGTACCCTTAATTTGATTTAGTCGGGGAATAGTTTATTTTAAAGTGATATAATAGCAATTAATTCACCATAATAGCCTTGATCACAATGACGTCTTCTGCTATTAATGCAGATGTCATGTGCATCTCAGAGAAATGTCACCCTAGTTCAGCAGGCTGAAGAAGGAAATGTGTAAAAGAAAAGACTGTTCTCCATCGCGGAACAATTCCACCGACCTTTCCCTCTAGTTACTGTGGATTGACACAGAGGTAAATGAAGGCAGGACTGGGCTGTCAAACACTCAGTGTTCACCTTCGTTCCTTTAAAAGCAAAGTCCCTGACACTGCTCTGATTCACCTCCCTCCCATACCAGAGCAGACTAGGAATCACTCTTTCTGAAAGAGTCGACGGATTTGTGCTAGCTGAGAGGAGATCTGGCCTTTCTTCGGTGAAACATGCACAGTTCTTGCCATATAAATTCAGTTTAGATGCAGTCGTTTGGGTGAACAACTGTAGAAGATACTTATCCCACCAGTTATTCTATAGTCTCACTGAGCATTTATTTCCAGGGCAAGCAGGGCAGTACATGCCGAGAAGGAGTGATGGAGCACAACTCAGTGAAAATAATACGTTAGGCCTGATCTGGACCCATTTCTGCTGGCAAAACAGACTCTTTGTTCAGGAACTTAGTCCAGTTGGGATTATTCGACAAATGGAAGTGTTTTGTAGTGCAACCTTGTAAACTACTCAGGGATTTCAAAAATAAACAAATACAAGAAAAGGCCCTGTGGCTGATCCTCAATGCCTGATATTTTCTCATGTGCGTGGAGGGCAGAAGACAGATCTCTTTCCTCGTGGCTATGAACCCTGCCATTTCAGGGATGTCACTCACTGGACCGCATTATAAAAAAAACATTTAATGAAGTCTCCCCTTGGGTTTGCATTCCTGAAGAAAGCCGCAGCAGCCCAGAGTACAACTCACATCAACCAAACAGCTTTCTGAGCCCCTGCCCATCCTGCTGGGAGAGCTCCTCAAGGGCACCCATGCAGCCAGCCTCCCCAGACCCCCTGGTCCCCCTGGGACCCTCAAAGATCCCAGCCAGCGTACCCGCTGGTGCGTGTCCCTCTCAGAAGAACCCAGGGGGGCTGGACAGAAGCAAGGTGAGGAGCCTTCTGTAAAAAAACAGCCTGCAAGCCCACGAACTTAATGCAGGGTGGAAACCGCATGTTTTTTTTTTTAATCAACCGCTGTAAGTCTTAGAGTGGGGATAAAATTTTCTATTAAGTTCTGTACGATGGAAAGGTTATCACTTTCTATCAAATTCTCCTGGATTTTCCTGTGAGGGCAAATGTGTCTGACTGATAGTGCAGGCTATCAGACACAAGGAAAATTATCTAATTTATAGCCAGTATCGAGAAAGCCACCAGCAGCAGAATAAAATAGTTCTCCATATGGTATCGTAAAGCTTCCAAAAACTATAGTTAAAGAAAACAACAATGCTGGTAGACAAATTTTTCTTTTGTGTATGAAGTAAAGGGTTACAACAACAAAGCAGGTAAAGACTGACAAGAAGGAACAACATCTTTGATTGTCCTATATGAATTTATAGCTTTTGTGCACAGGATTACAAGTATTAGATGCATCTTTGTGCTAACAGGGCTCATGTTTTGAAGTACAAGAAAACTCTACAGTTACATTCTGTGGAGGCTTCAGGACACAGTTTGCCAAATGGAAAAACATTTGGAGGTTTGGAAAAATCTTGCACATAAATTACTAAAGGCACGAAGCGCCTGAAAGATGGATGAAATCAGAAGCCAAGGAAAAGCAGCGTGTGTGCCAAGGAACAAAAAAAAACATGTAATGATTTCTTTTAATGACTCTCCTGCAAAATGGAGAGCAAGCTTCCAGGGCATGTCATATTCTCATAAAAGCAGCTTGCCTGGGTGATGAGAAATACCCTGTAAGTGGTCAGACCAAGACCCAATTTTTCATCCTTTCTGCACGTAGCTCTCCATTGATTATGTTAAGTGCTACCCACTGGTTAAAAACACAGAAAGCTCATTGTCTCTGCCTGTGGCAAAGGGCAGCTACACACTTGTTAATTTCCTGATTTATGACACCCTATAGAAGAAATTGAAAGTGGGCACATGGCGGGGGGGGGCGAGGGGGGAGCGCTATTAAAGCAGAAGGAGATCAGGAAGTTTGTGATAAAGAAAAGGCAGGCTCTCGTCTGACATGTAATCTCTCTTTTGGCTTGGAGTAAACCTGCTCCTTCAAGGCTATGCCATCAGCAGGGTCCGGCTCAAGTTTCACCACTAAATCTGAGTCAACAATCTCTAATCTGGACACTGGGCTCGGGATCCAGGCTCAAGTTGCACTTGGAAGCAGACAACAGGGACATGGGAAGGTGGGGGCCGGGGGGAGTGGGTAGGGGAGGAAAAAGACAATCTTTGTTTCTCATTTGATTGTCCACACAAGGCTGAACTGAGGTCATGTGTCTTTTTTTTTTTTTTTTCCTTTTTTTTTTTCCTTTTTGTGTCATCTACCAGATAAAACTTTGCACCTCTCTGGCCTTGAAATTGCCTTCCTGACACTTACATTAAGTACAGAAGATATATGCCCGGGAATCAGGGACGTAAGTTTGTGGAGCAGCTCAGATTTGGAGTTCTTTTCATCTTTCTGACATGTGATACCGTGACATAAGCTGCCTGCAGTGGGGTTGCTATGCAGATATACAATTTCTGAAAAGTTACACCAGGAAAACTAAAACCTACCGATGGATTTAGCATTTCACAAAGAAGCAGGGTAAAATGTGTAGCAGTTAGACTAAAAAGCTAAAAAAAAAAAAAAAAAAAGGTGAATTGAACTTTCATGAAAACAATCTCTCTAAAAAAAAGGATCAATAAGTATAAAAGGATCTCATTGCATTCCCAGCCTTTGGGCTAATCCAGCTACTGTATATAATAAAGGAGACACTGTATAATAATGGCAGGAACAGAAAGAAAGGGGAAATACTTGGGTACTATTCCCCTAATTCCATCCTCTTTCCCCCTCTTTGTCGCTGCCTTGCAATGATTTTATTTTGAAAAATAAAGACTAGAATAAAAAATATGTTGTCTGAGGCTTCAAGCCAAAAATGTGCCAGCACTTTCCCTTCCCACCCCACCCCCCCAAACTCCTTAGGCCAAAAGCCTTAACAAAAGCTGTTTTCTGTTTGGAAGATCTCTGGGTCCTTCACTCTCTTTCCTAACCCCTAACACAGGAAATGATTTTATAATTCACGTTATTAAGGAATTCGACTCACGCTCCCCCTTCCCGCCCCGCTCCCTGGATGTCGACCGACGAGAAGCCTGTGGCCTGGCACCCGTCCTCGCCGACCCTTTTGTGTCAGCTCCTCTACCTGACCCTGCCGTAAATCATCCCCTTGGAGCTTTCCAGCAGGCACGCAGCAGCCAGCAAGCCCCAGCATCCAGGGGCACTTGCTTATGCTTGTGCCTACAAAGATACCCACAAGCCAGACAGAGGGATGCTCCCGACTCCCCACAAAACACTACATCCCAGCATATGCATGCAGCGTGGATGCTGTGCCAAAGGCCATTTTAGAAGGCAATCAGCCAGCCTCCTGCGTCCCTGGTACCTGCATCCCAGTGCTAATGGGGTGACACTGCCACAGCCGCTGCGGTCCCGGGCACTTCCCTGCCTTGCTCTGCAGCCCTGGCAGCCTGGAGGATGGTGGACCCAGGACCCTGGTGGGTGGATTGAGGTGCTTCTGCACAAAAAAAAAGGTGTCCGTAAAAAATCAGGCTTTGTTTCAGCTCCTCTACCTGACCCTGCTGTAAATCATCCCCTCTAGAGCCTCCTCTGCACATCCTTGAAGTGGTCCCCATCAGACCCTGTGTTTCAGGGCCCTCAGCTGGCTGGGGAAGGTTCCCTTTGCCTTGTCATAGATCAGTATTTACTGCAGCAGCTCTGAAACCCTTCTGGGAGCAGAAGCAGGCATCCTTGTTGCAGGAGAGAGCCTCCAACACTAAGCTGAGGGCTGTGCTCTCTCGCCCTGGCCCTGCAGATGCTGGGTTTGTGTCTCCTCCACAAGGAGTAAAGAGTGGTTCTGCCCTTCTTGGCAGAGCTCATGTCCCAGTGGGCAGGCCGGGAGAGTTTATATCTCATCAGTCCTGGCCTGGGACATGGGAATGGACGAGAGTCTCTCTCAACACCTTGCTTTGTGTGAGCCTGTATGGGCTTGATTCCTGTAGCTGAAGAATGGGAGAGGACCTGAGTCTCCCAGTCCCCCAGCAAGCTGTCTAACCACAAAGTTTTCTAGAAAAGAAGACGTCATTGCTTCTTTCTCAAGCCTTTTCCTTTTACTAACTAGGTCCAGCAAGGTCTTGCAAAGGAAAAGCGAAGTCACGTGGATGCCATGCCATCAGGCCCCATAGGAAGCAGGGTGAGGCTGCCCCTTCTCCCGTGAAAGCCATGTGCCCGGGCACCCCAGGTAGGAACATGCAACTTTTACATACTTACCTAATTCATAAGGAGAGGTCCTGGTCAGTGCACCTGGCTCCATCTCTCTCAGATTTACATCTTCTTGGAAAACTATTTGAGGAGAGCAGCAGGTGAAGTGGCTGGGACACTCACCTGCTCCACTTGATAGGTAATGGCAGAGACACCAGGGAACGGCTTCAAGAAAAGAGAATATCAGCGGTCTAAGTTACTCTTTTTTTGCCTGGTGGCTCGGTCAGTTTCTCACAGTGTCACTGAAGCTGAAGTCCTGACAGGCCTTGACTTGGCCAAAAAAGGCTGAGGCGCATCCCTGTGTCAGAGACCCCCACCTCCCTCGGAGGCGCTGCAGCGCTCTGCAGTCAGCATCCGCGGGGCTCCGAGGGGCCGTGCTCCCACCGTCGCTGCAAGGAAAGCAGCCAGGAGCAGTTTTCAGCTGGCTTTTTCACAGCTCTCTCTGTCTTTGTTTTCCTGGTATGTCCTACGCTTTGTGGAAAATGGGTGCTCAGTGCCCCATGCCATTTCTTTGCTCAGTACCGCATATACGACAGGTAAAATGTGTGCAAACCTAAAGATGTTCTGCCCATCTCAAGACGTCTGAGCAGTTAATGTGGAGCAGATTCAACTCAATTTCTGACTCTCTCATGACTCTCAGCACGTGGATGATGCCCCAGTTCCGCATTCCTGTCCTCCCAGATCCCAAACATAGAGTCAGGTTGGGGTGGGAGTGGAAAGCAGAGCAGTTCAAGGGCTGCCTCTTTTCTCAATTAAACCTCTGTAAATCCAGAGCCACTCCAGGGGAAGCAACCTGCCCCCACCGGCACAGGCAAATTTGTTCCGAGTTCGAGCACCGCATGTTTGTCATAGTTGTTATTAAATGATGCCTTTACATATTCCAGGCCTATTTTTAAAACAAAGGCAATGAAGTTAGGGCATCCAGTTCTATATATGGACACTCCAAATGGCACTGAAATGCCTCGTGCATGTGTTTGGCTGAGTGTTGATTTGGGTGTCCAAATAAGGACCTCAAAATGGGATATCGGACTTGGATAAGCATCCTTGCAAATTTGGCATGTGGTGCTTATTTGAACAAAGCAAATTTATTTCCATCATTTAGCACGGAAAAAGCATTAAATCCTTTCATTTTATGGGACCTTCTTATTCATGGAATTGGGCTAACCACATACTGAATTGTGTAGCAGTTCTGAAAAAAAACGAAGCCCTCAAACCCATCTAAGACAACACCAGGGGTGATTAATGCAGAGCGTTTGCAGCATGAAGTCCCCCTCTTATCGCAAGGGCAAGACTCCTGCTGACAGCAAAAATTCAGTGCCAGCAGAAGGACCGGGGTGGCTCGATTGCAGCAAACTCCCCCTCTGCCCGGCAGCATGAGGGGATGCACACAAGGCTGGCTGCTGGGGACCTGAGGCAAAGCTGCCTCCTCTGCTCATGAACACGGCCTCTGCGTCTGAAAACTGCACGTGTGCAATAGCTGGAGCCGTTTCTGCTGCAGGCAGGAACCTTCCCGTGTATCTCCCCGTGCACTGGGATTTTCTTTGGCTCCTTGATGGTAAGTTCTCCAGGAAAAGGCTTGGCTCGATTATTATGTCTTAGTCCATAATAAATAATGTCAGCAGCGAGTGAGCAACATTCTGCATCCCTTTGCTGGGCTCCTGTTAATTGCAAGGGACTTTCTCACATCCTTTGTGTAATTCCACTCGTTTTGTTGGCATTATGCAAGGGATGGATTTGGCCTAAAAAATAAAGCAGGTTTCTTTTGCATAATGTATCATACCATTTGGTCTACATTTCACTGAAGGTTTATGTGTACTTGGAGATTTCTCCACAGATACGCAGCTGTAGATATTTTTAAAATAGCAAACAATGAACTGATTCAACTAAGTCAGTTCAGATTCTGAATTCTGGGGAAAGTCGTTTGAAAAGCATAATGTAGGCAAATTTTCAGGAAAGCTCAGGTAAGTTTGTGATCACATGAAATGCACAAAGCCAGCTTCAGCCTAGATTGCTTTCTATACCTCTATATGGTTTTTGACAAGCTGATTCCATTTCTGGAAAAAGCAGCTCACGAGAGAGAAAGATTTCTCTAAAGAGTCTGTTGTTTTTCAGAGGAGTGAAAATGTGTGCTAACAATTCTGGACCACTGACAAAAGCAAAATCAATACACACGGCCTTCATTTTACAGCCAAGTTCAGATGAATAAATAGAGATGTAGCAAGCTGTTTACTAGGAAGACAAGCTCTGCTCTGCATGCCCTTCCAAGCAGGCGTGCTTATGCTATTGTTGTTTTCCTTACATGACTGGTTAATGAAATCAGTCAAAAAGTTACAGAGCTCACCGGACATTTCAACCTCCTCCATCAGCAGCGCCGGCCAAGAGCTGGGAAGCAAACAGCCTTCTACAAGACAGCTCAGGGCCTGCAAATACGTTGCTGTTGCAGAATTTGGGGGCATTTGGGAGGAGTTTGGTGCTTGGAAGAGCCTAGGCTTGATTTCAGGGGGAGCTGATGCATAAAAAGCCCTACATCCTTACAAAAGGCACACGGAGCACACTCCGTACACAGGCCCCAAATGCATGGGTATGAGCAAACTTGCACAGATCTCCTTGAAGTGACCAGAGCTGCAGCCAGAGCATCCATATGGGGCTCTTCTATAAGATCAGGGCCTAACCCTGCACTGCTAAGTGCATTGTTTGTTTTTTTTTCCCCACACCTTGAACATTGCAGAAGCTGAGAGATGATGAGAGAGGAGCAAAAATGGAAGGGACGTCGACACAGCCTCCAGGAACACTTACGCATATGTTTCTGAGACTTCAGAGTGAATTTCACTTGATCTGTTGACCAGGCAGGTAGAAGGGTGAATAACTGCATGCACCAAAAAAAAAAAAAATAAAAATAAAGAAAAAAGTAAATAATAATAATAAAACAACAGCACATTTAAGTGCATTTTTTTTTCTTGGAGATTTATTTTGTTTTAATAAATCTGACACCAGTCAGGGAGAGAGAAAATTGTTGCAAGCCCAAAAGGAAAGCAGAGCACACTGAGGGTGCTTTAGTGTCTTGCTCTCTTGAAGATGTTTCATCAGTATCTCTTTGAACTCTCTCCCTAGACTCAGGAGCTGTTGGATTACCCCCCTGCCCTTTTTTTTTTTTTTTTTTTTTTTTTTTTTAAAAAGCGAGCTTGCTCGCCCGGTGTGTTTTCCAAGCTTTCACAGCTCTAATAAATAAGGAGCACCTGTAAAACAGTAGCTTGACTTAAGTGAATCTGTACAAAGGAAAATATAGAAATACAGTATATACATAGTGCTCATAGTGCACCATCACTACAAGGCTCTGGTTCAACTGACTTGGATACCCTGCTCCCAGCACCGCTGAAACCATCAGAGACACTGCTTCTGCAAATTGCTCCTCACTTCCCCGCAGCAGCCTTATAGAAAAGGTGTGCTCTGAACACTTGAGAGTGAACAATTGCTTTATTCGAGTTAGTAAACAGTTACACTGAATCACAAGGTGATCTGATTTTTTTTTTAATTTTTTTTTTAGTTTTTATTTTTTTTGTATTTTTTGTGTGGATTTTTTTAGTTTTTTTGTTGCTTTTTTGTTTTGTTTTGTTTCTTTTTTGTTTTGTTTTGTTTTTGTTTTTTTTTTTTGTATTTGTCAGAATGGGATACTCCACGACTCTCTTACCAATTCAGTGCCAGTATAACATGCTCTAGTGTACTTTTGGACTCTTGGCTACAACTGTACAAGTGCACACAAGTAAATTCTACCCTGTTATCCTCCACCCACTGATTGAGGATCGAATTGCACATTTCTCTTAACCATGACAGGAGAAAGCAAACAGTGAAACAGAATCATGGGGGATCTTTCTCACTTTACCCTTGTTTTCATTGGTTTGTCCATACCATTCTAATTATCATGAAAGGGCTATGCATATGGAGAGATTGTCTCACTGCCTTCCTGGATCACTGAAAACCATCAGGGTTGAAATTTCATCCAAGTCTTTCGTGACGCCCAGCAAATATTCCCCTCAGATTATTTTACACCTTGAGGGAATTTTGGTCTTTAGTTCAACACTCTTGCTCTGTTCCCAAATGGGGCGCTATTTAGGGGAATTTAAAGAGAAAGCTGAGAAGAATAAACATTTACTGAGTTCTCTTGGCATTCAGTCTCTGAAAAACCACAGTATAAACTATTCATGCTGCTTCTTACATCTGTCAAATCAAAAATTAAAAGCCATAAAAGTGTAACACTGAAAATATGGCATTAGAAAGGATAAAGGTGGCCTTTGTAAAAATAACAAGGAAAGTATATTAGCCAATAAAATATTCTAACTCTTCATTTAAAAGTGCATCATGGGTAGGACAGAGATGACTCTGAAGCGTTGCTACTCCAGTATTACCCCTTTCCCCCATCAAAACTTGAATAGGTCCAAAACCATACAATGCAAATCACGATTCTTAGTGTAGCAGCAAAACCACAGCAGTTTTTCGAAAAAAAAAAAAAAAATCCATATCACTGTCCAGTCTCAAATATCTGAACTTTGAAGTCAGGGAGGGAAAAAGTACCTATGTTGGTCCATGTGGTTTTTGAAACCAGGGTTAAAAATCCCCGCAGCAAGAAACCAAGAGGAGAAAGCGTTCCTTGGAGGAGAAGAGGGGGTGGTCGCAGGAATGCTGAGCACACTGTGTGGGTCCATGATGTGCTGTCTTCTGGGTCAAAGGCACCCGTGGGACTGAGGCTTCCTCGGAGGGACTTCGTGATGGGAAGCTGCTTTATTTGCTTGACTTTTAGCCAGAGGGGATGGTGAGCGGACCAGCTGGTGTCGTTCAGTGGAGTGACGTGGTTTGCTCTGCTCCCTTTCTCCATGCAAGGTACCCTGTCGGTGAGCATTCCTGCGAAGCAGAAAAGGAGACAGGGTCAGTGCCAGTGGGATGGGATGGGATTCATCACAGGCACGGTGGGCATTGCCTGAGCTCACACAGCCCCACCACTTCCACCTTTGCTCTGCCTCTCGCTGCAAGGGCCACCGGTATGTGATGCTGCCCTCGCAGTGAGGTGGCTGGAAGGGAGGATGCAGAAATCCCTGCAATAAAAAGCTGTAAATGGATATAATAATAGTTCATTCTCTGGGTTTCATAGAGCGCCTTTCATTCCACAAGATCACAGGTGAATAATAATGCATCACAGTTATGTAGTAGCCCTCACCCCTTGATCTCACCGTGCTTTACAGAGCTTGGAGGTATCACTGTCTGCACTGCACAGGTAGGGAAATGGACTTGGAGGAGGAGACACATTTGGACCAGGGATGGTGATGGGATGGGGAACAGAGCCTGCCTTGCAGCTCACTTGTTTTGCCATAAGAACTGGATGCCTCCCAGAAATCCAGATTTCCCCCAACGCTTTCAAGTCAGTTGAAAACTGTATTTCAAACATTAAAATTGCAGCTTATTCCAATTCTTCCTATGTTTTTAAAGCTGTCTGTAGTGCAGTCCAAGTGGCAGGGAGCTGGGCTGATATTTCACTTAGGGCCCCCCAAATAACAATTGGGGTTTCCCTTCTGCCATCTTTCCCCTGCTCTGACTGGAAGACAGAGCTCCCTCATGAGGAGTGCTCCCAGCACCATGCACAGTCAGGCTGGTTATTCATCTTGTGCAGAGTCATTTAATATGACCATGTGTTTTTGCTCCCAGAGCACTAACATTCCCAGAGCACTTCAGCCATGGGCATTAGAGAAATGTTTCAAAACCCTCTCCCCATGGCTCACCCTTTGTCGTTCCTTGCTGAAGGGGCTGTGTCTACACTGCAAGTCCCAGGGCTCCACAGGGACAACCTGAAGAGTGGGCTGGATGGGCTCTCAGGCATGACCGAGCCCAGTCAGTAAGCACAGCCGGACAGGGCAGATTGGTCTCATGGAGAATCTGAGATAGTACCAGGAGACAGCTCCACTTGCGGGTTGACAGAAATGATTGCCTCACTCTGCTCTGCGCTGGTGCAGCCTCACCTCGAGACCTGTGTGCAGTTTTGAGCACCACAGTATAAGAACGACATAAAACTATCAAAGTTTGTCCAGAGGAGGGCTATAGAGATGGTGAAGGGTCTGGAGGGGAAGATGTATGAGGAGCGGCTGAGGTCCCTTTGTTTGTTCAGCCCAGAGCAGAGCAGGCTGAGGGGAGGCCTCATGGCGGCCTGCAGCTCCCTCACGAGGGGAGCGGAGGGGCAGGCGCTGAGCTCTGCTCTCTGGGGACAGCGGCAGGACCCGAGGGAACGGCATGGAGCTGGGACAGGGGAGGGTCAGGCTGGGGGTTAGGGAAAGGTTCTGCACCCAGAGGGTGGTCGGGCACTGGGACAGGCTCCCCAGGGCAGTGGTCACGGCACTGAGAAGGATTCAGTGGTCCTTGTGGATCCCTTCCAACCCAGGATATTCTATGATTCTCATGCAAATACACATCTCCCAGTAACAGAGCTAACTCCCCACCAGTACTGTCCATGCTACACATACTAACCAAAGATGCCCCTCTTGGCCTTTCCCCCACTCATACAAACAAAAGACAGATGCTCAAGACAGCAAAACCTGGCTGGGGTGAGGGAGATCGGGCTGGAGCCCTCCATGATCTCCTTGGTCTTTTGGCATGCAACCACTTACACCACGATAGTGCCTATTGTGCTGAGGGGTCATAACCAGCAAAGCACAGTGACTGACATGCCTAGTTTGGCTTCTTTTCTCATTTATTTAGGACATGAAGGGGACACATACCACAGAACTTATTCAGACAACCCCCTTGTGAAGCCAACTGGTGCTTTGACTGGGTAACAACAGTGGAGCAAGCACAACTTTATTGATTTGAGCCTTTCAGAAAGCTGCATGATAGCTCCCCTAAAATAAGGTAAGCATTGCCAGTGGTGAAGGCCAAGACCATGAAAATCTTTGGAATAATGTTTTTAAAAAATCATCTTCTCATCAATCTAATGGAACTAAAAACAACACAGTGGTTTTAAATTCCTTATGGTTTATCTAGGGGCTACTAGGTAACGTGCCATGACCTCTTCTGCTGCTTCCCTTGTCACTTGACCATGCAGACTGTTTGCAGGAACTGTCTTCTCTCTCCACAAAAGTTGCTTTGGTCTCTGTCACCTTGGATGGGATCCACTGTTCCCTAAAGTCTCAAACTGAAACTCAAGTACTTAATGCTGGTGCTGGGTCACATTTTCCTTCTCAGTCTGCTCCCTG
The DNA here is from genome assembly GCF_040182565.1 of Anser cygnoides. NCBI lineage: Eukaryota > Metazoa > Chordata > Aves > Anseriformes > Anatidae > Anser > Anser cygnoides. The sequence goes on from NC_089875.1 coordinate 74,258,132, forward strand.
ATCTCCCTTTCACACTGACTCCTCTCATCGCTGCGCTTCTATTCCCCTGCCAAATCTCCACCCTTCTCAAAGCAGAGGCTGGAAGGCACATTGACTGTGTTGACCAGCATAAACTCCCAGAGCGCGGAGACCACTATATCAAGGTTAAGGAATAACATTTGGGCTTTAGGGCAATGTGCCCAGAGGGATGTGCAGCTTTGTGCACAGAGAGTGCTGAGGAGAAGAACTAGACTGAGAATTGGGATGTATCCACTTCCTGAGTATTCCCCATAAAGTACGTTACTGCTTTCTGTCACTTTTTGGCTTGAAATCGTGCTCTGAGATTAACTAAAAAGGGAAGCAGAGAAAACAAAATTTGCAGCCTCTCTATGAACCCTCACTCTGCACTTCAGGTATTTTGTCTGTTCCTTTCTTAACATGCATCAGTGAAAATGAATTTCCATCCCTCACGAATCAGTCTCAAATGGCAAGGCACAGTGCAGAGCAATAAGCGGTTTGGGAAGGAGGGCATAAAGATGTTCCCTAGTTCTCGATGCTTTCTGCTTGGAGCAGTCAGCTGGCTTTTTAAGGCCTGTCTATTTTCCCCTGCTGCAGATAGAGTGCAGACTGGAGAAGCATCTTCCCTATTGATTGGTTCACGTGACAGTCATTGTGTTCGATGAATGCATCTTCATAGCAATCAAGTGACAGAATAAAAATCCATATCAGGCATAGCATGCAAAGTTTTATAAAGAAATGAGAACATACTAGTCATCACCACTTCACAGTCAGATGCTTTACACCTCGTGCCAACACCAGAGTGCATGACCAGCACAATAAAATCAGCTATTTATATCTCTCCCCCCCCCCCCCACCCCAAATTACTTTTTAGGAGAGAAACATATGCTCTTCACCCCAGTTGAACTTGCACCCATCACACAGCAGAGTGCTGATCAGATAGAAAGACTGTGTCAGCTACAAAAGACAATTTTTTGGTAATTATAAAACCATGGAGCTGAGCTTATGTGAGTTGCCCTGAGGTGGACACACTGGGTTTTGCCTGCTTTCCAGCACTAAACAGGATTGTGTTGATCTGGGGAGGGAAAACCACCCATAAGTCAGAGGTGTAGTCCTAACCCCACAAGGCATTATGGAGAAGAGGACAGAATGAGAACAAGTAGGAAGGCTCCTCACTTTCCAGGGTAGGGGAAGAGAAGCAGAGAAAACAAAATTTGCAGCCTCTCTATGAACCCTCACTCTGCATTTCAGGTATTTTGCCTGTTCCTTTCTTAACATACATCAGTGAAAATGAATTTCCATCCCTCACTAATTAGTCTCAAACAGCAAGGCATAGTGCAGGGTGATAAGCGGTTTGGGAGGGAGGGCATAAAGATATTCCCTAGTTCTCGATGCTTTCTGCTTGGAGCAGTCAGCTGGCTTTTTAAGCCTGTCTGTTTTCCCCTACTGCAGATAGACTCAGTGCAGGTAACCTGGAGGTTCACCTGTGCGGGCTTAGATACCGACACAGCGCTGCTATGAACAGTGAGCGAGAGCTGTGCTAATGCCTTCTGCAGCTGCATCTTAACCCGAGGAGCAACGGGCAGCTGTGAAGCACGCTCCACCACCCCAGAGCTTCCTCTTTGGTTTATGTCCCTATGTGTGAGGATTTCAACCCTTGCCCAGAAGAGCACAGTCTTACAGCTTTGCATGGCAGTTTGATGACTAGGGCAAAGCCTTCCCAGGGAGCTTCGTCCCTCTCTCTGCAGCTACCTAGCTCCTTCCAGGTGCTGCTCCCTCCTGTGCTGCCCATGCAATCAGTGTGAAGGGGAGCGTGGCCCTGCTTGGTACAGCCAGCTGCTGGAGGTGCTCCTAGCTCCATGCCTCCATGCTGAGGAGATGGGTAGCTCAGCTCTGGAGCAGTTTCTTTCCCTTCTCCCCCCAAACCCAAGCACTGCATGCCTGCTCCCAGTGCTGCCCCATGAGCCGAGTGTTGCCACGCTGGCAGCACGCTCCTGCAGGCAGGGACAGCAGCCAGAGAGCTGCTTCCATCATGTCCCACCTCCTCAGAGGGCCATGCCACTGACATGGCTTTGGACACACACGTACACTCACACAGAGTCTTTTTCCATGGCTGCTCCCCCCCTCATTCTGCGCTCCATTGAACATTTCTGTCTCCAGATTCACATCATATTGTTCAGGAAAAAAATAGATGCTGGGTGGGGAGGGGTGAGGCAGCCGTTGATGTGGGCTGGTGTGGCAGAGTTTCCATCATTTAGCACAGCAGTTAATTCACCCGGACAATGAACGTTGATGTGCTAGAAGAGGCCTAGTTCATCTGGGACATGCATGGCCTTGGAGAAAAGGCACTGCAATTATTTTCTCAGGGAAACTGCTCTGAAAATAAACCACAAGAGTGCAGCTAAAGTCAGCATGGGAGCAAGCTCAGCCCTGGAAACACTCTGGAGTCATCTGTTACTTGTAATAGTTCTATAATTTATTCCTTTTTTTTTTTTAGCAATTCTTAAAGCAGTTCAAGCTTCTTCATTAAAACCTTCCCCTTTGAATACTGATGATTTATCTTTCCATGAACTAACTGAAGGGATGCCACATTGCAAAAGTCAGGGAAGTCAGGGGAAGCCTTTAGCACGAATGGAATAACAACTCGACTCCTTATGCACCATCCCTTGATTTTGAGGGTGGCGTTTTCCTTCTGCTCTGCTCTTGCAAGCTATGGATCGTTCTTGACTTTGGGTCAGATACACAGCTTGGGCTCTGCCACCTACTGAAACAAGAGCTGTAATCCGAGCAGATGTTGTGACTTCAAGGAATGCATCAGGGAAGAAGCTTGGGTTTGCCCTCCTTATGTATTTTGGCAGAAGCAGCGCTAGGGACAACTTGGTCACCCCTGCCTCTGTGGTCAAATTGTTGCAAGGATGCTCCGCAGTGGTGTCCGCTCACTCTGTAGTCAGAGCAGAACCTACAGGGAGAAACACGAACTGGAAAGCAGAAGGCCTGCTATGTACTGGCTCCTGCTTCCCCGCATCTACTCCTTGAAAAGCCTCAAGGGAAATTTCACTAGTTCACGTCTATGTTTGGCCCTTGCTGGCACATTTAGTATCTTCTCTCACCAAACTCAAAGTATGTTAAATTGAACCCTCACACTAGCTAGTGACATTAGGAACAGGGATACATGTCACCATGCCCTTGTTAAGTAGCAAGGAAATGTATGAAATCCAGTTCCAGGGTCTTTTTTATGCTACTGCACAGCCTAGATGAAACACACATCTTAAAAAGAAGCAAAGGAATCATCATTGTGGAAGAGACCCTGAGAGTGGCCAAGAAGATGTAGGCTCCACAGTCCTGAATTCACGAGGCAGCTGCTGGCACTGAAGAGAGATGAGACAGAAATCCAGCCCTCTGCCACGTTGGTGACAATCATTCCAAACCCTCCCCAAAACAGGAGTACAATCTTGGTCTGGGCAAGCACACAGCTCTTCTTCATAGCCATTGGAATTAGGATTCCCAAAACTTAGCAGGGAGCAGCCACGCACTTGGGGTGAGTGGCCTGGGCTGCTGTAAATCCTCCTCTGTACCACCAAGCAGCAACACAGCTGCACTGTGTGACTTGCTCTGCACAGCCCCAGGACAGGGCACATCCCCTCCCCATCAGGTCTGTGTATTCCTAGGTAAAACAGAGCTCACCAGGAACTCCTGCTCCAACATCTTAACCTTCTGTTTCCACATCACTGTGTCCTTGTCCTCCTTCCCAAACCCAGAGGTGCTCCAGAGCAGGCGCTACCTTAGATGCTCCAAAACATACCTGGGAAGAGCGTCTCTGTCCACCAGCCAAGGTGGATAGAGGGAGATACCAGTCTCGGTGGGCTAAACTGAACATTTGAGTGTGATTCCCTACATTTTAGCATTAGTGCTGCGGTCAGGTTTCCTTGCCATTGTCATCTTTCCATACCATTCACCTACATCACTTTCTACTGTTCATAGTAGCAATTTCCCCAGAACCTCTGTAAATATTTTCTTCATATAAAGTTAAAAAAAAAAAACAACAAAACTTTATATAAAAAAGAAGGAAAACCAAATCCAGACACTTTCTCCTCTCCTTTCCTGAAAACAGGCAACCACTGCGATGTGATAACCCTTCTTTAAGTCTCTGATTTTGTCTAACTCAGAAAAGAAACTTAAACTTGAATTTCAGCAACCTCCTGTGGGTCCAAACCACCAGGCTTTTGGCTATTGTAAGGTGCTTCTCAATTTTCTTATCCAAGCCGATTGCTCCAGTAAAACCAGATAAATAGCCAGAAAAAAAAAAGGCAGATTAACTGTGGGTAGCAGTGTGCAGGAGGACGAAGGGTAAGAGAGGGCCTTGCCATGCAACAGCCCCATACCTCTTTGAGAGAGTCCTCTACCTCACCTGGTTTACACCTGGACCTGATGTTCCTGATGTTTTCATCTGAAATGCCATTAATATTTTTTTTTTTCAGAAGCATCATTTTAGTGAAACGTGTCAGCCTCTCATACCAGGAAGCGATCAGTGTTTTCTCATGAATGACCCTCTGACCGACTGGGTGCTGGCATGGATGTCCGTGGGGCCAGGGGCTGCGGCCCCTCATGCTGCCACGCTAAGGCAGGACCAGGGAAGCGGTGAAGGGAGAAGGCAAGAAAGGCTCAGTGCCAACCAGCAGCAGGACCTGGGTGCCACCTTGGGGTGGCCATCCTGTTGTGCCATTGCTGGCACAGCTGCTGGGCATAGGAGAGGCTGGGTGAGGAGCTGTATCACCCAGCACAGGGATGCTGCAGATTTCCTCCTGGTTTTCATAGTCCCATCCTGACTCTTCTCGGCCTAAGCAAGAGCAGGTGCAGACTCACCCAAGGGCAAGAGGGGAGTGCTCAGGTGGCCAAAATGTCAGGCAGATTATACTGTGGAGGAAGGAAGGGGAAAAACTTGCCCAGAACACATCAGGAGCAACTGGGTGAGAGCTGGCATCCACCCTGGTGCAGTGCCAGGCACCCTAGGGCATCTCCTGTCCCCAGCACTGCTGGCCACACAACAAACTGCATCAGACCCAACCAGGGTTTCAGATTTTACCTGTTCCCCACCTCCTCCCCAACCCCAGGAAAACAGAAACATTTTCACCACCGAGATAACTCGTCCAGCAATAATTGGTAAGCTCCTTCAAATAAAACAGAAGTGACATTTTAATTGTGCTTTGAAAGTTAGGGTCAGAATTCAAATCTTCAGTGACCTCATCTTTTCTTTTACACCAGCCTTTCAGCATCTCTCAATTGGAGAATTCCTGTGGAAAAGTGGTGGTTTTTTTTTTTCTCCTTTGAATAAGAAACTTAGAAGTGGCAGCACAAGTGGTTCATGAAACCTTATAAATATTTGGAGCATAAGCAGGCAGCAGATCATAATGACACAAAGTTCTGCATTTTACCACGTGGGCTCCAAATAAATAGCTAAAAATTGCTCTAACCATAGGTTTAAATATCAATCGGCCAATGATGGGATGCAGATCTTTCCAGAGAGGTCGCAACTCGATAGTTGTTTTATTCTGCACTACCCAATCCCTAAAACTTTTTTTTTTTTTGAGGGGGGGGGTCAGAGGGGAGGAGGTGGAGGGAATTGTGTGCTTCCATAGGAGATGATTACATTACACAGCCTCAAGTCCAAAACCAGGGCTGCAAGAGGGAGTACAGCAGAGTCTGGGGGTGTCCTCTCAGCAAGCGCAGCTCAGCCTCTTTGCCTCTAGATAATTTGTTGTTGTAGGTTGGCTCAAATTTAAGACAGTAATGTTTCAGAAACACTTGGAAAAGCAAGCCAGCTGCAGGGAGGATATCGTTACAAATTGAGACACATGTTGTACAGGAATACCATTCTTTTCAAATACCAGAATCGTGTCTGGGGAAGTAAAGCCATGCAAATGAGTCAGAGACAGAACCTCATTCTGTAACGTGCAGAGAGCCTTCAGCTTTCATTAGAGGCACCAAGAGCTGAGTGCACCAAATACTTCACAGGATCAAGCCCAGACATTTAATTAGCTGTTAATTTCATGGCAGAAGCAAATGCTGAGTATGTGAGGGTTTTGTAAAATGTTGGAGTTTGCTTTGATTCACATCTCTCATGAGATGATTGCACACACTTCCAAACACAGCCTCTGGTCCCATGAGTGAAATGCAGCTCCTTATCAAGAAAGTGTAAACATGTTAAGGTCACAGCTCAGGTAAGACTCAGCTGTGAGGCCTCAATTGGTGGAGACACCCAGCAATGTGCTGAACTTCCCTGTTTTGCCATAGGAGACCTAAAAAATAGACAAGGAGGGACTCAGCAGGTAATCTGGAAACAATGCTTCAGAGAATCTTGCTTGCCATAATCTTGATTTCCTCCTGATTTCTTGTTCAAATTGCTGTGCTTCTGCTTTTCTTGATTCTCCCATAGCTTTTTGAACAGGAATTTATATTTTTTTTCTTAAAATCTACTGCTCACTGCTTGATTATGTCCAGCTCTTTCACAACCACCATCCTCAAAAGTGTTTTGCTTCATTCTAATCCACTTTTGGCTATTGCTCATGATACTGAGAAACAGTTTATAAGCTCTTCACAGTTCTTCAGAGTTCACCACTCAGCTCTGAAGCTGGCCATTGTTGTCTTAAGGTCAAGCTTCTCAAAGGCAATGGGGTGCTTAGCTCCTTATCAGATTTCAGCGGCAATCAGACACATGCTCTCCAGGATCTTGTCCTCTTAATGTAAAGGCAATCTGATTATATTTTTACAGGGATGTCATCTGTTTTACTGTGATCTTTGTTGTAATATACTCTATATTTAACCACGAGTTGTACTTTTTTCCTCATAAACTTTCCATACACCACTGGCTTTGGTAGCTAACAGCACAAGAACACACTGATGGCGAGCCTTAGCCTCCCCCTATGCCCATTTTACACCCCACACTTTTGAATCCAGCCAAATTTGTTTTGCGTTGACTTAAACAAGAGGAGGATTAGCCCTTAGAAGAGATCTGATGATTCTGGTCAGCAGGACTTGAACATGAGCCAGAAGTGTGCCCTAGCAGCCAGGAGGGCCAACCATACCCTGGGGTGCTGCAAGCAGGGCATTGCTACCTGGTTGAGGGAGGGGATTGTCTTGCTCTGCTCTGCGCTGGTGCGGCCTCACCTCGAGTGTGTGTGCTGTTTTGGGCACCACAGTATAAGAAGAACATAAAACTATTAGAGAGTGTCCAAAGGAGGGCAACAAAGATGGTGAAGGACCTGGAGGACAAGACCTATGAGGAGCAGCTGAGGTCCCTCGGTTTGTTCAGCCCTGAGCAGAGCAGGCCGAGGGGAGGCCTCATGGCGGCCTGCAGCTCCCTCACGAGGGGAGCGGAGGGGCAGGCGCTGAGCTCTGCTCTCTGGGGACAGCGACAGGACCCGAGGGAACGGCATGGAGCTGGGACAGGGGAGGGTCAGGCTGGGGGTTAGGGAAAGGTTCTGCACCCAGAGGGTGGTTGGGCACTGGGACAGGCTCCCCAGGGCAGTTTGGACAACGCTCTCAGACACATGGGCTGATTTTTGGGTGGTCCTGTGTGGAGCCAGGAGTTGGACTCAGTGATCCTTGTGGGTCCCTTCCAACTGGGGATATTCTCTGATTCTGTTCTACGCTTATACGTATTAAAGTGCCTGGACAGTCTTTAAAGCCTGACAGACAATTATGAGTGTCTCCTTGTTTCAATAGTAATGTTTTACCAACTTAGAGAATGGCATGGATGAGATGCTTAATTCAGTTCAAACAATTGTCATTTCACAAGACAATGCTAATAAGCAAGCACTGCAGTGACCTCTGAAGTCAATGGCCGCAGACCCTGGGAGCTACCAGGCCGGCTGCAGCCTCCAGGAGCCAGAGACCCTCTGCGCTCCTGTGGGTCTGTTAATTGAGCTATGGCATTTCTCTGCTGGCTGAAGATCTGGCCCTGTGTTTTATTTGCCAAGAGCTCTAGATGTTCACTGCCTTGTGAATTAGACCAGGTGTAGCTATTTTCTAAACTGGGATCAAGAATCAGATTTCATATTTAAAATATACACCCTGGGAGGTTTTATGGAAAAGCAGGAGAAAGCCATCAGAAATCAGCACTTGTTCCTTTGATTTCAAGGCATGTACAGTGATCTACGGCACCGTACCACAAGCCTGCTATTTACTGCCACTGAGACGGAAGTTAGCGCTCCCACACCCCGTCAGCAAGATGTGGGAGCTGAAAGCTGCTCTGCAAGTATGTCATTTTATACTTCAACATTTTGAGAAGCCTTTTTTTTTTTTTTTTCTGGGAAACCCTTTTCTGATTTAATATATCTGAGAAGCTACCCAGGCAATTTTGAAACATAAGATCACCCTGCTAGAGCCAGGCAGCTCTCAAGGGCAAAGCTTCAGTTCCAAGCAAATGTGTTTAAGGCTTTGTGGTATTAACAGTCTCTCCTTTCCCCCTTAGAATAAATGGAAAAATTCTGTAGGCTTATAAGATGCCAGGTGAAGGAAAACTTCTGAACCAGAAGAGTAGGTGTTAAGTGTATGAGTCCGATTACTCTGCTGATTTTAATTAGTTTAGCATCAGCGGAACTACATCCAGTTAAAATTAGCTAAGGCTCTGGCCCATAGTAGTGTGTCAACAAAGATGACTGGCGCAAAAATGCGTGTAAATATATAAAATCTGTTTTCAAGCATACCTTTAGGGTCAAATTCTGTTCCGGTCAGAGCAGCGAGGGCAGGGTGTGATGCTGGTAGATAGATGCTACAGTGACTGGGGAGCTATAAAAACTCTTAAGGCAGAAAGGGAGGTTAATAGCTATGGCCCTTGCCTCAGGAATCCCGACCAGAGCAGGAAATCTTGTGCTGGACCATTATGGGCAGGGGAGTTCACAGTGGGATATATATTACTTCTGCCCTAAACTGGAGCATTCTGCTCGTTGTACATTTTTACGACTACAATGTATGGACTAGACAGATGGAAGTTTGGGCTTATAACTCAGCAGATGCTGACCCCAGGACATATGGATTGGCTCGGTAGGTGGCCATACTCCTACTATTTCCATTACTTTTGGGAGAAATTGTGCTTACGCAAGCAGGAAAATTCCTTCCTTTCCTTACCCCTCTGCCCCCAACACAGGACTAGTCAACGCACACACACGCACAGAGAGAAGCTAGTTTTGAGTTTAGCCTGTGCCATTTAATTTTCCATTCAGTTATGGTAATAACTATTATGTTAAAGCCAAGCAGCCCTTAGCATTTTCAGTTATTCGCTTAAGAAACCTTGCCCTACACCAAAACTATGGGGTTAAAACTGATCCTGCCTGGACATAGAGCACACGGGTAGGCGACACTAACACTAATTTTAGAAACCCTTGTTGCTCAAATTTGAAAAAACTGCATTCAACTGAATAGTCTTCCTTGCTTCATTGCTTTATCATAGTAGGACTTTGGCACTGGGACATCTTTTGCTGGTTCTTTGAATTGCATCAAACTAGAACAGCTTGACAGTCCACATCCTGATGGAGAGACTAAACTTTAACATCGAGGATTATGTTGCTGATTAGCACTTCCAATAATCAAGTAATTGGTACATTAAATAATCTGGAGTTTGGCGACTCGCCCAAAAGGGTCATGCTTGCATTGATTCCTTTTTAGAGAGTCCATGTTGCCATTACACGAATTCAATCTGTCTGTCCAGAACTCTAGCGTAAAAATATTTGGCTAATTTCCTTCATTTCATACAATTTGACAGGAAATAAAATCCAGGAAAAGCTGCACATTATGGCAATGTGTTCAGACTTTCCAGCTGGGGGATGGGGAGCAGGAGAAAAGAAAACTCTCCGGACATTTTCTTCTCCCGGATCAGCATGGCCAGTACAATGCACAACTCCAGGGGCCCAAGTCAGCACAATTAGTAGTGCAGAGCCTACCCTCTTTGTGTTTTATTAGAATTTCTGTCAGGTCAGGAGTCTGGTGAGGGATGTTCCCCACAGCTGTATCGCTGACGGAGCTGGATTTTACCTCCACCCTTCTCGGGGCCTGGGCAGGGAGGCCATGGGAACGGTGGAGGTCCAGGCAGTGGCGCAGGGCTGCACTGATGCTGTTCCTCCCCCTCATCCCCTCTGTACGGACACAGATAGGCTCTGAGCCCCACGCAGCTTTCACAGACAGGCTTCCTGAAGGCCAGAAATACAGGCAGCCCCCCTGGCCCCCCTGGACGGGCTATCACCACTAGCAAAAGGAGGGCTCTGTGTGAAACCAGAGAGTCCTCACCTCAAATCAGTCATCAGGGCTGCACAAATCACTTGTGCGTGCCTTGAGAGACTCAAAACCCACCCACATTTCACTGAGGTACCCGCTGGAATGAGATAGTTATCACCCTGTTTATTTCTGCAGCGTATTTTGGGTATCCTCTTTCCCTTGAAACACACAAAGATCCTGGTCTCATGTGTATTCTGGCTACTTCTTTTCTTTTTGGGGAGGAAGGAGGGATGAACACAGCCTAATAACCACTGCTGGGCTACGCTGAGCTATTGCACAACGTGCACAGCAGCATGACAGACACCTAGGCTGGGCCTTGGCTCTCTTAACTTCCAGTGTCTACGGGGACATCGAGGTCTGTGCCAGTCACCCTTGGTTTCCTTCATAGCAGAGAGAAATAGGCGCTCCTAGGGCACAATTCATCTCGGCTGTCTTAGTTGTCGACTCAGGATGAGCTCAACTGTCTCTCTGAAGTGCCTGTTTCTCTAGGCTGGTTTTAAAGGGAGTTCAGACAATTAGCTCAGCTGCGTCTTCGTTACCGATGTCTATATCGGGTCAGATTAATCTTGCCTGGCAAACTGAAGACTTTCCTGTAAGACAATCCTTACACCGAGACAAAGGAATATGTAAAAGTCAGTGAATGGGAAAATGGTTATTCCTGAGGATAACCAAAGTGGCAGTTATTGACATTTAGAGACTACAAAGAGCCGAGGACAATAACCTCAGTGATAAAGCATCCCTCTTGCCTTTTCATTGCAGTCTGTTCAGTTTACCCACTCTCTCTGTCAAACACTATCCCCGATGTCATGTATAATTGTGTCAACAGGCAAAAAAAAACACAACTCAGTGAAGCCAGAGCTCTCTCTGAGTTTAAAGACTCTGGCTCTGGATGACGATAAAACCCTCCCGGGACCAGGACCTCAGAGAGGTGGCATTACCGCAGCCTGGGTGGTCCAGGCAAGCAGTGGGCACGTGGAAGTCAACGCACGCTAAGAAGCAGCCTGTCTTAACTACAGAGTCAGCACGCAAATGTGCAAGTCTGTTAGCACCGGCTTGAAACAAAAACACAGCTATGGGGAGCCTGAGCAAGGGAAAGGACGTGTTAACCATGGCTGTCCTAAAATTAAATAAAAGGGGTACAGTCAAGCAGTGGGCTTCTCACTAGATCAAATCACTACCCCTAGGTAAAAGCACACGTACGTTTATGCAGAGACAATTTTTCAAGCTCCAAAGGTGGCACGCTGGGTTTTGCAAAAAAGATCTTGCTGCTGAAATAGCCAAATAATAGAATAGATGGGCATATAGTCCATCCGTACCTGGAGGGGCTTAGGAAAATCCCTACCATCAGCACCTAAGAGAGCGTGAAGGTCTTAAATATTCATTCAACGTCTGAATTATTGTATATGTTGGTTATTAGTCCAAGAAAGTTACAGACTTCCTCTGTTCTTACAAATGTGTCTTTTAAATGTGTCAGCACATGCCTAGAGCAAAGAATAATGGTTCTGTTCCACCGAAGAAAGTAAATAAATACTGCGTGTGATCAAAGGGGGTAACGTTTCCGGCACTGCAGCCAGAATAGGGAACGCGACAGCAACAAATAAAAAGGGAGTCCTGGCTACACTGCAGTACCTTTGATGGTGCAATTAGTCTGCACTGATGGAGCGGGGAGATATTGCAGTATCCCAGCTCCCACAGCATGCACAGTCTAGGGTTGGAGACGCCACGCTGCTCAAGGCAATGTTCATATTGCACTGCTGCAGTCGCTATTTGTGCTACCAGGGACAGGGATTTACTGGAGGCTACAGAATATTCCGTGGATTGTAATGAAATCTGGCATCTCACCAAGCCACATCCGGCAAAACGTCAGCATTTTGCTGCTGAACAGATTTCTTGCAACACCCACCATTTTCCCTTTTCCTGAAAGAAGCTCTCCATGCTTGTGAATCTAAACAAATGCAACTACATTTGTTTCTTGCTCACAGGTTTGAAGCAACAGACATGTACTGAACTAACAGTTTTATAAAGGCGCTGTTGTAGCAGAGGGATTCAGTAGGCTGGAAATAAGGAATGAAGGAGGGGGGAGGAAGGGATTCTGCCTCTGGAGCATCATCCTTGGCCAAGCCACACTTGTTGGTGGACTTATCTGTATTGCCTCGCTTTGCAGCCCTCCAAGGAGCTGTATGCCTACACCAACCGTGGGGCTGAGGGAAACCTCAACTGCTTTTCTAAAGGGGCAGACTTGCCAAAGACAAGGTAAGAGAGCAGAGCCCCGTGGGGCAGGCCGTGCCGCAGCTGCCCTCTGCCCATCGAGTGCCTGTCGAGCTAAGCCACAGCGGGCAGGTCCGACAGCAGGCAGTCCTGAAGCACCGACACCGGAGAAAGGGAAGCTCAGGGAGGGGGAGCTCACCCCTGGAGAGCAGCCCGGCTGGAAGCCAGGGCACGATCTGGAGGCAGACCAAAGCAAGATGGTTGGAGATGACCATTTGGTAAGTCAACTGGATCCGAGCTAGCAGTAAGCAGCTGGGGCGTCCTGCTCTACGCTACGCTGTAGGGCAATTTCAATCATCATCATGAAGGCTTGAGTTGCTGCGTAACTCAGCTGGAATAAGTAAGCAGATTAATGGCCCAGACCTAAGCCATATCCTAGGCAGAAAACCACTGACTTTGACATACACCACACACAGCCAGCACCGCCACAAAGTGTTCTGTGAGCAGGAGCGTAATGAGGCTGCTGATGGATGGAGTACTAACAAGTACAAATGCAATACAACACAAAGAACAATATCAAAGCATAAATACCAATAGTTTTCTGAAAGTGCTGATAAATCGGAATCTGTATCTTTCACAAAGGCCACATCCACACGAGCTCGGCCTCCAACCTGGAAATACTCATTGTACTCACACAGAAGGCAGTAGCGGGCACACAAACCTTTACTTATTCTGATTTCGAATTCGGAGGCACCTCCTTTTCAATGGTGGCTCCAGATCCTCTGGCCCTGTGCTGAGTATTGGCGTTGACATAATGCACGGCGCGATAGCAGTCTTTTCTGCTGGTTTTGGCACAGGCTGGATCACGCAACCTGTCTTGGGCAGCATCCGCAAAGCGTACGCATGGTCCTCGTCCGCTGGATTGTTGAGGTTCGGGTCCTGCTTGTCTCCCCCGGCCAGGGGCTCCTCCCCACTCTTCTTGCCAGCGTCCCCCTCGAGGTGGCAGTTCGACGCGCAGTTGTTCTCCTTTACGGACTCCAGCTCGCTCACCGCCAGCTCCTCCGGGGGCTGGGGTTTTTTGGGCTCCTGGGGCGGCTCCGGGTTCTTGGAACCCTCGGTGCTCTTGGTGCCGTTCACGATGACGTTGCACACCGCCGCTCCGGCTTCCAGTCCCGGCGTGCCGGAGGCCAAGGAGACGGGGCAGCAGTGAGCCGCGTCACCGCACGGTAGCGTTTTTGAGTCCACTGGGCTGCAGTTGTCCCTGCAGTCGCTGCAGTTCCTTTTGTCTGAGCTACCGAAAGCCAAATTTACAACACTGTTAGGCTCGCGCTCGACTTTCACTTGGGCGTGTAAAGCCCTGTGGATAACATTGTGCAGCCTAGACCGGTGGCCTACCGTCAGGTCTATCACACCGTCCTGTGGGCCCTGCAGCACGCTGGGGAAACCGAATTTACTGTTCACGGGGCTACTAGGTCTGACAGTCAAGTCAACAACTTCATTTTTACCGTGCTCCTGAAGCACTTGAGCTTGGTTTAGGGACTGGCCTGAGCAGCTCGGTGAGGAGTCGGAGGATTTAGACGATCCTTGCTTCGACTCTCGAGGGGATGAGGAGCTGTTGGCTGGCTTTGCCCCAGGCGTCTCGCTGGAGGTACTCGGAATGAAGTTTTCGCCGTTGCTGGAGAAACCATTGGGGGGTTTGGAGTCGTTGATGTGAGGGATGGGGATGGGGATGGGGATGGGGACGGGCAAAGGGACGATGACGGGATATGGCACTAGTAGAGTCGGGGGTGGCACCAGCGGGGCGAGGGATGGCAGTCCAAAGTTCATCATCTGTGGCATAGGCATAGGACCATTTGGCATCATGCTGACGGGGGGAAAGGGAAGACTGGGCAGAGGAGCTCCAGGAGGGGGAGGCGGCAGCAAGCCCGGAGGATTCCCAGGCATGGTAGGGGTTGTGGGGGGGTGGATGTGAGGGGAGAGCATCGGCCTGTGCATGGGGCTAGAGGTGGGGCCCATATTTCTGGGACCACCTGGTGGCGGACCGATTCCAGGGATCATTGGATTCGACAGAGGGCTGTTAGGATTTGAGGCATGGTGAGGCGGCCCGCGGATAAATGGTGGACGGATTTGCTGCATAATTTGCTGCTCCATGAATATGGGCAGAGGAACTGGCCCACGGTTTGTCATCACCATGGGAGGACTGCGAGGTGGGACACCAATTGGAGGCACAATGCTAGCAGGTGGCTGGACAGAAACTGGTGGAATATTTGGATTCTCACTGATGGGAATAGGTTTGGGAACTGGCGTGGGGATTTTAGTGACAGAGCAGTTGGCAGTGTCAGACGGAGAGGCAGTGGTAGACGCTGATGGTCCAGGACCTTGAATTTGGCCAGCTGCAGACGCTGGGGATGGGGCTTTTCTCCGAGCATCTGCTAGCGGTATATTCCAAGAATCTGGAGTCAGCAGCTGTACCCCAGTGCCTTCTGCTTTATTTTCGACTGGAGGATGTAATGTACTGCACAGTCCAGCTGGAAGATTGGCCTGTGTCTCTTTGTAGAAAATGTCCATTTTGTACTGATTGAGACATTTTGCACTGCAGAACTGAAGCCTTCTTTCCCCGTCCCCAAAATCCAGATACTCTTTTGTGTGTCTTATGTGCTTACACCAGTCACATACCTACAACACAGTAATAAAATCAGATCAGGCAAGAAAAGCAATCTTCTCTTCATAGTGATATTTTTAAAGTCATTTTTCAGATGTTTTCTAAATACATTGTTTTTCTAGCAGAAAAATAATAGTTACATTTGTGAAAACTATTTTTCCCCCCAAATACTGGAGAATTGAATGCTACCATGGTCTCAATCCTACCATATACAGTACATTATATATATTATA
Source organism: Anser cygnoides (assembly GCF_040182565.1). Taxonomy (NCBI): domain Eukaryota; kingdom Metazoa; phylum Chordata; class Aves; order Anseriformes; family Anatidae; genus Anser; species Anser cygnoides. The sequence continues at coordinate 74,273,501 of NC_089875.1, forward strand.
GCTATACCACAGAGGAGACTCCTCAGCTGGCATAAACTGTTATAACACACATATGTATGTATACAAAATCCATCTGAATATGTCTGTGATTACTCCTCAGTGGTAATCTAAGCACACCTTTACCATCTCTGATGCAATATTACACGGTAAGTACGATAACTGGGAAAGGACTCTGAAAGTTGCTGGAAATGAAAGCAAATCATTTCTGCTAAACTGTAGCACACTCTAATATTTTTTATTGTATTGTACTGTATTAATAGCATTAAACAGTAACTTGGAAAAGGTGCAGAATTTTAAAATGGCATCACAAAGCAGAAGTATCAGTCACCCATTCATTTCTTGCCCATTAGTCCAAGGAGTAACTTGGAAACAGTCAGGAAATTTGTGTAAGGTTCAAATAACCCCAATTTGTGATGTTTCGGCAAGCTGGAATTATTTTCGGAGCTGTTTGCCCACTTTTGTGTACTAGGCACTTTGAGTAAAACTTCCTGGCAAGCAAGGGCCTATTTAGCAACTTTTCAAATACTACCGCAAAAAGTTTGCATTGCGGGTGTTTTTTTTTAATGTTTTTCTCCTTTCCATTTAATCCTTTTCTGTGTCACTATTGGTGTGGTAAAGGCACAGCCAAATTTTTTTTATTTTTTTTAAATTAAGGCTGCAGAACTAATTAAGCCGTGAAAGGTTTTCCCAGTTGTAAACCACTAGACACCAAAGTTCAAAAAATAGTCATTCTAGGCTTCAGAATCCATTACTTCAGAGAAATTATTGTGATTTCATTAACACATTAATTTTGCAACACCAACAGCTCTCACAGATGGTGAAGACATGATCTACAATTCAAATATGACTCTTGTTTGCACAAATGCCTTTCCTTCATATGGCATTTTAAACAAGAATTAATATGAGTAATCTTGCCATAGCTATAAACAGATAAACAGATGTCAGATTTTTCAGTGCCTTACTTTTTTGACAGAATTTTACGCACACACACAAAAAACCATTTTTGTCATTTACATTAGCTCTCAAAATACTCCACTGACAGAGATTTGTGGTGCTTTCTACCAGCACATTGCGCCTATGACCATGTCAGAATACATCACAGTATTGTTTGCTCTGCCTTTTCCAAACAGCCAATATTAGCTTGTTTTGAAATGACTATCTTTTGTATGAAAAAAAGGAATAGGATTGTGAAAAGACTGCATTAAAAGGATAATTAATTTTAATAATGATTGGCCATATAAACAATTCAAAACAACATATGTCGGGCATCTGATTACCCATCTCATTTAACTCTCAGCTTTCCTTTAATATAAACAGTGGTGACATTTTTGAGTTTTCAGTAATATATCTTTAATATATATATACACACGCACACATGCACACCCCCCGACAGGCTATTAGACCGCTTATTTTGACTGCGCAACCTTTGGGTTACCCAGTCTGGTTGCTGCTCGATTCCCTCCCTGCCTCCCCGCCCCATTCATGCACACACTCCCTTTCTCTACCAGGAAGTTTTAATCCCAAGTTTTAAATCAAACTAAATAATTACTGGAGAAATAGCAACTATGAAGTCACTGCTGAAGCATGGCGATGCCGGGTCCAGGCTGGGCACAGGCATGCGGCGCTATGTGAGATAAATCAGAGGGTGCCCAGCCCCGTGGTGCTCTGGCAGCATTACTGCGGGTTTATCCCCCCCACAATGACCCACACAAGGAAGAAAGTGTGTTACAAGCGGGGCCACCCCTGCGCTGAGCATACACTGACAACGTAGCCTGCTAAAAGTCTGCCCAGGTTTTACGGGGGTTTTGCGAGGCGCCAGCTCTCCCTCGGCTCCCGCAGCAGGGATCAGCGCTGGCGCAGCCAGCACGGGGGCTTTGCAACCCCTCGCCACAAATACGTGGCCGTGGGCACTGAACCATCCCGGGTATTTGGCAGGGCGATGGATTTTGCCACCCGCCCGGCAAATCAACACCGCCCCATCCCTGGATGAGCTGATGGAAACACCTTATAATTGACCTCCTGAAATTTTCTGGCTTGCCACAGCCTTCCAAGCAGACAAAAGGGGAATTTGTGAGTCTATGCCGTGAATTAATAAGATGCTGTTCATCTCAGTAATGCTCCTGGATTTACCTTAAAGTAATTTTTGCTCTAAAGCTCACTGCTGCAGTAACAAAACGCTATCTATTTTGCACGTACAGTATTGGGATGTAAACCACTGCACTGCTTCTGCAGGGTAGGCTCTTACTGCACGAGATGAGCAAAAAAGCAGGGGGTCTCCATGGGCAGGCAGGCTGTGGCAGGATGAAGCACACCCCACCCCAGCGCCCATCAGAGCGGTGCCTGTTTGCAGGGGAGAGACCAGGAGAGTGGTCCCAGAGGCGGCCGCTGCACAGGATCTGGGTGTAGTCCTGGGATGGCTCAGGCAAGGCTTGCCCTTCCATCAGGGCAAAGGAAGCAAACCAGCTCTGAACTTGTATGGCCAGTGCTAAAGAAGCACCAATAAATAGGAGAGAGTAGAAACAGCCCCCATATCTTTCTAGGAAGAGCCCCTCGGTGACTTTAATTAAGCAGCCTGAAAGAAAAATACAACAAAAGCAAAAGCAAAAAACAGAAACAAAACCACTTGTGGCTTCTTTTCTAATCATTTAATTTTATTAGTTATCAGTTGGAAAATTCACTGAAATACTTTCATGTTTTATTGCTGTATTGATTTGTTTATCTCAAGTGGGCTCCTATGTCACTGGAAGCTAAACAAATATTTTCTCTTCCTGGGTAAAATATTTAGAAATCCTGCTTAGAAATTCTCTACGGATTTCTCCTGTTTTCAATAATTCACTGAGGTACAAGAAGCTCTGAAGTCTGCCTGCCTCCCTCACATATTGATCACAGACCATTCTGTATATTTTATCACTAGATAAAATTAATTAAAGCCACAGAAATTAAAGGCAGTAATTCTGTTCCTCTGAACATCCTGGCTGGGCCAAATATCTCATCATTATCTCATTGATTTTATGCAACATCCCAAAGTGCTGGAGTTAACATTGGTGAGAAATGTCTATCTACTACATCTATGTGTTTCACTACTTTTGTATCTATTTATGTGAGCAATCAGTCTATGCAGATTACTTAAGATACGAGTATAAAATGTGCATGTCTTATGCAGGCAACAGGACACCTTAGAATACCACACTAAAACACAGAAAAACAGTCCCTGCCATGAGGAGAAAATTACTGGAGGAGAAAAAATGTCACTTAAGAATTAATGAATCAAGTCTGTCTTACAGGATTGATCATTTAAGATGAGGTCAATGAATTTATGATACAAATGGCTATATCACTAGAGGTAATAAAATGGAGTAATATCATTCATTTTACATCTAACTAATGACGTGCTCAGAGTAATTACAGGCTTCTTCTAAAAGCCTACACTGATTAGTTCAGATGTGATAGGTGAAACATATATATCCTTCAGTTCAATACAATAACATTTTATCTATAAAATACGCAGCAAATGTCTTATTTTTTAAGTACTTGTATTCCGTACAGAGCACCATCACTCTTCATAAGCAGCTCAAAACCTCTCTGTTCATCTATTCCTTTCACTTCCTTTTTCCTGCCTTACCTTTCCCCTTCACCATACAATAAGAGGGGAGCTGAGCCGGCGCAGAGGGGCTGCAAATGCCACTTAGGATTTGGCTCTGCCTCCACGTGGGAGCAGCTCCCCCGGATGCCATAGGTTGGTCAGGAGAGTTGGTGCCTCAGGACCATGGCCATCAGGTCTGACCCAGTGCCCAGGAAAGCGATGAACAGACCCCTCTTTATCGCAGTCAGCCAGCTTTGAGCTTAACGGCAGACCCTGCTCAGCCTGGGGCCACCAAGAGCTTGGTCACCGGCCTCTGCGGGAGCAGGCACGAGGCTGGGGCATTTCTGAAGGGACTGAGAAAATACACACTGCAATGACGAGTTTCAGACATTTCCTAACAAACCCAACCATCTCATACGTTTCTATCCAAAAGGAGGTGTGACCCTTAGAGCTGTGACTGACAAGGGACACAGGGCTGTGAAGATGTCAGAGACGAAGGGTCTGGCCTTGCAAGGTGGTGCCAGACCCCTACAGCACCTCCATCTCCCTTGGAAAATACTCACAGCACTGCTCTGGGGCAAGCACACTGCAGACCACAAATGCCAAAGCACAAAAACTGAATGACAGGAAGATCGGTAATGAGATAACTGCCTATCTCATTCAGCCGTAACACAACAACCCTCAAGAAGATTGAATTTACCTAACTGGGGCATGTCCAACGCTAAACAACAGAATGAACATTTCCTTCAGTACGTTTAATGTATTTATATTTTAGTGGCGGGTTGCCAGCGTGCTACTTATAAGCTCAATGACTTGATATCATTCATCCGCTTTCCTGTGAAACGCCCGGCAATCTACACCGCGGGGCTACTCGGAAGACACCGCATCAGCAGAAACACGACTCGCGCCCGATACGGGAACACCGAGGAAGCCGGGGCTGAGGGATCCTGTGACGCTCATACTGCTCCAACACTAAGAGGGGATGAAAGCCGTTCCCGTTGGCATCCGTATCTTTCTTTTGACAGAGATGTCCAGACTTGGCCGCGAGGTGACCCGCGGGCACAACATGGACGTCCTGCAGCGCTGCACAGGGCTGGGCCTAGGCCTTCAGGCGCGGGGTAATTAATGCTTTAACCAGCTGTCAAATGCAGGTGCAAAGTTCGTCCATTAGTGCCATCCACCAACAGCCTCTGAATGATAATCTAGTATCAGACACTATTTCATTAAGAAATACGTGTGCTAAAGCATATTTTCAGCAAAGGCTCTCAGGATTTTGAAGCCTGCCAAAGGCTGGATGCGGCAGCAATGTAAATAGTAGGAAGTGGCTTGAAATGCAGACAGGTTTCTAGCAAACACCCGAAAGAGTCACACCAGTACTCTCACACTCAACTCAGCCCCACTTCCCTGTGCCCAGATCACCCAGCCTAGGGCAGAGGCTGTGGTACGGACACCACAGTGCCTTGCCACCCAGTTTCAGCAGGGCAAGGCTGCGAAGCACTGCCAGCAGGACGCCAGGGAAAATCTCAGTGTATTAAAAGGAAAGAAAGCAGATCTGCATGTCCTGAAGAACCAGGTGCCTAACTGTCTTTAAAGGGTGAAGGAGTTTAAAGCCTCCCTCAGCTCCCCTTGCCAGCCCCCCCAGGTTGCTGGGCAGTGTGTCTTCCTGCTGCCCCCCAGCCTTCCTCCCTTTCTCCACCACCAAAGCTTCTCTTCAGAGCAAGCCACCCAAAAGGCAATAGTCATCTCTAAGCAAATCCCCTCATGGATCCCACCCAGGGTGCTAAATCCTGCACACAGCCCCATCTCTGCAGCCTGTTGCATGACCAAGCATGGAGAAGCTTTGGGCCAAGAGCCTTATCTTGAGCATTGATGAGTTCAACACCTGTGAGCAGGAAGAAGCTCTGGGTCGGACTGACTCCTGCAGCAAGCAGCAGCAGCCACCCAGAGGTCTGTCCCGACACTTCATCCCCACCCCATGCACCTCCTGTGGGCTGGCCCACGGAGCTGCTCTCTCAGAGCCCCACTGGGCCAGGAGGGCACCTTCAGCTATGTTTGCCTCAGCTCCAAGGCGCTCAAGCTCCCTTTTAGCATTTTCTGACTCAGAAAGATGATGAATATTAAGAAGCAGAAGCTAGGCACCCTGCTGTGCCGTCTGGGAAACCGAGCACGTGGAGATCTCCAGCAGGACATGGCCACGCTCTGCTCAGATGTGCAGGGTCAGAGTGAGGAGGAGGAGGAGGTGGGTGTGCTCCACCCAGAGACAACAGCAAAAGACAAACTCCTTTGAGAGGTTAGCAATAATCAGCACAGTGGAATTCAAATTCATAACTGAAAGGCTTTTTTCCTTTTCATAATGCTGTTGTGCTTTTTTTCCGTCTGAGTTACTGAACCAAGTGACAGAGTGGGTGCAGCCTCGTTAGAAGCTGCAAAACCTGCCGTTGCTCATCGAGGCGTCCTGTGTCTCCATACCCAATCCTCCTCCAAAATGCAGCCCCTGGACCCGTTCTGCACAGGAAGGCTTCCTCCTGAGAAAGACATAGTGCCTGGGGAGGGGACACAGAGCTCAGTGTGTCCAGCACCGTGTGCTGGCCCACAGGGAAGGATACAAACTGTACCAAGAGCCAGGAGCAGTTCACAGCATCTACTTTCAAGACAACTGTAACCAAAGTTCATGCCTCAGCCACCATTACTAAGAATTAATGCTCTTTCACCACCAAATCTCAAATAATAGGTGGCATCCAGCACGGTGGCTCTAAGCAGTTACCCAGGCTCAATCGCCATTTGCAGCGTGCTTATTGCACAGCATTCAGCGTGTTTATTGTGTCAGGGTTTTTCTGCCCAAGATGCCTCATGATAATTTTTCATTACGATTGTTCCACTTGAATGGAATGATTATTATAAAAAAAAAAAAAAAAAACGTCATTCCAGATGAAACCTGCTGCGAAGGAACCCCGAGGCAGGCTCTAACTGTGAATGTGGTTATAATACAGCTCGTAGCAATGCTAGGTGTGAATGAAAACAGATTTTTACAATGTTTGTAGCTTTGTGCAAAAACAGTTTACAAAACAGAACACTGCAGTCGCCTACAACTTAAAACCGTCCTGCAACAAATCTGAAGTTTTTTCAACCTCCCCGTTTAAAAGAGAGCAAAGCTTTTCTGCTTGCTTGCTTTTCCTTTTGATGATGTAACCCTCCTAAACTTCTCTACCTGAAAACCTTTACTGCAGTTTTTTGAGGAGTGAATACTGAATTTCTGTCATTTAAATGCAAGACCTACCCTGTCTCCATTTTTCACTCTAATTATGCAAAAATCTAAGCTACATGAAGCATAAGGAGAAAATAGAGCTATTTGGTAATTAATGGCTAATGATAAACTGATTTCATTTTTGAATCATTGCGGTTGTCACCTGTGTTATTTAAAACATAGTCTTTTCAAAGCACTTGTGTACCTTTGTTTTGAAGGGCTTTTTAGTGCTTATGGCCAAAAGCAATGAATGTAAGTTATGCTAATGCCCGGTGGAAATCCAGGTTGGTTCTCGTTTCATCAAAGTGGCTACGTATTTGATTTTGCACATAAACAGCTGAGCTCTGTGTTTCCAGCTTTGAAACCGCAGTAAGAACTCTGGATCTGAAAGCAGTGGTGAAGCCCACAGTACGGTGGGCAAAACTTCAGGGAAAATGAATGTAGTGTGAAGTGGGATTTGCCAAGAGGGAAGTTCTTCTCCCCAGAAACCTTCCTGTCTGAAATAACACAGAATGGGACAATAATAGCATTTAAAGCTTAAAATCTGTAATGCGGGGTTTTTACACACATGCTATAGAGGAGCTGATTACAGGGCACATCCATACTGCTGTTTCACTACTGATGGCTATGGCCATCACTCCAGCAGTGACATAAGCCCTGAATACAATTAATATGCTGCAGAAGACGAAAGAAGGGCAAGAACAGGAGGGGCAGGGGTGCAAACACCTTCAGCAGGACAGACAACCTGTCTCACCAAGGCTCACGCTTTCTGAAATGCCTCAAGAACCCAAATGCCCTTTCCAAGGATAATGGAGGACCTGAGAAACCTTGTCAAGTCAATTGGCCTTGGAGCAGACCCACAACATGCGAAAGATTTTGGGGCACAGCAAACCCCAGCTCCAGCCACCAAGCCCCAAGCTCAGGTCTCAAGCAGCCCTCAAGCCTCAAGCTCATCAGATGGCTGATGCAGATCTGCAAGCAGCAGCCCAACATTTGCACGGTGCTGCGCCAACACCAAAAGGCCAAGAGGCAGTTCCTCTTCCAGACTTAGCCTGGCTGGACAGGAGACCACTCAGGTGTGTCTGTAGCCTCGTTCTTAGCAAGCCAGATTTGAGGGCAGGGAAGTGTGGAGTCAGCTGAGTGTCTGCACCGTGCTGCTCCTTACTCCGTGGGTGGCACTGGGAGAAGTCAGCTTGGCAGACCGGTGGCAAGCAGTCTGATTTGGGCTATGTGGGCAACGGTCAGCCTGAAGACTCACTTCCAGGCCAAGACTTCCCATGATGTGCATTCCTAAACTTCCCCTGTTCCTGAAACGATCTAGGAGAAAACCGAGCAGCCAGAAACAGCTATGTTGAGTAGGTGGAGCGGGGAGTCTTGGTGAACCACAGTACGTGCCGTTCTACAGACAGGTGATTTTCCTTTTCTGTGATCCTTAAGCTGTTCATGCCACAGTGAGAGCTTTGCTTCTTCCTAAAGGTGACAGTGAAGTGCCTCCTCAAACTGCTGCCGCTAAAGCCCTGCAAAGCACGAGCAGTGAGAAGTGCTGTAAACACCTTGAGAAGCGGACAAGGACTGTCGGCGCTGAATACTCAGGAAACCAAAAGAAAGAAAACAAAGCTAGCGGCTGGAAAAAACACTTTAGGGGCCTGTAAGTACTTCTTCACAGTGTCTCATGCCTGCCACCGCTTTGGGGCAGCAGGGGAAGGTTTCACTAGGACATCCCCCCCATCTCCCTTTCCCTCAGAGAGTGGAAATGCATTTCCTCTCCAGCCCTGGAGCCCCACGCTCCCACCCAGGGGCTGCAGGACAGGGCCGAACACCAGCACAGGTTTCTTCTGCAGGGCAGATGTCAACCAGCAGAAAAGGAGGAAATAATGGAGCCCGCACGCTTTCCAGCACTCCCTGCAACGAGCCCCAGCAACCACAGAAATGAAGGGAAACTGCGAGCCATTAACACTGCAAATGCTTACAGCAAATTGCTTTGAGAATTACAGGTGCTGTTAAGCACAGGAAACTCAAAGGCAAAAGAGGAGAGGGGCACTCTGCTAACCTTGAATAGTATCTCCCTTACAAAATGACCAAAATCTTCACTCTTAACAACCTCATGCTACCATGTCTGCAGAAATCTTAAGAAGCCAGATGAAGATTTATATTCTCTAATTAATTCACTTTCTTATTCAATACCCGAATAAACATGTTCGTCCTATTTTTCTGAACAAAACTTTATTCTGGTCATATAGCAAAGTAACATTGTGAGACAGAAAATAACCCATGTGGCTCATCTGTCCAGAATTTATATCTAGTAATATCTTATATGTATTTTTTCTCCAATATATTTTCCTTTTAATATTCAAGAGAATATAAAAATAACAATAAAACCCCCTCCATTATGTTTCCAGTGGCTCATAAGATGGTTGACAGGACTATAAATGTAATAATGAGGAGGTTTGAGGGGCAGGTTAATGTTTTTTGCTAACACATGATGCTTTTGCCTAAGGCTTTGCTGGAGGCCAGTACCACTTCACCTGGACTGAAATCACCACCGAACACCCATTAAATCACTCAGACTTAAATGTAACACTACTGGGTCCAGAAAATATTACTGTAATCCAGTTTTGAAATATCATAAGTCTGTAGAACAGCAAGTAGGAATGCAATCTGAAACCTAGAGAAATCTTTATTTACCTGCAATGAAGAGTTTTAAGTCTAATTCTTCCTCTCACCTCTGCCATTTCACTGTGCTGTAACCCTCACAGATTTGCGTGTTGTTTCTTCTGATTTATACTTGGACAAGCAAGAGGCTTATAGAAGTCTCTGGGTGCTTTGCACTATATATATACATACAAATGTATATATGTGGTGTGTATATATACATTTTCCACCTGTCTATCTAGGTCGGGGATCTTCAGACTTTATTATTACATGGTATTCTTTATCATTCAATAACATCTAGAGGCCAGGACCACTTGCTCCATGTGCTATAAAATATACATTATTACCACAGCGTGGGCTGCAGCAGAACTCTCACCACCTACCTGGGGCAGACCCCCTGCACACTTTTCCCCACCTCTCCCAAACATATAAAATCCTTGAGGGACTACATCAGCTGCTTACTTGGAAAAATAACATTAGGGAAAGATTGACTTGATTAGGGAAAGATTGACTTGAGTGTTAGTAAAAATGGATGAAAAAAAAAGATCAAAACTTTCCAAGAGGAGCTTTGCCGGGTTTCGGTCCACAAGGCTTTGAAGGGAGTCAAAACTGTTCCAGATTTGACTGCTTGTGATTCACACTTGGAGAATTACTGGTTGGTAATGGTACGCACCACCCCGCACCCCAGCTTAAAGAGCAGCCTCCTCTCTGGAAACCACATCTGATTAGAACAACCCTGGGCCAGATCCAAAATGTGCCTGGATCAAGGAAAAGTTTGTCACACTGGTTTCAGAGCGGGACCGAGACGTGTCCCATCTCTTGCAGATTAGGCATGGAGAGTGGAACTCATTTTCCTGCTTCCCCCGGAGTCGGGGTCTGGAGCAGATGAAGCCAAGCACATGAAATCACTCTGCCACGCACACAGGCCTCATTCTGCATCCCTCCAGTTCCTCCTGCTCTGAAGCTCGGATCCCAGCTAAAACCCAGAGCCCGCTGGTGTGGTCCCGGCTCCCCTTCCCCTTCTCTTAGCACAAAGTCAGACTCAGAGTGGCTTCCACTGAGCGACTGCTAGACTCACTCCTAGGCACTGGCAGATGGAGCAGGTAAGGCTGAAATTAGGGACAGGGAAAAGAAAAGGTGGGGAAAGCAACAGCATGCATGTCCTCCAAATTGTGAGAGACGAGAGGAGAGGAGAGGAGAGGAGAGGAGAGGAGAGGAGAGGAGAGGAGAGGAGAGGAGAGGAGAGGAGAGGAGAGGAGAGGAGAGGAGAGGAGAGGAGAGGAGAGGAGAGGAGAGGAGAGGAGAGGAGAGGAGAGGAGAGGAGAGGAGAGGAGAGGAGAGGAGAGGAGAGGAGAGGAGAGGAGAGGAGAGGAGAGGAGAGGAGAGGAGAGGAGAGGAGAGGAGAGGAGAGGAGAGGAGAGGAGAGGAGAGGAGAGGAGAGGAGAGGAGAGGAGAGGAGAGGAGAGGAGAGGAGAGGAGAGGAGAGGAGAGGAGAGGAGAGGAGAGGAGAGGAGAGGAGAGGGAGAGGAGAGGGAGAGGAGAGGGAAAAGGAAAAAGAAAGGAGAAAAAAAGGAGAAAAAAGGAGAAAAAGAAGAAAATAGAAGAAAATAGAAAAGAAAAAATAGAAAAGAAGAAAGCAGGAAAAGGAAAAGGAAAAGGAAAAGGAAAAGGAAAAGGAAAAGGAAAAGGAAAAGGAAAAGGAAAAGGAAAAGGAAAAGGAAAAGGAAAAGGAAAAGGAAAAGGAAAAGGAAAAGGGAAAGGAAAAGGAAAAGGAAAAAGGGAAAGGAAAAAGGGAAAGAGAAAGGGAAAGGAAAAGGGAAAGGGAAAGGAAAAGGGAAAGGAAAAGGAAAAGGGAATGGGAAAGGGAAAGGGAAAGGGAAAGGGAAAAAAGTTTACTCTGTCGCTGGTAGGAGGATTTTACCATGACTATTATGGCCACTAGCTATCTTAAACCACTCTTTTCCAGGATTTTAGTCTTAATAAACGAGGAGTTATGAAGGCCTGAAACTGCAGCCTAGAGCCAAACGTATGGTGAAGAAATGTGTGTGAAAGCTTCCCAGCCTTCTTCCGCCGATGCCCCTCTTGTTTTACTAAGGCCATTCCTGCCGTGAAGCCGGGCTTGCTGTCACAGCACTTGCTGGCCGTGCCGGTGGGGCAGCCCCCAGCTTTGCTGGTGACCCAGGCCAGCAGAGGGCCAGCCCTCACGCCCTGCACTGCCTGCCGCGGTGCTCCGTCAGGCCTGAGGCACCTGCTGGTGTTCGAGCCATGGGAAATGCCCCTTCTTCCACGGTGGTTTGCACCTACCTCTTTCTAAGCAGGGTAATGTGAGAAAAACGTCCCACTAGGTCTTTTCTACCCAAAGGAAAAGAGAGAATACGCTTTGTTTGTCCTCTCTTTAGCAGTGTTCAGCCCTGGTGCGTACCTGACTCCCGGCTATTTACACAAACCAAGTCTATTCTTAGCGAGCCCTGGATGAACCTGGGGTAATGCCACCGGAGCCAGTGTTGTTTTTTCAGTTTGAACCATGTAACCGAGAGCTGAATTTGGCACCAGGCATTAACTTCTCACCAAGGAGGGCACGTTACGGCACAAGGCACCAGGCGCGCTATTCGGTAAGCAGCACGGTGAGAGGGATCCCGCAGGGAATGCACTCACTCCCTGCCTCTGTGGGTGATGCAGGCTGCGACTGCATAGATTTTAGCACGTGAATACATCATGGCAAACACTGCTATACTCGGAAGATCATGCAGATGATTCTCTCACTGCATAGCGTGCACGACAAAGCAGCTATGCGGAAGATGCACAGCAGGACCGAAGAAGATAATGCATTTAAACCCTCACCCTGCAAGCGACTGCATGCAAAGCTCTCCAAAGTGCTGTGCCCTCTAGACTCCTCCTCAAGGACTAAATCCACCTAGCTTTCTCCAGCCCTTCTCCTTCTGCTGGTCTTCCTGCAGAATTTCCTTCTGGCAGCAGCTGTTGTTTCGCTGGGAATGCTGCTCATCAAACCAGCCGAGAGCTGGCTGCCAACTGAAGACCAGTGGCCATCACCTACAGACTCCTTGCCATATGGTTGTTCTATGCAGCTGAAACGTTTGCTTTTATTTTAAGGGCTTTTATTTACATTTATTTTAACACCAACCCTGGGTCAAGTGCTTCTCCTCCAGTGACATCCAGCAGTAGAAGAAGGAAGGGAAGGTAGGTAAGGCGCTGAGACAGGACTCGCCAGATTGGCATTAAGAAAACAGAAAATCCTTGAGTAACTTTGCACAGGGGGAAGGGTAGGGAGTGAAATAATGTGGATGGCCCAATTTCAGGCATTGACTTTGATTGCCCAGCTCCGGGGCAGACTGTAGGCATCTCCGGAGGGTGGATCATGGCAGCCACATAATGAGGAGCTTCTGAATTGGTCCCGGCAGACTCTCTCTCCGCTGATTACAGAAGGAGCAAGTTAACAGGCTCGTATGTTCTTTACCTTCACTCTGTATCTTTAATCCTCCTCTTAAAATGGGGAGAAGGCTTCCCCTTACTTGGCTCGCCTACTCAGAGTATGAGGTTTTTGAAACGGGGATCAGGTTTTCCTGCAAGTGTTTAGAGCATCTAGTGCAACCACACAGGGTGGTCCTTGAACCACCACCATCACATGAACAAAGTGCAACATTACCATGGGGCTCTCTTTCCACTCTAGGATCGGCAATCACGAGGGGCTTTGCCCAATCCCAGACTTTAGGATTTGGTGCTCTGCAGTGAGGTACACGTGTGAGCACTTGCACACTCGTACACACCTTGTTATATGAAACGCTCATTGCAGGATGCAATACAGTAATGGGGGAAAGGAAGACAGAGTTTAGTGCAGCGTATTTACCAGTAGACATGACTGGGAATATCGACTGCTGTTCACATTTACCCTGCACATTTATCACCCTGCGATATAGGAAGGGAGATGACTGGGAGGTGGGGACGTGCCAGTTAACCTCAGGCACTTGTCCAAGCACAACGAGAGGTCTGAGGTATGCACGAGGGCTGAAATTCCATTATAGGTTTTAAATAATTAAGCACTACATGTTTGGAAGCTCGTTCCTTCCTATTACTTTTTAAATAATTAATCTGTATTTACATCTATTGAACTTCATGAAGCTGTACACATAACAAATTTGAGTCAAGTTGCAGAAGGAAGATTTTCTTGTCTGACTGCGTTACAAATGATTCCTGTTTTATGCAGTAGCTTTGGATATGTGGGATCAGTCAAAATCCAATTCGGCTCAATGCTGTACATCACAGACACACGTGTAAGGGGTTTTCTATCAGTTATTCACAAGTAATCAAAACACCAAGAGAAGCTGTAAATCCCCAGAGGAAAAAATGTGCTTCTAACAAACATCTTAGAATAGCAAAAAGTGATTTGAGTTAGAAAAGAGTGAAAATATATATATATAGTTCCTATTGAACATACCCATTACATTCAGGCTAATGTGATCAGTCCTGTGTCACCTGCAGTACAATTTGATAAAAAAATTAACACCTTTCTGCAATTGAAAAAAGCTAATTTCAAAAGCTAGAATAACAGATACAGCAACAAGACCTAAAACAACAACAACAAATCTTTATCTAGAGTACTTCTCTTCCTACGACATGTTATTTCCCTCTGTTTACTTCAGGTTCAAGCTGAAGAAGGTGTTATACACCCTGCAGTTTCCACCTAGCTGGGACTACACACGATGCACCCAAGCAAACGACCAGTGCTGCTCAGACCTTTGAAACAATTGAGGCGCTGAAATCAGACTCCTGAAACCCCAGCTCTGCCTTGGGAAATGAATCTGCAGCAACGGCAGCAGGATTACATGTTTATCGTGCACGTGATTTCCAGCTCATGTTAGCTCCTATTTATAAGTAAGCAGATATATGTGCATTCACTTATGCAATTCTAGCTGGCATTCCTGCAAACTCAGTCCGAAAGTACAACGAAGTTATTTCCGTTTCAAACAGAATTACGACTAATAGAAATGCTGCTGGCCAAACAGTTCCTTCAATTATAATAAATGGAGCAAAGCTGCCTTCAAACTGAGATCTCAGTTACACCTGCACAGTTATTCTGGAAGTTAATTAGATTGCACAGGGGTAAATATGGACTTAATGTGCTCTTCAGAGGCCTCATAATGGCAGAAGACGTATTAGGGATAGAATAAAGAAACCGACTTTGCTTTCAAATCCCTGGCGGTCTTTGCAACGAAGGGAGAAAAAACATCTGTACCTGGAGGTGAAGCAGACTGGTGTTAGAAATCACGGAAAGAAAGCCAGTAGCCATTCTGCTCCGTGGCAACCCTACACTGTCACCTTGTAGGGGAATGGTGCGCTTAAAACACTTCTCCCAGTGCTCTTATTTTGTAATTGTTTTAAAAAAACAATAACGCATAAATCAAGGACGGCCACCGGATCCCGTAATGACGACTCTCTCGTTTGCTCCTGTGACCCGTGCAGCGCAAACCCAGCATCTCCAAGCAGCAGAGCACAAGCGGGGCTGCGCGAGCAGAGACCGCGAGGTCAGCTCCGAGAGAAAATCAGGATGCCACGAGATCAAGGCCCGGCTAACTCAAAGCACAGGCAGAACCCGTGCTTCAGATGTCAGCCGGCTCAAGGTGCTGCTGGTGTCAGTGCAATCATCAGAGCAGTGCACGCGCCAGGCTCCTCGCTGCGACAGCCGAACCTGCAGCCTTCCCTTTGGATCCCGTTTGGGGATTTTGTTTCCCTTTCAGACAAAGCCAACAGCGCACAGCCTTCACATTTCAAGGCTGTTTTAAGGATCAAAACCCATCTTGCTCAATAAAAAGGCGAGCACGATTCATTGTGGAAAATTATATGGGAGCTTCACGTGCAGTAGGTAGACAGGATTCTGTGACTTGTATCAGAGATACTGGTTTAGAGATCGGTGCTAATAACAGCTTCTCAAAAATGCCTTCCCCCCCCAGAATTCATGTTTTCACATAAATCCTGATTTTGGCATACTACTTTATTGTGGAGACATCTTCTGTGTACTGGCTGGCTTATGCAAATCAACCACATGTCCTATAAATTAGCCTTGAAATGCCTGGGATAATGAGCTGCTAGCACAGCGAGCAGCGCGGCGTTAGAGGAAGGGCCCTGCCCAGGCTGGGAGAGCAGGAGGACACCGAGCGCGCCCCAGCTGCACACAGCAAGGCAGGACACTATGGCTCTCGTCCCAAAAAGCAAGGCTGACTGACCAGGATTGAGAAAAGCAACACTAGGAGATACCTAAAGATCAAAACCCGTGGTAATTATGTGGTGGGAAGACGATGTGCCCCTAGCTGCTGAAACGCAAGCCCGCAGATCTTGGCTGTCTTGGCCGACACGTTTAAACTGGCTGCGGGCTGGGTTTTCATCCCTGCATAATTATTTTTTTTCTCACTGAAGCCCTTTTGACACACGTTACGTGTGTGAATGTTACGGCATTCGGTGCCTTTTCTGGAGATGTTTATGAGCCAACCAAAAACCATACCTTCCCTGCATTCCCTCCCCAAGATGGAGGGAATACCTTGAAACTACCCCCCGCTGGATTTTAAGAAGAAATGTTTCTGTTGGCTGCTGCTTCCTTGTGAAGCACAGGGTTAGGAGCAAGCTGTCCGTACACAAAGGGCTGGTTTCTCTGCCCCTGACTCAGGCAGTGCTGGCTGAGGTGTGTGAGGTGAACCATAATAAATCAGCTGTCAAATCACAAATGCACCGCTCGCTTTTGGTGTGTGCCTAATTGGCACCGCACGTACAATAATTAAAGCTATATTGAATTTGTGTGTGGGCACCTTAATTTGCAACATTACAATAATTAAATGACGCTAGTGTTCAGAAGGAGGTATCTGAGAAATAAAGTGCTATTAGCACGACTTGGCAGGGATGACACTCTCACAGATCCTTTACCCCGTGTCCAGCACAGGCTTTGTCCTGGGCAGGGCTATTCTGAGCTGGAGGCGTCTTACCCCAGCCGACAACGGTGTGGGCAAAAGGGACGAGATGAGGGCAAAGCAGGCAGGAGGAATTTATCGTCACGACTCTGTATCAGCTTCAGATGTGCAAGTATCTCCATTGTATGAGCACGGAGCAGAGACAAAGAGAGATGAGGGGACTTGGCCGGAGTGACAGGCGATAGCTGCAACAGAGCTCATTAAGGGCTGGCCTAACACTGGGCATTACGGCCACCTTCCTGGTAATAAACTCATGGTTTGTGCTCAGTCACAAGCCTCACAGTTTGGATGTATCGAGAAATCAAGCTGTGCATAGCAGGAGACAACAGCCTGGTCTCTCTTCGATGCTAAGAACCCCATTTAGTAATAGCTGGGCTTTAGAGCATTTAGGGAAGGGGACTTTCTACAGCTAGCAGAACCGAGGAGCCAAAGAGCACAGGAACTGGGGACATCAAAAATCTGTGACGTAGTTTGTCGTGGACATGGGGAAGAAGATAGCTAAACTGAGAGAAAGGGAGCTGGTAATGGAGGAAAACATTCAGAAGGGGAAGAGAGACCGAAGGAAAATGTTGCAAGGAGCAGAAAACAAAAATAAAGAAATAAATAAAGGGCAAGAAAAATAAAAAAGGATGAATTCTAGATGGAGGAGTGTGCTCACGCTGGGGACAAGCGCAGGGGGACGAGCTGCTGGCACCGAGGCACTGGGGCAGGTGAGAGGCAGCAGCCGTGCTCTGCTCTGGCTGCTCAGCGGCTGCAGCAGGCGCGGTGTTAGCAGCAGCTGTTTCAATAACGTTTTAAACCCTCCTGCCCTCCTTTCCAGAGCTTCCACATGTAGATTCAAATCCCTGGACATTCACAGGCAATTATTTTCTAATGATGCTAGAAGCAAAGCTTCCAGTCCTATAGCTTCAAAAAAGCTGCTGCCCAGCCGTGTTCTGCTGCTGACCTTTTCAAGACCTAGATATCTGCGAGATACCTAAATAAGATAATTGGCCAAATACAATGCTGGTGTAAGCCGGAGGCCTTTCACCAGAGGTGACACAAGCCCACGGTAAGCAGGAGAGAAGCTGCAGGAGCTCCATCCTTGCCGGTTTGCCCCCTGTGTTCAAAGGCTTCTCTGATGCTCACAGCTCTCCTGATTCTGTGTGATTTTATTCATGGGCGTCTCAGGGTTAGGTTTCACGGTGGCTATGCTCGGCTGCACAAACTGTGCCAAGCGAGCTTACAGGAATGGCAGCGTTGTGCACAAGATGTTACCTCTGCAAGGGCAGGCCCAGATCCCTATTTCCACCGTCGCACGAGAGCAGCCTATCGCAGCGTGCAGGACACAAGCATTTCGTGGCCTCGCGGACAAGCTGGAGAGGCAGTCGATCCATCGCCACGACCCCGATGTGAAGGGATAAGGAGCGAAGCCGATGGCTTCTGCCCAAGCAAGCGAGCAGAGAGGCAGCGTTTGCTCGTTTCGATCTGCAAAGCTGACTTGTTTAAATATGAATGTGCTGCTCATAGCCAAATTTTAGTGACAGCAGCCCCGTGGCATCTATCACTGTTTGCACTTTTGCTAAAAATAGTCGCGCTGTCTGGGGATCTTTTCGGATGCCACATCTGCAGGAGGTGTTTGTTCCCCCACCCCTCTCTACCCGCTATGTTTTCCTCCCCCTCCTGGGTACGCTGTGCTCAGGAAGGCATCCAACACTCGCGTGGCGTCGCAGCAACCTGAAGTCACTTCCCTGTCCTCACCAAAAGCCCGTGCCCTTTTCTCTCTCTCTCCCTGGGTTTCTCTTCTCTCTCTCTTCAGGGTTTTGGTGCAGGACCAGGGCTTTGCCCACCAGGACGCGGCTGTGGCGGTGCAGCGTGGCAGCGATGTGCGGGCACCCTGACACAGAAGGGAGGCTCGGAAAATAAAGGGCAGCTCTCCAGCAGAGATCACGGTTACTTCAGGCAGCTGACGTTTCGGCTAGGTCCCAGGGAAGGATTTTGGTAACAAAGGCAGAGAAATGTCCCCCTTTATGTGGGGGCCGTGCGGTCAGCCAGGCCCTCTGGTTATCTCCCTTGGCTGACCACAGCTAATCTGGGGCGACCTCTGGACAGCTGGCACTCACCCAGGCCTCAGCTTTCAGCCCCGGTTTGTGGCTGGAGGAAAAACGAGACAAAAAGCTGGGCTCCTGGCCTGTGCAAACACATCAGCTACATATCCCTCATTAAGTGAGCTCGGCACGGTGGATGAGGAGGATGACAGCGCAGCGCCCAGTGGCAATGCACTGCGCAAACCCTCTGGGGAGAAAAACATTTGCACAGCTCAGCCTCCTGCAATCTCTCGGAAAAGAACCGAAATACGCACACGATGAAGCTGGAGATGTTTTCCAGAGCCTGCACAAAGCCTGTCCCTGCGACAGCGTGCGTGCACCCGCCGCGCAGGCGGCTCCTCCCCGGGCAGAGCCATCCAGCCGTGCGAGCACACCTGGGGCACTGCCTGCCTGCTCTGTGCTCGCTGCCTCCCCGTTGGCTCCCAAATACCTGCTGACTGAGCTGAGAGGTGAGATTTATTAACAGAAAGTGAAGAATAACCGACAAGAGAAGCATTTGCCTTTCCTCTGTCCTCAGTCTATTAGCTCTCTAATATTTCAGCTTCAAGCATCCCTCACCCCTTACACTCGGTGCCGGGCCGGCTGCAGGACGACCAAGCAGCACCATGCCCTGACACTATCTTCCAGCACCGCACAGACCCGCGTTTGGGCCAGATTCTCCTCAACTGGAGACCCCTTTACACCACTCCAGCAGCGGAAAGGCACCCTGGGAGTACATCAAATGCCATTACCACCTTTTCAGACTTCTTCCTATCGACAGGGGGGATGTAAAGGCATCCCAGGCTCAAACCAGAATCTGCCCCCGCTATTTAATACATTTAACAAGGGAAGCTGCTGCTGGGACCCCAAAGGCACAGAGAGGGGCAGTGACTCCCCCGGCGGCTGGGAATCCACCCTGGTACAATGTGGACACGTAGCGGGTGTGCGAGCTCCGTGGTGGAAGGAAAAAAAAAAAAGAAACCTCAGAAAACGACTGTTTCCCCATCTTGACATTAATTTCAGTGGCATGTGCAGTAGTGTTCATTCAGGACTGGGCACAGGTGGTCAATTATTTTTCTGCCTGTCTAGAAGAAGCGTGTTTATTCCTCATAATAAAAAGTATTAGTACAATGCAGAGTTTATTGCTCAATTAGGAACGTGACATGCAAAGAGTTACAGCCTCTTGCGGGGAATACAAATAGAAATGAATTTTTGCTGCTGAATGAAATACCACCCTCCTCCCCATCAGACGTGCAAAATCTAAACAACTTAAGGGCCAATTGACAGCTTTTTGAGGACCCATATTTAACTAGCCTGCGCAACAGAATATTGTACTGTGTATTAAAGCTCTATAATATAATCGGGTTCCTTTCTCTGTTTAAAACATTTTTAATTGATCGTTCATGCACAGATCAAAAAAAGAAAAAGAAAGAAAAAGCAACCCAAGCACAGAATTTAATTTGGGTCCCAAGTATAAACAAAGCTGTGCATTGAGCAGAATTTGAGAACATTGTACACATGCACAGTTTGATCACTTTGTGGGATCTACACTGCCTGCTTCAGCTCCTGTGCACTGCCTGTGCAGGCAAATTGTTTTTAAACACCTCAAGGTAAAGCGGGGAACCAGCTTTGCACCATTATGTCGGCTAGCAATTCATAATAAATGAACCTCTCTGCAAACAGCAAGGGTGCTGCTGCTAGCTATTCAGAGTATCACACAACTTTAAATAATAGATATCGCTTTGCACTTCTAACGTTTTAATCTCCATCTCCAATTGCATGTAAAAGTAATTAAATAACAGCATCCTCAATCCAAAGCTGTAGACACCTCAACCTAAAGTTAGCAGACATAACTTTAAGCCTACAAGAGAGTCCTCTGCTTGAACAGAATGGCTCTATGAGCAAGCTTGGAGTTGTACAGATGCAGAAACACACCGCTCAACTGACAATTACAGCTGCTGAAAATGCTGGTGTCACATGGAAAGTATTTATCTAGTTAATGGGCAGATGCAGGCACCTCTAGAGATGCTGTAACCAATCCTAGATCCGCGCCTGATTGTTCTGAGGAACTCACGCTCTGGAGGTGCTTGCCTCCTTCCATCTACTGTCAGCGGGACCTGAACAGAGAGCTTGGCCCTGATGTTGAACCCTGAGATGCTGCTACAGGTAGGGACGTGAACCAAAGCGTGTCCTAAGCCAGAGGGTGCTGCGGGACTGGGAATACACGGGTCACGGGTGGGAACCAGAGTGAAATACCCGTTGCCTCAGCTATCAGTGCACCTGAGAGCCACGTCTGACCACCTGAATTGCAGCGTCACCCTGTGGGATACCTACAGCAAGGCACACCATCCTCACAGAGGGACGCAACCTCCAGCATGATGAAGGTTTCACTGCAGTTGCAAATACTAGTGTGGTGCAAGGCGTGCAGCACTGAAATCATCTGAATTCAGATTGCTACGAGCAAAACGGACCCTGTGTGCCAGGAACAGCTGTGCTCACGATACTCCTGTGTGTTAACCTGCATGTACACCCACCTGAAAGATCCCCATCTAGAAATGAAAGCACTAACAAGAACGCTTCGTGTAGGGAAACAGACACTGCTTCTCAGAGAGAGCGACAGCAGCGCATCGAAATCACGCTGTGCAAGACAACATTTATAAAAATGTTGACAGATATCACCCCCTATTTGACTTATGGAGCCATCAAAAGCTCGCTTCCACGGAGTGTTTTTGGGCCCTTCAGTTGACTCAATCACCAATTTAGAATCTGTCAGACTTCATTATGCAGATTAAGAGCCTCTCCTCGGTTTCATTTGTTATGCATTAATAAGGGAGCATCGGCGAGCGTATCCCCTCGCACAAGCACAGCCTTTGTGCCACTACATAGTAAATTTTGTTCTTTCGAGCGCTCGAAAAAAACCCGGGCACAACAGCAACATGGCTTAGTTGCTATGCTTGGACTTAGAGCCTCTGCATAGGGATCAGCTCCGGAGTCTGCCCCGAGCCGAAGCACGCCGGGTGAATTATTCCTGGATGTGACCAGACGCATTTTGCCTGTTCCTCCCACCTACAGGGGCGTGCTCGGTCCTGGCCACCCCGGTACCCCCAGAGCGGCGCGATGCCTGGTGCTGCTGCAGCACCCGGCACCAAAAGGCAGATTTATTATGAATGCTGGTAGGGCTCTTTTTTTTTTTTTTTCTCTCTCTCTCATTGACTAGATGTGACTCAAAAAGTTAATGGTAATTGCTCTCATCTTCATTTAGCAATGAGAGAGAGAGAGAGAAATGGGAGCAATTTGCAGATCTGAGAACAGGTCATTACAGGTGTGTTATATTAGTGTATTCATGAGCCCCCTGGGACAGCCATGCTGAGATATCCAATAACTTTCTTAATGTGTAATTACACACCATTGGACTATAATTGATTAATTGAAAAGAGAATGTAGGCAGATGCTAGGCCAAGGCTTCTGCTGCTCATTAAATGAGTATGTCCTTGCTTCTTTTTAATAAGTTAAGTGAACTACTCAAAAGCAATTAAGTGAGAACTGAAATTCATTAAATTTTAAGTAATTATTGGTATTAACTTCCGTAATAAAATGCAGGATTTATATTTTGGGATTTTTTTCCCCCCACCCTGGAAGCGACACAATAAATACATGTCACTGATGTACCACAATACATGTCACAGATGTAAAAACGGCACCCTGCTACAGAGAGGACACTCCTTGCAGACAGGCTTTCCTCGGAGTGCCTTCAGGTAGCTGTGTGAAGTTAACCTGCCCTGTTGGGGCATCACTCCTGGAAGCCCTGCACGGTCCTAAGGGTTCCCAAAGACAGGGGCTTGCCACAGGCTGGGCCTTAATTCTGAGAACTAAAAAGAGCGTCGGCTCCTGATTGTCAAAACCCTGCTGTCTTAAAGTTGGCTCTCTTTATCTGAAGGATGGCAAAGCAATATCTCTTCAAACTCTTGTCCTTTTTAACGTGGAGGGCAACGTATTCAGCAATATGAGGCATAAGCCAACCGCAGCTTGACAGACACTCCCCCGGCCCATGTAGCATCTTCTCGGACCTTACAAACCCCATTCTCATTGAACCCCTGCATGATTGAGGTAGAGGTGCAGCAAGGACCAGGACCAGGAGCCAGTTCTCAGGACTGACCCTGGTGCTCCAGGTACAGAGGTGTGCAGGGCTCCCGGGGTGCCCCATGACATCTCCTCTGTGGAGTCGTCTGCCCCTTCTGCACATACCCCAAAAAGGAAAATATTTATAGCTCTGGGGGGGCAACTGTGGGAATTTTATTTCCAATTTGGGAGGAAGGAAATGTGATGAATCTTATTTCACCGCACTTCACTTCCTTTTGGAACAAGGCAAATCTTTATTCTTTAACATTCTATAAAAACTGTCTGAATTTTATTTAAATCGGTTATGAATGCCAGTTTCATAAAGCAAGGCTACGATTCACAACTCGTTTTCTTTCCAAGAGATACAAACCTGTGTGTTTTTTTTCCAGCTTTATAGAGGTTTGGGTGGGAGGAGAACTAAATTATTTTTTTTCACGCATTTTTACCTTTAAATTTATTGCAATCATTATTTAAAAAAACAGCCCACTAAAATGCATTTTCAGCTAACAGTTTCTTAACTTCTTAATTGTTTAAATTCCCAGCCAATAAAAAGATTGGCATTCCTTTAAAATCATTTTTGAAAAAGCAGTTTTTCAATGAGAACATGTTTAATATGAAAATTATAACTTCAGTGAACACATCAAATGAGGAAAGCAAAGAGTAAAGCGAAAAGTAAAAATAGAGCAATAAAACACAGCACTGCAGCGAGGAGAAATTAAGGGTGGAGAAATTATTCAGAGGTCACCAATAATTGCACATTTATTAATAAAATATTTAATGCTGGTTCTGGGAAGGAAGATGACAGAACTGGAGCAGTAATGGGATTTTAATTATTTTCCTTTTTAACAAATGAGTGTTTCTTCTTTTTTTTTTTTTTGAAATAATAACGCTAATGTCAAAAACTAGAAAACTGCCTCCTTCTGAGGAAAGAAAAGCTTGTGCTCACCTCGTGCCAAGTGTCACATCCTAATGTGTCACATCCTTGCCTGGTGCTGTGGACAGCGGCCGCCCTCGCCGACCCCCAGCCCCAAAGAAATGAGGTGTGGGTCTCGTTTCTACAAAAGCTGCTACGTTGGGCTTGCTACTCTGTCTGGCAGGGGTGTATTTTCTGCAGGTTGCTGCCCATGGTCTCTGACCACAGCCTTCAGCTTAGATATTATTAACAAAGACCATGTTTGCTACGCTTCCAATGATCTGTTTGCAGGCCTCCAGCACTTTTTGGTCACAGAGGGGGAAGGCACCTCTGAGGAGTCGTTTGGCTTCCCGCATCTACAGAACACAGGGTGTGATCCAGAGCCCGCTGCGAGTTTAGGGAAGGGATCCTATTGATTTCACAGGGCTTTGGACCAGACATGGGCAGAGTCCTAAACACGGCATGAGCGAAGAAAAGATGGCAACCTCCTCCAGCTCCCCAGGGCCTACAAAGCACGGGGCCATCATCTACACTTTTGGTGGGGTTTTGGGGACGCTCTTTCTTCAAATGTTCTCCTATAACTCACGAGCAATTTAGCTTTTGAAAATGAAATGCTACAGGCGATGAGGCTACAGCCTGACCTAAGCCTCGCTGTTATTTCAGTCACAAGAAAGGCTGAATTTCGTGTGGCCAACACTATTGAGGTTTTAAGAACATCAGCACCAATTCTCTGCTACAATTCCTTTTCTCGGCATTTTTGTTCCAGAGCCACGACTGCAGTGCTGGCAGCTCCCCGGGCCTGCTCCAAGGGCCCTGAAGCCAACGGAGGGCTCTCCATCGGCGGCTGAAAAATGTCCAAAGTGGGGTCATGCCCTGAAGGCTGGAGGTGTCCCTACGGCCCTGTGAGCCACGGGGCTGCGGGCAGAAAGCCCTGGTGTCCCAGCCTTGGATGAGGCTGAGGAGACAAGGCCGAGGAGGTGCTCTCCCTCTCCCTCTGCTGGCTTGAACCTGAAAGCAGAAGGGAGAGCTACACCAGGTAGGCTCTGCTTTTGCTCTGCTCTCCGTTAAAATAAGGGGGCAGCATGGGCAACAAAAAAGGGGGGAAAGGAAAGCGAGGGGATGAGCAGAACTGTTGCCCCCTAATCCGGTCCTCCTGTGAGGGCACTGTGACTGTAAGCGCACTGACGGGCAGTTCCCTTCAGTGCTGAAGCAACGTCTGGTAGCAGTTTTGCTTGCCAGCAAGCAGCAGATAGGCCAGGTACCTTCAAAAAGGAGAATCCAAACCCTGCTTTCTAAAACCAAAACCCTCGTGGCCTCCAGAGAACACTGATGCGCGCGTTTACATTTACCTTGGCTAGGACTACAAAAAACACCGGACTCATCCAGTCACAAACACCCTCCGTGCTTTCCTAAACCAGCCTGCTAAGTATTAAAGCATCTCCCTGCTCGAGCACGGTGTACCTGAAGTCGACCTGGTCGCACCCTCGTGGGTCCCACGTGTGTGCCATGCTTCCTGACCCTGCCTCTAGTGCAGCAGCAGCCACACGCCTCGAGCATCTGCTTGTAGGGTTTGCTCGTAGGGCCTGCATCTCGGGTTTTGCTCGTATTTGTGCTGGATGTCTTTTCAGAGCTCTCTCTCCCTCTCTTTGTTAGTGATTAAAGATCGCTGGCTGTGGGTGAGTTTGCGTTAAATCCAATAACAAGCGTTTCATTTTGTGTCTTTTACACAACGGCCTCCAAACACCAAGACTATCTCCTAATTCATCGCACGCTGGAGTCACAAATTTATCCTCCCCGAGTAGAACTGCTAGGAACACACTTTTTGATTTCAAAGAGAAAAAGACCACGGTTTTACTGCAGCAAAACCACGGATCGCGGCTGGGTGTGGGACTGGAAATGCATTTTTTTTCAGGGTGTTTATATTTTGTTTTGTTATTCGCTTGCTTTACATCTAATCCCAGAGTGGTGGGTGGTACTCGGATCATCTCCATAAACAAATGATCTGGAAAGCAACCTGGCGTTTAATTTCCTTAACCCATCAGGCCCTCCTGTGCTCATACAGCAGCGCGCCGCTCTGAAACCTTGACTCAATATTCTGGGCAGCCAGGAGGGGGGAAGGACGAGCCGTTGGTTTTTTTCTTTCCCACTTTTGTTAAAAGGCACCCAAGCATGGCTCTTCCTACCCTGACTAACCTGGGTAGGTGCCAGATGGATTTTCCCTTTCTCTAGGCAATGGCTGAGGAATTTCAGCTGGCTGGGGCTGGGGCTGCGGTCTTTTCAGTGGCCTTTTCATCCCAGCCTGCCCTTTCTCAGCAGCTAATCCCATCTCTCTGCCCGTATCCACTATGTGCTGGACTGTACTGCTCTTTTACAATCAGCTTCCAGAGGACTGAATTCTGCCTCTGCCGCACGGAAGCAAAGAGATGGGCCTAAAAGGAAAGCTTCCAGCCTAAAAGGAAAGCTTCCAGCCACTCGTGGAATAAGAAATTAAAATACTGAGGCAGTGCCGATGGCAGTAGGGTGGCTGGCTGGCCAGAACAGCATGCTGGCCCGGCTCTTTAAAAAGAAATTTTATATTATGCAGTTCCCAGTATTTATCATGGGTAGCTAACCTTAAGAAAACGAGATCCTCAAAGCTGCTGAAAAGCTCACAGGGAAAATTTTATGTCCTCAATGACTGGAGCATCTCATCCGCTTTTGCCTTCCGTGCTCTACAACACACAGCGTGACACAGAGCATATCTGGATTTAACACGGGGCATGAATACCCTCGCCTAATCCCATAACTGCATAATGGCTTTCTATGCCAACCAAGATCTTTAATTGTCTCTGCTTTTCTTAATGCACACAACCACCGTAAGCACTCAGGGGGTTATTTTGCCCAAATTGTAACTTGTTCTTCTTCCTATTTCACATCTATCTCTCTCAAAAAAAACCCACATAGCTGAGCAGCACCTCTCTAGCCAAAGCACCTCCTTCTTTGAAGTACGAGCAACGAAGAAAGCACACAACCTGCAACACCGTGGGCTGCTGTGCTTTCAAATCCCTCCAAGTACTGAGGAGTTAAAGCTCTCGCTGGTGCCCGTGACCCAGGCTATTAGCATGCAGCCCGTGTAGCGCGGCTCCTCGCGTGCAGAGCCATCAGCGCCCAGCCCCTGCACCCCGCCTGGCAGCGCCCCCGGAGCGCAAGCATCTCCCCAGCCCGCGCTCGCTGGAGCAAGCCTTGCCGGAAAATGGCAGCTGAACCCTAAAGCAAAGAAAGCACTTTTGAGCCTCGGCTTCCCAGCTCACCTGACAGGCTATCACAGCACTTGCTCTCAGCTGCACTAAGAAAACTCCAAGGATTTCCCAGTTCTCAAAAGCACAAACAAGTTTCAGTTTCTCTTTCCTTTAAAAATCTCAGCTATTCGCTCCTCAAACAGCAAGAAGTCAGCATCTGACTGGCACTGGTAGAGCCTGGGTAAGGTATTAGCACTGGAAAAATATTTTCTAGAGGAAGCAGCTGTCCCTACTCCTTTCCTTCGTATTTTTTCCCTCTCCCCACCTGAAGAGATAGTTGCTAGTAAAAACACAGGAATACTGACTAGCCTTCAGGAGAAAGATACCGTCTTACTGGCCAGTTCCTGTGCAATTCATCTGACTCTCAAGCACATTTTAATATAGCATTGTTTCCAGAAAAGTGCAAATACAGAAGGAAAACCACTACCTCTCTGCAAAATATGGAGCATCTTCAACAAATAATAACACCAGATCCCCCCCACCAAAGCCATCATCACAGCCCAGCATTGTATATTCTCTGAAAATTCATAAAATACACCTTTAAAGATAGCAGAGGT
The DNA here is from genome assembly GCF_040182565.1 of Anser cygnoides. Classification (NCBI taxonomy): domain Eukaryota; kingdom Metazoa; phylum Chordata; class Aves; order Anseriformes; family Anatidae; genus Anser; species Anser cygnoides. The sequence continues at coordinate 74,300,887 of NC_089875.1, forward strand.
ATATACTCATCATTTGTCTATTTTTTCTCCCCGCATGCGAATTGAGTACAGGTTACATCCCTGCCAATTTTGTTTCCAATAGCATAGGAAAAATAGAGCTATGACAAATTGCTTTTATTACTTCCTCAAACAAGAACTGAAACTTGTCCAAAAAAGCACATGAAAGACTAACTTGGATGATTTGAGCTTCTGCCAGGCACAGAAGCGCTATAACAATGCAGTAACTTACATGCATACTGATAGAGGAGTAATTAACTGGGCACCGAAAGAATGCTTGATTTTAATAGTACAAGGGGGGTTAATTGGTTCTTTGATAGCTTGCACTAAAGATAAAGCAGATTTTCAGTCAAAATAATACATTTCTTATTTTGTATACATGCCATTTTGTTATCTCACGACCCTAGCCCTGAACTCCTGCAACACCGAGAAGCCCTGCTGACTTCAGGGGCACGTGGTGGGCTGCGATGGTTCCTCAGACCTGGCCTGAGCTGGGGCACAGTAATTAAGCAAGGCCTTGAAGAAACCGCTCCACTTACTTGGCACAGTAATTGTGACTACAGCGGGGAATCCCTTTTTGTGTTTGTCTCATTTCCTCACCTTAGGACACAACCCTGCTGCCCCTGAAACCAACAGGAACTTCGCGAAGGATTCAAGAGGAAGCAAGATCGGGTCGTAAGGTTCAAAGCTCTTTTTGTCTGGGGAACTATGCTGGGAACCCGCTGACCCTTCTGAGTGACACAGGTGGCTCTAAACATCCTGAAAGCTCTGTCATGACCCAGCAGGGGCTGGCCTAGCACCGGGGATGCTCTGGGGAGTACATCAGCCTATGGTCCCCCAGCACAAGTGCCAAGCCCTTCTCAAAGGGACGGCAGAGTCTGGGCATCTCTCATGAACCACAGCAATCTTGGGGCTGGTTCCTGTGCTGGGTCATGCCAGCTGAGGGGCTCAGCTCCCCTGGACACCCCACCTGGGGGGCCAAGGCTGGCGTTTGGTCCCGTGTTTGCTGCAGGGGAGGCGTGCACGGGTTTCGGTGCGGTGGGAGCGCAGCTTGCTCTGCTGCCGCCACCCCCCTCCCGTGCATTATAATTAGAAAAAAGGCGCTGTGGGTTGTTCCCAAATCTAACCCAGCGTTACAGTTCTCTGCAAATATTTCCAGTTAGCCAAATGACACATTTTACTTAGGTGCGGCCAAGAAGAAAGGCGAGTGTGAGGGAGAGACCTACCGCTTCATCTAAGACTCCATTTTCAAGCGCAGTGTGTGAATCTCTTTTAAATATATTACAATTCATTCTCTGTTTACTTTAGGTAAACAGAAAAACTCATCGTGGAGCACTCATTTTCGCAAGCTAATCAAGAACATTAGGTCCCAACAGATTCATTTAATAGAAATATAATAGGCATTCCTGCTTGCTTTTAATCTTGCCTAGCTGCAAATGCTAAAATGAACAGCGAATTAACCCTGCCTTGGAACAGAGATCCTTTCGCAGCTGATATCGGCTCTCCTTCGGCTCGTAAACACTCCAGGCTCCCTGTCAGTGCTTTCCTGGCTTTCGCTCTTTCCCCGCAGCAAAAGAGAGGCGAGGAGAGGGCTGGGAGGTGGAGGAAGAGCTGAGCCCTACGGGAGCGCTGCCTGCCAGCCCTGCACAGCCACAGGCGCCCGAGGCGATGCAGAGCTGGGAGGTAGATGGGGGCAGATGGGGGCGAGGGGTCTGGAGGGTCTGGGGGACCTCGGAGGCTTTCCTGAGGTCTGGGGGTCCTCGGAGGCTCTCCCAGCTTGGCCAACCACCCCCGACCCAGCTTGCCCCCATGCACCATGCCGAGCCAGGCAGTGCCACAAGGCCGCTCACGTTCTGTCATCAAATACACGAGATTTTCAAGCAATTTGAGATCTTAAAATTGTTCACGGATACCAGAACTAGCATTACAATGCTAAACAGGAAAAAAAGAAAAAAAAGAATAAAAAGAAAAAAAACTGTAATATTTCATAATGTATGTCATAATGAACAAAAGCCTTTCAGAAAAAAAAACGGTTTTCACTGTGCTAAAGTAACAATCTAGACTTGTTGTAAGTATGTTATTCTTACAAGTAGTTCGCAGTTATTCTTGAAGGCAAGTCTTGGAGTTTCCTTAGCATAGTGCTGCTGGGGAAAATTTTCAGCATGTCCATCTTCATCTCTAGCCTGAAGGGAAATATAATGGCCTATTTAGGGACTTACAAATAATGGAAGGAAAAAAAAATAGCTAAAAGCATAACAGCTCAGATCATTAAAACAGACGGGAATCCCCAAATACAACATTATTAAAAAGTTTGCTTAAATACGCAGTACCCCTTTTAGATATGAGAACTTGGGGTGCTGCTTTCTTACACAGCGTAAGTTGAACATGCAAATTCATTGCAGTGTAATAATTAGAACAACAAAAGACAAACCCCAAATGAAATATGTGAGCTGGAAACCGTGAGTAACTTCAGGGTTTCAATATACTTCATTGCATTTTTCAGGATTACATTACATACGTACTCGTTTAAACTTTTTGACATGCGTAAGCAATCCCTAGATAATGTATTTTCAGTTTAACATCAAGGCCAAAAAAAATAAATAAGTTTTCATACTTTGTAATTTACATGTAACACTATTGTGGATAAATGGACTCCCCCCCCGTGCTTAAGCAAAGTCCTGAAAGGAGCAATCATCTAGCAAGAACAGCGATCCTTCAATCAAAGGCGGTAAAAATATTTAATTACGAAGATGCATTAAAAGTTCCTGGTTATTTGGAGCTGCAGTGTTAATTAAGAAAGCCGAAGTTTAAATGGGAGACATTAACAGAGCCCATTAGCAACACTGCTTGCAGATAGCATTTGCCTCCTTGTCTACGGCGCTCTCCGGTTTCGGGCTGAAGCGAAAGGGAGACGTGGGTGAGAGGAGGAGTGTCGGCAGCGTGCTCATTACACTGTTCATTTGGGTGACACTTGCACTCTGTTCCGCTCCGTCTCATCTGATCCCTGGCTGTTCGCTCTCTCCCTCTCGCAGCCTCCCGAAATTCGCAGCTGAGCTGTCTCCCTCGCATATGGCTCGCATATAATTATGCACATTCCGTTTTACACTGCATTAAAATGATGAGATCCTGGCTCCCCGCCAGCCTATTTATTTAAATAAGCCCCGATGAGCTGGGGGGGGGGGAGGGTGGAGGGCTGGAAGCGGGGCTGGGAGAGGGGGTGACAAGGAGGGGACATGGCGGGGGGCACTGGGTAGGCCCTGTGGTGAGGGTGGCGTGTGGGGACCGCCGGGTAGGCCGCGGGGCCGGAGCGCGGCACCTCAGCGGTGCCAGCGCTGCCGAACCGTCCCCGCCTCGTGCGGCGCGAGCTGCCGCCTCTCGCCGTGTGTCACACTCCCGGCGCGGGGACGTTTTTAGCGTTGGCATTTGTGAAAGATATTTGCACCTCGCGCGCTGCGCGGCTTGTTTGCCTCCAGAGAGGCTCCTGCCTCTCCTCTAGAGGAGGGCTGGGGAAGGGGAGCAGCGGGCTGGCGGCACTGGGGGTGTTCGGGAAAACGTGACGCCCTTCAACCTCATCGACTACACCAACCGTGCCTCGGGCCTCTGCTTGGCCGTCCTGCGGAGTTAACAAACTGCACGCTGGAGATAATGCAATTTTTAAAAGCGCCAAGCTTCTCCAAAAGTGTATTTCAAGTGGCGTCTACACCTGTGTATTATTACAAGAAGCGGGCAGCTGAGAAGTAGCTTGTTATGTATGTATCAGAGCAGCTTGTGGGTTTTGTCTTTCACTGCCTCAATGGCTGCAGGGTGGAAAATGTTTACAATTTTTTCCTTCGAACCACAAAGAAGAGGCAGAGCGTTCCCGAGCACCTGAAATCACTTTTCTATCGACAAAGGCTGAAATGTATTCTTCTAATTGTTAGCTTGAAACCGAGACCTTTCCCACGCGATAAAGCTACCTCCCATACCGCGTGGAATACCGAGTCCAAATCCGAAAGTGCTTCATAAAAAATAATAATAAAAAATAATAAAAAAGCTCATTTCGCACACAAACTTTGTCCTTTTTTCTCCTGAGTGAAAGAACATGGCCGGCTCGCTGAAGCCCTTCCAAGCAAGCTAGAACTCAATGGGGGGACGAGCGGCTCAGCAATGCCTTGCACAAACAGAAAGGCAGCTGCCAGCCCAGCAAAAACGCTCGTGGAGGAAGAAAAACCTGCACATGGCCAGGTGATGGGGGACAGGCGGGACCCTACATGGGGCAGGGATGTTGTACGGGGCCCATAGCGCTGCCGGTGCCCCCAGACTCCCGAAACCCTACCTTGGCACTGTGGTGGATGCCGTGCACGCGCCGGGCCGCACGTCGCAGCCTGTCTGGGGGGCACCGTGTCGGCGCACGCACCTCACAACGTGAAATGGATATCAGGGTGTTTGCGGTGCACGTGTCAAAATACAGAGACAAAGCCCCGCTGACCTTGACCCACTTCCCAAAATTGCTGGTTAAACAACGGCTGATCACCTCTGCTGACAGCAACACGCTCCCTGCTTACCTATCCTCGTATCACTTAACTCTGGATGTCACCAAAATTTCCTTGTCTTCAAACCAGTTTAGCTGCATACTGCTGTCATTTACTCAGGCAGCAAAAGCATACTCAGCTAGCTCCTTTCCATGGTAAAAAATACCTGTCCTCAGCAGTCAGAATTATTTCCCCTGTTGTCTTACATGAATTCATCACCACCATCTTCCCGTTGTAAATAATTTGTAGAAGGAAATACTCTCACAACGTTCAGCGCTGTTAGAAGTGTATTATGAGTGGCTCGGAGTTTATCTTGTCATTGCAATATTGCGATATGCCTGTATCTGTACTGGCTCACCCTCAATCACTGCTGCACGCCAGCAAGCACCTGCCTCAGCCCCCCTGCATCGCTGTCGTGCTCCCAGCACGCTGGCACCTACAGCTTCTCCAGCATGCCCCACTGCCGTGGGATGTATTTTGTGTGCTATTGTTTTAAAGGAAGAAACTGGGGGGAAAAAAGCAAACCTAACCTGTCATCTCTGTGATTTTTTAAGTGCTTTTAAACTCCTCAATTGTTACAGAAATGCTCTCATCAAAAAATGCATGCCCAAAGCGCTAGATGTAATTGATTGCATGTACGCAATGTATGGTACGACTGCTCTCACAGCACATTTTGTTCCAGGAGAAAAAAGGTTTTAGCACCTATTCTGAGCCCTGGGAGCCCATGGTGAGCACTCTCAGCTTTATCAGCAGAAAACTGCTGCAACTTTTGTACGGCAGCGTCTCGCCTGGGACTTCCAAGTCTCTCCCTTCGATAGCCTGAGCTGGCCAGCTGGGTAGAGTCCGAGAGGGAAACCTGGCCACCGCCACGCCAGGGACTTCTGGCAGAGGAGAGCACGTTACCCAGGACGTGCTGATGGCAGGGAAGATCTACAGCCGCCTTGGTGGAGCTGGCTTGACTGCAGGGTCAGCGTGATGACGGGTAGCACAGGAAATCACGGCCTTTAATTGCAGGTTAGATATCAGGAAACCCTTCTTAATGATAGGTACAGCAAAGCGCTGGAGTAGATTGCCTAAGGAGGCTGTCAAAGGCCCATCACTAGAGGTTTTTAAGAGCAGATTAGGCGAACATCTGTCAGGAATGACATGCACGGAGTAGCTCCTGACTTGGGGAAACAGGATGGATGAGCACATCTCCTCTCCCAGGTCCCTTCTCTTGCTGTTTCCTGCCCCTGAGCTTTGAAGGAAGATGGCAGGAAGGGTAAGGAAAAATAATTTTGAAAAGAACAGAGAGAGAGATCTGAAAGGACCTCTCTGAAAATAGCACAGCATTTGATGTTCAGAGATATGTGTACTCATTAATAAGTGCATCATGACAACTATCTTTGGCTACACAAACTGTGCTATCTGTTCCTAAGCCAAGCAGCCTATATTTGTGAAAGATGCCAGTAGTTTGGAAACAGACTATATATTAAGTCGAGATTTCTTTTTTTAACAAGAAGGAGGAAGAACAATCTACAGCAGAATTTCCTCCTCTCCACAGTGCTTCAATTTCAGCACGGATATTTGTTTCTCCTTCTCAGAGAAAAATTATCTTGATGCAGACAGGGGATTTCTTAGCTTCAGTGTCTTTTCACGCAGCCTTAGTACTGAGAAAGGAAATCTGTGCTTGCATTTTAATATTAAGGGCAGGATCTTAAGATAGCGTAAGTCACGAGGCAGGCTGAACAGAATAATTTATTAAGATGGAACTTGTTAATGCAAAGCTTTCACTAAAATGGGACAATGCTTTTGCCATGAAATCCTACTGCTCGGTCCACAAAAGTTTAATGCCACTTAACTGAAAGCACCTAACATCTAATTTCTTGGAGCGACGGCCGATTGAGTAATGCAGAGTGACAGAATATTAGTCTGCTTACTCAGTATAAAATTGCCACCTAATTTCCCTAAATGTCCTTTAAAATGGGTGAATCATGTGACAGTCACCCCCAGACATATTAGAGGCAGGCATTAGCTGAGCATCTCTGGTAGGACAAAAAAAGCTGTGAAAGTCAAAACACCACTGCTACCGAAGTGCAGACAACTCCTGCAAGGCTTGCATCCCGTTGCGATGAGCGCAGGAAGTTCACATCGCCCCTAACACTGTTGTCCTGGGAGGCTGGCTCAGATGGGGGCAGAAAGCCCGGTTTCTGTTTTCCCCACAAAGGTTATCCCTCTGGCCAGAGGGGCGAGGAATTCCTCCTCCTCCAAACACATCTCACTGCAAGCCGAAGCAATCCTCGGGGAGACCCTAATCCTTGAAATTCTAGTTCCTGTGGACTGCTGCTGTCCCACATAATCAATTGACATGGTCCCTGCATTCACTGCACCAGCAACGGTAAAAATAGGACTCAGCTTCCATCTGTTGAGCATAGTCTTTCCAGAAATGTTAACGTACTCGCCCTGGCCTGGACTGGGGCTTGGTGGGAGCCCAGGGTCAGGAGCGGAGCCTGGCCAGGAGCACAGCCTGGAGAGGACACCCCAGTGCTGTGCAGCTGGGGAGCGAGTCCTTCCCTTGGGGAAGCCCCTGCTAATATTCTACAGGAGGTTTGCTCCTTGCAAGGACTGCAGGATTTTCCCAAATCGCAGAGCTTTGGAGTGAGCAGAGTCCATTAGCTTGCTGCCCCTCTGAGCAGCTCTCTGCCCACTAACCTCTGTGTTTGTAATTCCTTTGCCCGAAGGGTGCCCACACTACTCATTGCCCCCCAGCCCGGGGGCTCCTTGCCGCTAGCGGCTCTCTGAGCACTCAGTGGTGGTCTATGGAGAGCCCGCAGGTCATGTGGTACAAGCTCCCCTTGTTTCCAGCTGCTAAAATGCATTTAAAGACAGCTAAAAATACATTAAATACTTTCCTAATGTTATTTTTCCATGTAAGCAACTGCTGTAGCCACCGCAGGAATGTCATTTGATCGCCAAGGGGAGGGGAAGTGGTCCACGAGACAATCTGTCTGCTGGAGGTGATCTACAAAGTTAAAAAGGAATTGGGAATGTGCCCTCTTGTAACTTCTTTATTAAGGGCACGGAAGAAAACCAGGAGGGCTTTTGGTAGCTTCTTTCGCTGCCCCTCTCCCACACCCTCAGCGCCGCTATTTAAGCCGGGAGCCCAGGTCTCGCCTACCCTGGAGGAAGTCACCAGCGAGCAGAGGCAAGAGGAGCAGCATCAGCATCAGGACTGAGCCTGCAGGCAGCTCTGTGCCGTTTTGCTGCTGGGATCTGCCCAAAGCCTCCCTCGAAAGCTCTCCCTGGCACTCAGCTGCTCCTGGCTCCCATACATTACGGCACAGACTCCACCACGCTGGATTCTCCTTCAGAGCAAGTGAAGCTGCGTCATCGCAGAGAAGGAAGGGAGATGTCCCTGCAAAGAGGCCATCCAAGAGCAGAGCCTGGGGTTCAACTCCTTGAAGGCATCCTCAGCAAGAAATGGGACCCTTTGGCCAGCCTGCCTCTTGGAAAGAGTTGCTGGTGCTTTCCTGTGGTATGTCCATGACAGACGTTGATGAACCTGGACCCAGACTCCAGCCTTTGTTCAAATTTTAGTTGCCATTTAATTTCTGCAACTACCAAAAGCAAATGCAAAGGCTGGACACAACAGCACTGACGGCAGACTGGATTAGAAAGGCTTTTTAAATCCACACATTTAGGAAAAGGTTTGGTGTGGAAATGACTGAGGGAGGCAGGGATCTGGCTAGTGTGATTAAAACAGGAGAAAATGCATCACTCCGAATATCCTGCAACCTCCTCCACTGTGCTGACATAAGAAATGCTCTCTGACTTTAAAAATAAATGGTCGCCAGGTCGAAGCTGCTATTCTAACTAAATCCATCCCACTCCTCCTCATTGTCCCTTTCTGAACAGGTGTGAAAACTCCTGGGAAACAGGCAGTTTTGCTGAGAAAAGCTGCCCCAGAAAAATGCATTACGACAAAGAAGGAGAAGGTGCCAATTTGTGGAATGATAGGGCAGTGTTTCTGAAATTATCCTTGTCAAAGCAACTGAAGAATGTCACGTTCATTTTCTTGCATAACTGAAGCACACCAAAAACTCTGAACAAATGTGCCTGCAAATCTGATAAACAGTTATTTATGGATCTTTTCTTTCTTTAAATAATGCTTTTCTTCCAAGGTCTATGTCTCAGAATGGTACAGATTTATGTATTAAATTTTTCACTCAATTTCATGGTACAAAATTATCCACAGTTTGTATTTAAAATGCAAGCTGCAAATTCTATTATAATGTAGGTAATATTATAAGGGAATCAAAAGGAAATACTAATAACAGTACTACCCCAGTGCCTGCTAAACTCATAACTTTCATCCTACTGTGTTTAAAAGTCACTCAAAACTTGCACCAAAAAAAAAAAAAGAAAAAAAGATTCAGCTTTCTGGATTCAGTACACCTTTTTCTCCCCCAGTTTTGTTTCGTATCCTTTGCAGAAGAACCCTGATTTCCTGCTGGACTCCTCGCTCATCCTGCTGGGAAAATATCGGGATTTTCTTCTCATAGAGCTTGCAGTGCTGCACGCTTATAGCTCCTTCTTCTATCAGTTAGAAAACACTTGGCCAAAACTGATGATGGGTTTCAGTTTCAGTGTTATCCTGAAAGAGCAACTGAAGGAAAACCCGCTGCCCTGGACCACGGCTCCACGAGGGGTGCAAGGAGCGAGCAGCTCAGCGCCTGCGGCCCCCCAGCAGGTGAAGGTGGCCCAGACTCCAGCCAGGAACTGCCCTCCGCTCTCAAAGTCCCCGTTAAGCCTTCTCTTCCCTTCACATTCCAGACTTAGGCACCTTTTTCCTTCCTCTCCTGGATAATAACCAACCAGGGAGCTTCTGCAGCTTTCCTGGCTTCCCCGGGACCGCGCTGCCCTCCTGCCGCCAGCACGGTGATATACGAGGTGTGTTCAGGTGGCTGCTGCGAGCGCTCGTTTTTCAAACTGCACAAACCTCTGCCCGTATCGTAAATTTTTAATAACCAGTCCTGAATTGTCAAAGAATAAATATGATAACAAACGCATCACACTGAGATAATTCGAAATGAACTTAGTTTATTGCCCCTTTGAACGTTTCTTCGACAAGTCACAGCTGCGCGGGACCTTCATAAAAGTGAGCCTATCCTGCTAATCTCCCCTCTGATTCATGGCAGGCCCGATTCGGAGACACTAATGGACTCTGCTTGACAGTTATTGCAACTTATTCAATACACAGACTAAAATATAGCCAGGAAAGAAATTAAAATATACTACAGACTTCCCAGCAGATTCCATTTTGGTAATGGGCAGCTCACGCCAGCGCAGCCGATCGCTCCCGACAAGCTTTCCCTCCCTCTTCGCATCCCTGGCTTATTACAATTTATGGGATAAAAGCACTTTCCAGAGCCTTTTGTGAGGTTCACTGTCAGGTAGCTCAAGTATTCCTTTGCCCCGCTGCCATTCCTACCAGGATTCCCCAAGCGCAGAGGAGAGGAGAGGCTCCTGCGCAGGGCAAGCACGCATTTCCAGTCAGCCTGCCAGAGATGCAGGGAGGCAGAAAAACAAAACACAACACAGGGGAAAAAAAAATTTTAAAATCCTTGAATGTTGGTTACGGTTAGCTAAGGCTCACAGACCAAACAAATCGCTGTCCCTAATGAATTTGTTTCAGTGCATCTGCTTATTTCAAGCTCCAGCATTGTAAATACCAAAGCAACAATGCGGATTTTCTCTGATTGTGGTATCACATATATGATTAATCATCTTGACTCAGAGCATATTTTTTTTTAAAGCAATTGCAGGCTGGTTTAATGAACTCCTCTCCCACTGGCTTTTATAGACTAGCAATGATCAACATAGCATTAAGATAAACCTCGCGCCCCATCCCTCCCCTCTCTGACAGCTTGCCTTATTTGCCTCACAACAGTCAATATCCAATTAAGAGACAACGGGTTTGATCGATACAGAAGATAACAATAAGACTTCAACAGCTGGCAAATTCTACACGTACCCTTTTTCTTAATTCCCATCTTTGTGGTATATAAACAGTTCAGCGCTTTGAATAAATGCGGGGAAGGAAAAACAACGACCAGATCCGGTTGGTAAAGCTTTCCCTTCAATCGGCTGCGTCTGTGAGCTACTGCACAGTGATAAACACTAAGCTGTGATCAATGCCAGACAGGCAGGAACCTATTTCTGGATTTGTTGTGGCCTTTTAAAGTGTGAAAATAGAAATCTCTCCCTGCTTCGGCTACGAGTGACATGCCACTTGGGCCATTCACACATGAAAACGGAGGGGGGCCGTAATATTTATTAAAGCAATCATTTACGAGCTGGGTGAAGGGATGACCAGTCTGCTGAGGGGGGCAAAACCTGACAGGAATGGAGCATATGCAGGAGAACGGGCAAGGAGAGGGTGAAAAGAAAGGAGGGGAAGCTTTGATACAAATGACATCTCCTACAACCTTAATATCATCTCCCAGCCTTTCTCCCGATGATGAATGGCTGCAATAAAGGGTGGGATAGTGACAGTTATAAGCAGGACAAAGGCAAAACCTGGCTGGTGGTGAGGAGCATTCATTATCCTTCCAGACACCCCAGCTGGAGGTCGGGGACTGAGGCCGCGATACCACCGCCGGCTTTGGCTCTAGCACCACGTACAGCACATCTCCCTCCCCTCCCCGCCACCATTTTTGAGGCCTTTATTCAAAGTTTTACTTTCAAAGACAGGTGGATGTAGTACAAATCAGGAAGCCCCCCCCTTTTCCAGGATTTCCACTTTTCTTTAAAGTTATGGGCACAGAGGATGCTACACTCCTACTGACAAACAGGACATAACTCAAACACCTCTCAGCTTGCTCCAAATACAGGCAAAAAGTTATTTCTAAATAACTTGCCTGTGTTTTCCATTTTCTATTGCAACCCTCTATCACCCGGAGGGACTCCAGTAACATATATCATGCCTAAAAACAGGAAACTGTCTACTCAAGCCCATAAGTTCAGGGCGCACAGACCTTTTCAGGCAAGCAACTATAATTTATCTTCCGGGCTTGCCTTGGGATTTGAAAAGTCCCATTCTGAGTTTTCTCCTTTCTGACACAGTAAGATGAAATCTGCTGAAAAATACCTTTTTCTTCCCAGTTCCCCTCACTACTTTCTTCCACGGGGAACAGCTGGAGGTAGATCCTTGGCCAGGTTTCTGCGCTGACAGGAATCCACTGCTATCCATTCCCAGCAGTTTAGTTCAAGCCCCAGTGTCTGACTACAGTCTTGTTTTCAACTTTGTGCATTGTTAATACATACATATATATATACATATATGCTATTCTACCTCTTAAAGGCAGGCTTAAAACTGAAGATGCTTCCACTAGAAAAAGGAGCAGGCAGAAACATATTCAACATCTTCTTTGTCTTCTGCGTTGACTCAAATGGCTTGTTTAGTTCTCTCCCTAGCCAGACCTGCCCGGCCTCTTACAGAGGCCTGCATTTTTTGCTGTTTTGTCACCTCCGCTGTAATCATGATTTACTCTTTCCTGCTTCTCGCCTGAAGCTCCTGTCTTGAGAAGCATCCCTGGAGGTTGCACTGGACTCCCGCACGTTCCCAGCACCGCTGTCTCCTCATGGGTATGCATCAGCACATCCGTGCCATCCCTACCATTTCAGGGGGCACCATCAGCTTCTCAAAGCTTCCACAGGCTTCCACAGCCTCTCCCATGCTCTCTTACACAACTCCTACTTGTCCAACACTTCCAACAGACACTTAGACTATAGTCTTGTTTACAGCTCTGTCCTTCTTTAATGTTTCCTCTCTGACCGATGGACTATTCGGTGTCACCTCAAGAGTATACCCATTGCGTAGTTAAACCTATTGATATTTGCTGCCACAGGTGATCCTGTCATGTTTTCCTCAAAGATGGAGCTATTGTGTCCACAGGGAAGAAAAGAGACGGGGCTAGGGCATTCCTGCGTGCACCTGGGAGCTGCCAAAATCACAGCAGCCCCCAGCACAGTGACTGCCCCCTGCTCCTCCATTCAAGGGCTGTGCTTGAGGCAGCCAGGTGGGCTTTGCGATGCTCGGACAGTGAGGTGCTCCTGGTGTTCCTCTACTCCCGGGCTGTAACGCCAAAGCTCGACTCTCTGTCACCAGCGCAGAGAATTATGTATCTCATTTTAGGGCAGAGTTGAAATGACATATATGTCTAAGCAAAGCCTGGAGAAACTTGTAGAAATATGGCCTTTGGCCTTTCATCCTCCACGTACAGCTCCACTAATTCCCTGTTGTTTAACCAAGATGTAGAGGCATTTATCTTGGACACAGTACATCTTACAGCAGGAGACAGCAAGGCTTGGGGGAAACCTATGCTCTTGTCACTACCACTGCACAGAGGCAGAAAAGCATCAAGCAAAGAAACAGCTCTAAATAAACACTTTAAGCACGTTGTTACTCTACTGAATATTGCTGCTAGCTGAAAAAAAAAATTGACGTAACTTTCTATTTCATACCTGACCCCATCAACATCCAAGACCCAATTCTCTTGCCTCCATCCAGACACCGGGTATGTTAAAGCACAGCAAAGGTCTTGACCTTTGCTTCAGTCTGCGCCTCAAGCTTCTCTGAAGTGAAGACAGCACCTGCGTGCCTGCGCACATCCACCAGCAAAGCTGAGCTTAGACAAAGGCGATGGCAAGCAAGATATTCACTGAAAGATGTTCAGCCCTGTTCAGACTCAGATGCTCAAGACTGAGGCTGCAGGCCAACAGGCAGGAGGATCAGTGCGTGCTTCCCGGCACCACTGTAAGAGGAGCACCGCAGCAGTGGCCATCGTTGGCCTTTCTTTAGCTGGTCAGAAAGGAGAGAAGCCAAGGAGCTCCATTTTTGTACTCAGAGTGTGAGTTCCAGGAACAGAATTATAATTTAAATTAATTACGTCTAACCATGTAATTAGCATTCATGTCAGTTTATTACAGGCATCTTCACGATCTATTCTGTGAAATGCAACTTAGTGACTTTTTTGTGGGGAATGAGATAGAACAACTATTTGCCTCACTTGCATTGTTTATATATAAATCGTTGAATTGTTGCTATTATTACTATTAATCTTATTACCCTAATTGCATGTGTTATGTCTTTTTACAGTCACATTCCTTCCAGAATTAGACTAGTTCACGCAACTCCATTGTTCCTCTTGTTTTCAAAATCTGATGGGGAATGACTGGCACCAAAGAAAGTGGAAACGAGGAGCTGAAACATCAGCTGCTTAACGGGAAGGGGAAATCTACGAGATTCTCCAACAAGCGGCACGCTTCACAGCGTACAGTGGCAGAAAACTTCACACAGCAGAGGCGAGGTTTAAAAAAATTGGACTGCTATAATCCTTTAAAAGCAGCCAGGGTCTCTTTCTGAAAGTCTAGGTCATGTGCCTGGCACTGCGTCATATGGTGTCTCTCTTCCGCCATTTGTTTATTTGCTTCTGGCAGTTTTGGCAGTGAGGTATCGGAGTGAAATGCACACCACTCTATACATATGGTGGGAAGAATCTAGTGCATCAGTTGAATGCATACTGTACTGTATACACATTCTGTTTTATCTCCGCGCACAGCTGTGCTGTAAAAGCTTACAAAATGTGAAGCCTTCTGTGCAGCAAAAACATCGACAGGAGAAGCTGGCCTATAACTTATTAGGTTGTGACACAAGCCAAAAAAAGCCGGAGTTAAAGCTGACAACTCCTGGCACCGTGATGAAAAGCAGAGCGGCTCAAGTTAAGGAGGGAGTGTCAGCCCCAGCTTTATGTCATGGGCTTTCGCGGCCCTGGGTCCCAAGCATGTGTTGTTCTAGGACAACAGCTCCCAGCACCGAACCTCGGCCTACAGTGTGCAAATCACCCCCAGTGCCCCCCATGGCCTGGAGGCAGCCGGAGCTAGGGAGGGATGTGGGGAGGCCATGGGCACAAGCCCAATCGCAGTAGCAGCTCTCTTCCTTGCCCAACGCGGTAGCCTTCAAGCTGTGCTCAGTCCTGTGCCTCCTACTCCCCCAGCTCTTGGGGCTGAAGGCAGTGGAAACATACGGTAGGAAACTCTCCTGCACTGGCTGGGCCAGATGTCTGCGTAGGCTTTTTTTCCACTACAACCTTGAAACGGGGACTCCTTATTTTAATCTGAGGAAGAACAGTCACGTTGGGTCAGATCTAAGGACCCCTTGGCCAGGTTTGTCTCCAGCAGTGGCCAGTATCAAGCTCTCGAGCACGACCTGAGGAGCAGTGGGCCACCAGTCCTTCCAGGCCTACAGACCTGCCTTGAGGGCAGTGGGACCGGCGTACGAGAGGTTTGATAACCGAGCTTGGCCTGCGTGCCCGCAGCTACTGGATTTTGCAGTATGTCTTGCTGTACGGCACGGAGCTAGGAGAGATCATAGCACACCTCCTTTCCGACCTTCTGATGGACTCCATATGTGCATGTAGGTGTAGGCAGAGGAAACGTGGTGAGTAAGCAAAAGAGGGAAGGGAAACACAAGGTGGGATGGTGTTTTTAGGATGCAGAGGGTCTGCCTTGACACAAAAGCCATAAATGGAGACATCACTTTGCTTCCCTGATCCCCTAGGAACAAACCCACGAGCTGCCAGGGCTGACCTGTGTGCTTCCCCTCCATGCCGGGGAGGACGAAATACAACCCCTGGCTAAGTTTAGCTTGTCTGCCTCATCCCATGGGAGCACACCGCGTGGCTCTGCCATCACCCCCATCCACGGCCTTCTTCCCTAGCCCCATCCGTGACTCCCTGCCTGCTGCATGGCCAAGGGGAAAGGAGACGTGGCTGTCATGCTACCGGGGGCAGGCAGACAAGGAACAGCAATTTAAGTCTCGGCAAGACATTTTGTCCCGTCTCCTATCAAAGACCTGAAATAGAAGGAAGGGAAGGGGAAAATAACATGTTCTTGCCTTGAGCATTAATTGCTACTGATGTTTCATTTTCAGCAACCGGCTTTAATTCCATCTCCACATCGGATAAACCTATTTTCAAATGTTATTGAAATATTATTTCAAAATGCATGGCAGGCTCCTCCCTAAAATCAGGCCAAGGTCTGTATTTGAGGAAATTGTATCAGAAAATGTACAATGAAGGATAATCAGATGTTTGAAACAACTCTTATATAAGAAGATACTAAATGATGAGGACTTATCCCCTTAAAAAAAAAAAAAGACTGAGATTGCATATGATCGTTTTTAAGTTGCTGTATTTTATGTTACCAAAAAAAAAAACCTCATATTTTTGAGTTACCAAAAATGTGGCTATTAACTATCCATTAACTATGCATTGTTTCTCACAATGCAAAAAGCTAGACGCTCAATACATTTGTGAAACATAAACAAAAGAAAATTCTTCTTTGCAGAACAAGTCACCACACTGTACCCTGGCCAAAACTACACACGAAACCAAAAGGAGGGCAAACCATTCTCGAGGGACACATTCACGAGCTGTTAGCAACAACGGTACAAAAGCTCCCACACTTGAATAGTTTCAAGAAACTGGTACAGAGGTGGTGGCTTTGGCGTACAGAGCCATGAACCTTGCCTACGGGATGCAGGGGCTGCCAGGCTGACTTCAGCTGGAGTTTGGCATCATTCCTGCTTCTCTGTCGTCAGGCTCTAGAAATTTCCTTTGGAGATGGCAGCTTGGGATCTGTTTTCAAAACTTGAAAGTAACCTGTGGAAATTCGTTGGGGCTATCATTTCTACTTTCAGAAAAAGGTAGATAAATAGTTTCTGAAAGTGGTGACAGGCTTTTAGGGACACGGGGTTGAGTTTAACATGCACAGCCAGTGCACCTGGTTACACTAGATGTTGGCCAAGAGATGGAAGGGCAACACACATGCAAACCTCCTGATGGCACTGGACATGGAGCAGCTTTTCTTCTTAGACATGCTCTAGGAAAGGTTTGTCATTAAAGGGCTCTTGGATAGGTAAGAGATCACAGCTTCTCTGGCCTTCTGGATGTCTGTTCACACCACAACAATTTTTCCAGATGTTGAATTCTGTTGTGAGAAAGTTCAGTGTTCTTGAAACTCAACAACTCTGAATATCCTGACTTGGGCCAGAATGAAATAACTATACTTCAAGCCCACAGATATGCAAATATAAGTAAGCTTTGCAAGTAAGCTTGCAAATATAATGAGGAGTACGATTTACGAGAGATAAATTTCATTCTGATTCCAAATTTTCATTTCTTCTACCTTTCCTGCATTTCTGGGTTTGACTGCATGGTTATCAAGGAATGCAACTTAGACAATACTCATAGAAACACATGAATTAACCAGAAATGTCACCACTCTCATGATGCCTCTCAGCAGAAGTTTAAAACTTTCCCTCCCCATCTAAGGAATGCAGAGCTGCTCAAAGGAATTCAGACGATTACAAAAGAGCATCCTAGAAAACAACACTACTGGAATGGGAGCTTGCTGAAGTATTACTAGTTACATAGGCACCTTCCCTGTAACACATGAGTGGGAAGGGAAATTACAGACCTTAGGAAATGATTTTGTCTAGACACTCAGCAGGACCCGTAACATTTTCTTTATTAAAACTAGGGTTTATTTTAAAATGAAAATACCAGCCTTGGACACATGGTTAACAAACTTTGATGCTACAGCTTTAACAGCTATACTACCCAGGTCTTTCAGAGCCATCAACAGCCCCACTGGTTTCCGTGAAATCCCCCAATCCCCAGCCTCTTACTAGGGGCAGCCACACATTGTGATAAGAGGTGTAATGGGGAACATCTATGCAGCACAGAGCCACGGAAAGGAGAGCGTAGTGATGGAAAAGAAGTAAAACCTAGAGGCTGTGCCAAGATATGCCATTTCTCTTTAGACGTTTTGGAGGAAAACACACAGAAGCCTTGTCGTGCACATCTACGTGTAGCTGGGTGTGAACCTCTAGCTTTAGTTCCGCTGTTTGTGAGAAGTAATTGGAAACTCTCGAGCCAACTCTCCACGTCCTACAGCTACAACTGAGTTGCTTCAAGAGAGGGTGGAGCTGCCACATGTAGCTGGGGCTGGTCAAACGCTCTGAGAGCTCACAAAAGTCTACGCGGTTTTGTTTTCTTTTTGAATCCTTTTTCATCCCTCTTGGGCATTAAGTGCTGGCTGCTGCAGAAGGGTCACTGCGGGAAGCAGAAGGATTTTAAGAACAAAGCTGAAAAGGGTTTTTTCAACAACCCTTGTTGGATCAGCTAGATCAGACCAACTTCCATTTTTTTCCACATCCTTGCTCATCTCCCCACACACCAGGGAAGACCTGTGTTATTCAATGGATTGACTCATACGGAAAACAGAAGAATAGGGGGCCCAAGGTCTCGGGCTCAGCAGGAAACAGAACTGCAATACTCACAATAAAATTGACAGGCTCGATGGCTGGATGGATTTAAGGAACAGCTGGAATCTGATGAGTTAAAATCACTTCCTGCTAGAAAGCTGATCAGGAGGGTAAATCTTTCATGGATTACACTCAATTAAGAGCTTTCACATCACTGAGAGACAGCTAGAAATCCATGCACAATGTACACTAAAAATAATTGTGTTTCAGGTTCACCCACCCAGGCTGAAAGCACGGACTTCTGGAGCTTGCCTGCCAGGCTATTGACTCTTGGGGATCAACGTGAAAACACAACCAATGCTTCTGGAAGGATGCTAAACCCTCAGCATTCCTCCGAGGGGATCCTCCGGTGATAACAAAGCACACGTCTCTTTTATACCCTTTAAGCATGCCCGATATGCAGGAGATGGGCTGACTCTTGAAACCCGCCACCCGACAATAAAGGCAGGGAATTTTTTTGCTCCTTTTAGCCCTGGAGCACCAGGTGGCCGAGCAGAGCCTGCACCACAGGGCAGGCTTGCTTTGCGAGGACATAGAAGCTGCAGTGCTCTAAGCAAATCTGAGACAGCTCTCCTGGTTTGGGAGTGAACCCTCCGCCATGAAACTTAATGGAACAGCAAAGGCAGAGAGGCAGGTCCTGAACTCCCAGTGCAAAACAAGCCAACAACTGATGGGAAGTACAGCACGTCCCCTAGGGAAAGCGTTTGGATGTGACTGATTCTATAATGATAGTATTTGAGATCAAGCAGCGACTAAATCCAGGGTTCTGAGACTGAACTAGCAAACAGGCAGTTGTGTGTGGACTTTTATAAATGCACGCTTTTTCAACGCTGGATGCTTATAAAGGGGCAGACTGAAAAGTGGCCGTCTTGTTTTGGTTTGTTTTTTTAAGGAAAAAAAAATGGAAGTAAAAGGAAGATCACATAAACATGAACATGAGGAGAAAATCACAGCAGCTCTTCTGTCCCGTCTATCAGTGAGCAAGCAGCCTTCTTCAAGCCAGCCAGAACTACATGTTTTATACTCATTTTTCACCAGAAGAAAGTTTTAAGAGGGGATGATTTCTTGAAGAAATTCCCCATTAAAATCATGTCCCAACAGTAATGAAGAAATTACAGAAAGAAGTTACGATGTGGGTTCTCGATTTATAACCAGTGCTGGAGCCCAGAGCAAGCATGACCCGCTCCCCCAAGGTCACTCGGGCTCCCAGCGCAACCAGCATAGGTTAAGCAAACAAAACCCATTGTTTACTTTCCTTCGGGGAAGCTGGTTGCTTAATTTCGTCACACGCTTTTGGAAATCCCAGCAAAAAGGAAACATTTTCACTCCTTCCAGAGCCACGGTGATGACCGCGGTGCTCGGCAGGGCCGTGGGGCATCCTCCTGCTCCCTCCAGGTGCTCCCTGCTGCTCGCAAAGCTGCAGCGCCTGACCCCATCCGTGCCCCTGGCACCCAGCAGGCAGCTTGGGGAAAACCAGCCCCACGGCACCAACATGAACCTGAGCTCCCTCCTGCGGCTCAGCCTCATTTTTTGTTATAGTGGTGGTTTTTCGGGGCGGTAAGGTTGTGCGTTTCTGTCTGTCTTATAAAATCAACCTGTGATTCAGAAATTAAGCTGCACTTTGTCACTCGTGGCACTAAAAACCTGCGTGTCAGACTTCCCTGCTGATGCTAGCTGAGGTGGGAAGTTATCTAGTCGCTTCCCAGTCGTCTGACGGGGCCAAGATGTCTTTGGGTCAATGCAGAAAGCATGCATGGCATGCAGAGCCACCGTGGAGGTGCCGTCTCTGCGTAACCCGTTTCTTAAATACACTCTCATTTTAAGCAGAGGTCGCTTGCCTCTGTCCTCCAAAGAACAGGAGCTCTGTGACAAAATCAGCCCCAAGAAGGACACAGGATTAGAAACAGGGAGCGGGGATTTAGGAAGCTGAGAGGGTCCCTTAATCTCAGAAAATGCTCCCTTTCCCAAAACAAAAATCTGCCATTCGGGCCTTGAAATCTGATCCCCGCAACATGAACACGGGCTCTGTCAAACCAGCCGGGTTTTCTGCAACTCTGATGAGGAATTCAGTGCAACAGCTCGCGAAAACAGGTGGTGAGTGTCCAGTTCAGACTTGGATGCAGTGGGCTATTGTACGATTCCCATCTTCCCACCCCTCGCGTTCAGAATTTCCGTGTCAAAACAACACGGTCAGCACAGCACACAGACTGAACCACACCGTAAAAGCCATGTCTTTTTAACTGCAACAGTTGCAAAATGCAGATTTTACAGTATGGGAAATGTAAAAGAACTGAACTATTTTGCCATTCTGCTACCAAAGGATCAGGCCCACAGCTTGTAGCAATATTTGATGAATGGCAAAACGGAAAGACTTGACTTTTCATTCTTGGGTCACATTCACAGCAAGGCAACGGCAAAGAATAAGCCCTTCTCTCTTTCGAAGAATTGATTTACTGCAATAAAACCTTAGCCCTCTCTCTCCTGCCAGCTGAAATAGCTGCCTTTGTACCCGTCAGCGAAATCATTAAAAAACGTGTCGGACTGAGGGAGATGTGTTTTTCCCAGGTATTCCTGAAAGCCACCGAGTACAAGCCGGCAATACCAAATCACTCGAAGCACTCGTTTCTCCTCGCTAACAGAGTATCATTGTTCTTATTTAAAGAAATAATCCTCACAAAGCTGAAATAATTATTCAGCCCAAACAGCCCATAGCAAATGAAACAGTCTTTAGACAGCTGTCATGGCTCAGTCTTCCGGAAGCTTTGATTTTAATGAAACTCATTAAGGAAAGAAATTAACAGAAATTAACAGGAAAATATCATAATTTGTCTTGTTTCAGAAAGCCTGAACGGAGACAAAAGGCTCTTTAACATGACACATAATTTGACCAGTCAAAACTCCCCGTTTCGCTCAGTCTCCCGTGCTGAGTAAATCCGTCCTAAGTTGCTTATGCTGCAGCTCCACAGTTTGGTGCGGTGAAACGAAAGCGGTAAATGAGGAAACCCTGGCTCTGCGCACCGAGGAGCCTGTCTTCCAGCATCTATGCCCTACGCTCGTACAAGCACGCGGAAACGTTCAAGGTAATGAATACGCTACCTGTAAATAACCCGGGGTAATGAAAGATGAAGGGTAATAAGCTCTCTGGAGAAGGCAACCATCTTACAGATAGTTCATGACAACTGTTCCTTTCTGCAACACACTTCAATGAAGAGAAAAAAACACCAACGCTTATCTTTTCATACACATATTAGGTATCTAAGTTCTCTCTGATTTCCCGTCCAGAAGCACAAAAAGAGACATTTCACTGTGTTTTTTAATCTGAGTGGAACTGACAGAGGAGCACGCTGTGCTGTGAGTGGCTCAGAAAGGCAGAGATAATAAAACTGACGTATTTTGGTTTACTGTCCTCAGCATCTTCTCTCGCACTAGCTGGAAAGCTGCTTCTTGACCGAGCCTGCTGCACCGCTGCCTGGTCCCAGCAGAAGGCAAGGCAAACCCACCTGCACTGAGGGCTCTGCATCTGCTCTACAAGGACGCCTGGGCTAAAATCCTGCTGCCGAGGAAGCCAACTGAGGTTTACCTTTGAAAGGGCCAGGATTTAGACCCCAAAGAGCCGTGAAAGGAAAAGAACCAGGAGGTGTGCTTAGGGGGAAGCCCAGGGGACAGCTGAGGAGCAAAAGGGGCATGGGAATCCACAGAGCACATCTACAAGCTAAAACTTTCCCTGGAGTCACTCTTTGCTCCTCACCAAGAACTGCTGCAGAAATGTAGAGAACAACTACTAAGAATCTGTTGAAAACAAGTAAACAAAAGTATTACACACTGGGCATCTGCCCCTTGCCACGTGCAGTGGCACAGCTCCCAAGGCAGGCCATATTATTTGGCCATCATGTTATGAATCTACTGACAGTGATAGGGGAGTAAGAGGGACCGTCACTGTCACTTCCTAGCATGAGGAATAGGTATAAATGTATGTTAAAAGACAATGTAGTGCTTCTAGGAAAAAAAGTCTTAGAGATACAGAATTCATAAAGTTTTTTTCTGATTTCTTGCAGAGTTCCCAGTGTTAGTGGCATATCCTGCAGGACCCGTGAGGGCAGACCCACAGAGCAGGTACCACAAACGGGAAGAGCCCAGTGAGTTCGCAGAAGCTGGCGGC
Organism: Anser cygnoides; assembly: GCF_040182565.1. Taxonomy (NCBI): domain Eukaryota; kingdom Metazoa; phylum Chordata; class Aves; order Anseriformes; family Anatidae; genus Anser; species Anser cygnoides. The sequence goes on from NC_089875.1 coordinate 74,322,923, forward strand.
AGGAGGCAGAGAAGGACGGGCAGAGGAAATCAAGACTAATGAAAATGTTGCTGAGAAAGTAGAAAGTGCTGAGCTTTCGGACAAAGGAATTTTGGAGAAACGAGCGACAGCCAAATGACTCCCATCCAGTCCACATAAATCCTGAACGTATGACACAAGCCATACAGGATATGGTTTTGGAAACTGGGTCCTACCCAAATTGCCTCAGTGTCATGACAACCTGCATCTGCCTTATCTGGAATCACCCCTACCTCTCTTCTTTTATCCCCACTCACTGGGAAATGCTCCCCTCCCTCTGAGTGAGACGTTTGGCAGAAAGACATATACCCTTTCTAATCAAGAATACCAGCAACATTCTTCATACTAGCAGGTCCATGCCTAAAGCAATGACCCACTTGTGAATACAGCTGCTCCAAAATAAATAGTTAATCTATTAAAATCACTTGAGATAAACTGACGAGAATGACCAGAATTCAGCTCTATAGCCTACACAGTTCATACTGTACACAAATATAATTGTGAGCTTCAACTTATTCTGATAAACTATACGGACTTCTTCAAGAATGAGTGGAAGAAAGCTTTCGAAATATATCAAAAGAGAGAGTACCTCCTTGCGATCTCTCAGGCTATTTATTTATTATATGCCTTTGTCTAATACTGCCATAAGCATAGACTAGGATTAAATTAAGCAAACCCTGCTGCAATGTAGGGAAATGCCTGGATGGCCTCCAGGAGGTTATTTCTGCCCTAACTACTTCTACGTTAGAGCCATTTTAGGCATACAAAGCAGCGGAGAGATTAGGAATGGACAAATCCTGGGTAGGTCCCCCAGCTTTGTGAAGTGGCAGCAGTGGCTTCTTGCAAAAAGGAACCCCACCAAATTATCCTTCTCTCACCTATGCTGCCTTCTCCCTGACTCCGCGAGGGCACTGTGTTTCTTCCCATTGGCACTGCACTCCTCCTCATGTGCTGAAGGTATTGCATCAGATTATTTACTTGGGCCTGAAGACTCTCCTACGTGTCCTCTACCGCACAAAAATGTCGCACATAAATGATTCAGAAGTACATGTTTTATCCATTCCTACTGTTTAAAATCACGTCAGCCAAATACCGACTGCTTTACTGCCACTCAGCTTGGGCTCCCTGTTGCCTTCAGCCTGACCAGGAGCGAGCCAGAGGTGCCCTGCCTTTCCCAGACACGGACGTCAAGCTGAGACCATCGCAGTTCCTGACTGATGAGGTGTTCACAACACCAACAAAAATCAAACCGCTGCGATACGGCTCCTTACATGTTGCTTCTGCCACTGCGGTTAGCACAAAGTATTCCACCAAACCTCTTGTGCTATCTTGATTTGCTTTCATTTATTCTGGCATGTAATACGCTGCGCGTTTATAACATTTATTCACAATAGCTATTTTAAAATTGCTTGCACTTCATCAAGTTTCCTTTTATATCCTCCCCTTTTTTATTCCAAGGAGGGCAGATATAATTTATTCACCTTCTCGTAAAGGAAACCTGGAATCCCGCTGAAGTCCTTTGCAAACCTCCCACTGCCCGAGACCTCCACAATGGAAACTTTATGTTCTTTACTCCCCAGTACTCCTCTTTCTCTGTAATCCCTACCTCTAATCTGCACGCTGCCGGAGTGCCCGTCCCGGCGGCACCTCGGTGACCGTACTGCACAAGTGCTGCTGTGAACACCCCAAGCACCCCTTGGGGAAGGGTGGCACAGCTCCCCGCAACGCAGATACGGCACAGGGGCAGGTACCGACCCGCTTTAGTCGCTGTTCTCTCCTTTACAAAACCCAGGACGACTGGGCGAGGGACCCTTTGTTTGCATCACCATTCTTCATACAACTCGGCTAAGGGGGCCTGCCTGTTCCCTGGAAAAAACTAGACACCCGTAGCCAGAAACCCATATCAAGGACATATCGAAGCAACCCCCTTCCCCTCCTATTTACAGTGAAAACTTCCAAACAGCCATCTAAAATTTTGCCATCACTTTGGCTCTTACTGAAGGGCCTGTCCTTTGCTCTCAGACACATTTATTTTATGCAGCATGACAAAAAGCAGCAGTCAAACCTTTTCACTTCTCTAGTCTGAAAAAAAATGATTTTCTTCTGAGTTATAAAGGAAGAAAAGCTTTCAGGACTTAGTAGGCAGGTTTGTTGATGAAGTACTTTAAATACGAAAAAGAAAGCATCCTTCCTGTGGTCCTTTTTATGAGTGTATTTATGGGACATTTTTTAATTCTGGAAACAACAGCATGTGGCCGCTGCATCTAAAATCTTCAAACCAGATTTCCCAATAGTTTACTTCAGTTTTATAAAAGCGTAATTCAGCCAATTGCCATAGGACCGCTCCTTTGTAAAACTGGGTGATCCCATGAAGAATTTCTTTTTCAGTGCCCTTATTGTCACTTACTGCAAAAATAGCGTTATCAAACATTACACGAGGGGCTATTTTCAGCAGGTATTGCACACACTGCAGGAGCATATGACAATTTACAAATAAAGCACGAGGAAAATGGAAACGCTCGGAGCACTACTTTCATTTACACCTGGTAATTTGTGTGTGTCCTGGATGCAGGTGATGTTTGTTGGTCAGCGGGGATAATTTCCATAAATCACGGAACCGCGTTATACCTGGCACGAGGCTTGCTGCCCCTCAGGAAACGTGCTGTGACTCGGTGGAGACTCTCTTATGGCACTGCCATCACCCTGGTGGCCTCGTTTCACGATGAGACCTTATCGCAGGTTGGTGCGTCCGTGCCTCAGCACTGCCAGACACGCACGTCCTTCCCAAAGGGCTACTCAGAGCCAGCTACGCCTAGCAAATGTGTTTGTGTATGGTTCTTCAGCGATATAGCACACACAAAGCCTGCTAGCTTTTTTCCCTAATATTCACAATTTCTATAACTGTTGATTATTTATACACAAGACCCACAGACTTTATTTCTTCCATCTTATACTATCCATTGTAAATGTGGCGTTGTTGCCACTTGCTCCGTTAGGCACGAATTAATGCATCAGAGGCATGTAATTTATGCATGCTATTTTGTCAAGTCTGCTTGTACAGAATCTGCTTTGGAGAGGCAAGCTGCTCTCTACTCTGTGGCCAGAAATAGTATTCACTTATTTTTTTTCTCCCATCGGTGCCGTGGATCAAGGTAACTTCAGAGCAGTCACCAGGAAATCTCTGACGAGATGGAAATTGCAACGTCCCATGTTTTATGGGGCTTCAGGTAAAGATGATTTGCGTGCATGCAGAAGTATGACACCGGTATAATAGAAGGAAACCCTAGATGACACGGATGTCTGGGGGATGCCATTATCAGGCCAGCCAAAGGACCAAGGACAAAGGAGTGATTTACTCCGTTAGAATAAGGCTGTGCGCTTCTAGGTTTTAAGAACGACCGAGGAAACAACCGGGCTGCCTGTCTTTCCCAGGAAGCAGCGTTACAACACCGACAGCTTGTTCCACTTAAACGCACCCCACTGTAATAACAGAATTACTTGGGAAATGAAGACACAACATAACAGCCTTTTCTTAGTGCTTTACAATTCTCAGGTCAAGTGCTAATACATACTACAGAGCTCTCTCTGGCAAGTATTGTTAGAGCTGTCATTAAAGACCTCCAAAAGTCTTAACTGCGCAATTGAAAATGTTTCCAAATCCTCTTATCCCAAACATAACAAATCTCGCTGTTGTTAAATCTGATGTTTTGTAAATTTGATACTACTTGGCTTATTGAGGGGGTTGGAGAATGTTTTTGTGCAACAGCACAGATCCACAGAAAAGGAATAATGCATCTTCGTGGCGAGGGAGCGACGCGGATCTCTGGGAAGGGATTTACGCAGGGCGATGGAAAAGGAGAAATCAAAGACCACCTCTACTACAGTACGAAGACGATTCTAGGATTAAAAGGCACAATGATGCCGCCCAATTACAGCTCTGTCTGGGTCATGCGCTATGTGTAGCAGAAAGAAGCAAGATGGCAGATACCCTGGGTTATTTTAATTAATTTAATCATGTGACTAATTGGTCTCTGCTGGGTTTCTGTGGTAACTGCTTCCTAAGTGCTGATGGGCAATTGTGTTAAATGTAGCTTGGAAACTGCACGTAGGGTGCAGTGCCTTCTAGAGAGCAAAGGGAATTGTGCAGCTGTGCTCGGAGGGTGCTCCTGCTGGGGCTCTGATTATCTCCGAGCAGACTGCTTACAGCTGTACTGTCCTCCTCGCTCCTCCGCAAGCACGCTTCCCCAGAGAATACGCTTATGTGCAGAAAACGCGCTAGACGTTCTTCCCCTTGTGCGTGAAAGCAGATTTCCTGTAGGGCTACGTGAAGGCACACGGACACAGCAGAGCACATGCGATGTGGGAACAAAGGGGGAGCAGCTCCGGAGCCTTGCGTGCACGACTGCAGCCACTCCTGCGTGCACGGCGTGAGGCCCCGGGAAGCAGAGCCATCCTCTCGCCGGTGGCTGCGTTCGAGGGTAAACCCATTGCTGAACCCCGGCAAAAACGACACGCAAATCTGCTTGTTCTGACTGCTCCCGCACCGCATGTTTTATTCATGAAATCCCTACGTCCACACGGGTCACAAACAGCACGGAGCCCTGCAGGGTGGCACAGAGCGGGGCTCAAAATCGGCGAACATGGAAATGGCTCGTAAAAAGTCATTCCCTTAGCCCTCGAGTTGAATTTCGTGCCACCACGAATAAGAAGTTGTCATCCTGCTGGATCCAAACTTACACACTCTCATCTCCTCGCATGATTAATGTAACAGTGCACATGGCAAGATGATTAATAATAGCAGCCTACATTCCAGCAATCACAATCACACAGAAGAAATGACTGTTTAATGGGGTGGTAACTTAAACCCTGTTAAGCATACAGACATTAAAAAAAAAAAAAAGAGAGAATCTAAATGGCACCTTTCGACAAAAAAAAAATAAATTAAAAAACATCCGTAAGACAATACAAGACATGCAGCAAATACGGAACACAACGTGGAAGAGCGAATGCATACCTTATCCTAACCTCGCCGGTGAAAATGCAGAAATAGGTTAGGAAATACAGCAAGACATAGCCAGAGGGAGGTTAAAAGTTTGGCAGCTGCATTCTAAAGGCTAAGAAGGTTCAATTTAATAAAGCAAGGGGAAGGATAAGGCAGAATGGTGAAGGAGGAAAAATGCACATTACCTCACTGCCTTGGGCTACTGGAGAATGAAGAGCTATCCAGCCTGAGTAAGTGTGACACACCTGGGCTTTATTTTATTTAATATAAATTAGGTTAAATTTAAAGTATCTTACCCAGCTTTATCAGCAAATAGTGCTAGTTGTAGACCATGATGCACACACAGAAATACCTAATTCCTCATTTTTCTTGTTAAAACATCACCACTGCCTTGTATCTTTGGATTCAATTATCACCCCGCTGGCATCAGTGGAATCATTGCCCCTGACATCAGCACACCCAAAGTACCTCCTTTGTTTTGACTCTGGTGATCACTGCCTCACTGCATATTCTGTTCTGCAATTTGTACTGAGATATTCAAACCTAAGTTCAAGGCTGAAGACACAAAAAGCTCAAAATAACCCCATTCGATCCACCATTGTAATTAACTGCCTTTAGGAAATCAGTCTTAGGAAGCACCTTACAAACTGTGCAACGTGTTCTAATATCTCTAGTTGTGTTCTTTGGAAAAGCTTAACATAACAAAGGTACCTGCACATTACATTTTACACTGAAATGTACAGATACAGTGAATTAAAGTCAGCTCTACACGACCCCTCTAAAAATAGCCTTTACTGTGAAAGACTGAACACAACCTCACATGCTGCTTTGATCTGTTTATGAAAAGTCTCCTGTACTTTCTATATTTGCATCAACAGTAAATGTAAAGAAATACGGGAATTTTCAGGATATCTCAAAAGAACAGCATGGTGACACAGATAACTGCATTACCAATTTTAATGAGAGATTTGAGGATGAGTGCAAGTGAGACCAAATATTTTCATGTTAACAAGAATAATAAAAATTTTTCCAGCGACACTACAGCAAATCCACAGATTCTCCAGAGCAAGTAAAAGGTAAATGGAGCTATTACAGTTCCTGGGCCAAAATCGCAACTGATATATGTAGCTCCAGCGATATTAATAGAGCAATGCCTGCTCATACCAGCTACGAGTTTGGCCAACCAAATGGGACATGTCAATTCAGATTTGGACTATGTCACCAAGTCCCTCGAGCTCACTACGCCACCAGCGCAAGCACTCTGCTCGGAGGATGGGGTCTCACCATACTGCTCAGACCATTCATCCACCCAGCCTAGCAAATTGCGCCTATCAGCAGCCAACACTTGAAGGGAGGAGCGAAAAATATCCTATAATTTTTGCAGTTATAGGATGCATCTGAGGCTTGGCCTGGCAGGCAATATCTCTGGTGGATGAGGTTTGTTTTTTGTTCCTGTCTTTCCTGGACTAGCCATGTATTTTGCTAATAATCATCAGTTTTACCAAAACTATGCAACTACTTAATGTAAGCCCTAGTTAAGTCTAAAAACCGGTACTATCATTTTACGGATTAATACTGCCTACCGAACGTGAGTGTCACCCTTTACTTTTTGCAGAAGCAGGAGACGGAAAGCACAACAAAGACAAAGCACCCCTTCTCTCCGCCGGCACCAGTCATGGTGCTTGCTGGGGTTTGCTCACGCCATCCCATCCCCAGCAAAGCCACTGATTTCGGGCCACAGTTGCACGTACTCACACATCAAATTATTATACACTGAAATTGCAATGGATGAAGTTCTTCCCAGCCTTCTCCTCCTTCTCTGCAGGCTTAGCACCCTCCCGTTCCCTAAATCACCTTGGACCGCACATTCCTTAGCCCTGCCTGTCCACGCTGCCTCCAAGTCTCGCTGCTCCTTGCTCCATCCACGTGTCCCAGCCACGTGGCTAGTCTCAACAGCCCTAACCCTGCTGACCCTGGCCATGGCCGCTTAACTACCACTACATCTGCACGGTCCAATTTATTACCTTTAATTAGCCTCAGCTTCAGCCTGTTGTCCAGCTTTACTCATTCCACCAAGTATTTCTTTCAGGGCTTTTCCCTAGATATATTAACTTGCTTTTGTCAAAGCAAAAGCAATTTAGTTGCTTTTTTTCATTATTTCTAATTCCTCCAGAGAATTATTTTGGTATCTGCAACTCCTCCTAGCTCAGTACCATCTGCAGAGCTAGCGAGCACGCTGCTCGTTCTGTCCTGGAGATCATTAATGAAACATGAAACAAGACCAACCGAACGCACGTCCCCACGGTACCTCTCTATCCACACAACCTGATACGCTGCTCTTTATCACCACCCTTTGCTGTATTCCTTCAGCCTGTTTTCAGGCCGCTTGACAGCATTCACATCCGAAGCAATTTGAATTAATCTGAGGGTAAGATTTCATGAGATGCTATTTCAAGTGCTTTACTAAATTCCAAATCCATTAGAACTTCTAATTTCCCTCCCTCGGCTAATTAGCGTGCATGTGTGTACATACTAGCTGTGTTTGTTTGGCAAAACCTCTGTATGCCCATGTTATTTCTTGCCCATATGGTTTAACCGCAGGCAGTGGGGACTTGGTTAAGTGGTTTTTTTTGTGTTGAAGTATCTGCATTTTGTTAAAAAATTCAACTTTTGTTTTTTTTCTAGAAACGATTAATTTTTCCGTAGCAAAGTGAATTAAAAACTTTTGTCACACATATAAAAGCATTCCTCAGCAGTATAAAGTAATTTTTGCGTTGGCACTACTCTCAGGTCCTGCGGAATGCAATCAGCCTCGTGTTGAAATGTCCAACCTCGTATGGAAATGTGGACCGAGGTATGCTGCTGTGCCAAAACGCATTCATTGCTCGCATCAAGATACCCATAGACATCAAATAACGCATCAAAAATAAACAGCCTTATCCAGCAAACGTGATCCGGAGGCCAAATAAGCTATGTTCACCTAAATATCTTTGTCTACTTACAACAGACAATGTTCTTTACAGGGTTACAACCTGCCAGGTCATGTGTAGCTGAAAGTTACCTTATTCTGCCTTTCCACCACTAAAATAAAAATTATTTAGGAACTCTTGACTTCATTTCCAATGCTCAGGAAGAAAGCAACCTTCTTATCTCTCTCTCTCTCTCTCTCTTTCTTTCTTTCTTAACACCAGACAAATGACTTCCAAATTTTCAGGAACAGTTGCTGGTTTTAATGATATATTGCAGATCCTTGTCAATATCTCTGCTGCTTCACACTTTTATTTCCTTAGGAACACTCGGATGAGTACCATCTGGTCCTGGTGATTTACTGCACTCAAGTTGCTGAAGTTGCTCCGTAACTTCCTCCTAAGAGACATCAATTTTTGTTATAAGGCCACACTCTGATTTCCTGTGAAAAGTGTCCTTGGAACAGGAATTTCCCCATCATCCTCTGTGGGGAAGGTGGACACAGAAAATTAATTTAACTTTTCTGCTGTTCTGCTCTTTCAGAAGGGGCCAGAGTCACTGCTGGGTGGCCTACGGGAGCTGGGGACTTAAAAGGGGATGTTTGTTTTATTTTAATAGAGATATTTTTTCTACACCGTCTACAGAGATGTGTATATATGTCTTTCCTTTAATTTCCCTGTTATAACTGACCTTTTGTTATAACTGATCTGATCGTGTCCTTAGATTTTTTGAAGGAGGAGCTTTGTCTTAAAAAAGTCACACACTTGGTATTTCTGGTGCAAGTGTGCCTGGGACCCCACTGGCGTTTCCATAGTTTAACAACCACGCTTCCAATTTGGAAAAAAATGTTTTTTCCTCTCTTGCTGTGTGAAAAACCACAGAAACAATGCGAAAGCAGACCACATGCAAAATACTGAAACGGCCTGTACACAATGTACAGTCAAATATGCACAGGGCCTGATCCAAAGCTCAGGAAAATCAATGGGAAGTCACCCACTGACGCCGATGCAATTTGGACCAAGCCCAAAGTAAGCTCACCAAAAAGCAGAGCGAGTTTTTTTGTCTCATCTCTCAGCTACAGTAATCATAGGTGTTGTTTGCAACAGTAGTAGGTAACAAATTTTCCAGTCGAAGTGTGATTTTTCAGTTGACAGTGTCCCTTTAAGCTTATGCACTTCTTCACAGAACTACGCCAGATTTACTCTCCCCTTTCTACTTTTTCCTTGCTCAGAGGTATATGTACCATCTGTGCATCTAATATGGTGTTCTTAAATAGCCTCCAGAGTGATTCAATGCTTCTTTTTCCTTCTTTAAAACTTTCTCTTGGTTAACCCTTTTCCTCATTATTTCAGGGCCTTCTCCTTCAGAGTTCCTCTTCCTTCCTTTCCTCAGGGTGAAGTTACCGTACGGTGGTACTGAAGCTAGGAGTGTACTCACCTGTTGTTTTAATGCCTATGCACTGGACAAAACTCAGTAAGAGTTGTGTTACCAAAACACTGATACTTGTACATTGCTCCTACAAATGGAGACATAAAAATCAACCACCTGACAACAGCCAGTTGAAGCTGACCATTCCCACCAAGCCATGAAATTATTCAAACCCATCTCCTCATAACATCTAAATGTCATTTTTCTTTTTAAATCCATAGATTAATCTTTTAATACTTGTATTATCAGACTTATCACTGGAAGCTTTCAAAATCAGGCTGGACGGGGCTTTGAGCAACCTGATCTGGTGAGAGATGTCCCTGCCCATGGCAGAGGGGACAGACTGGATGGTCTGTAAGGTCCCTTCCCACCCAAATGTTTGATGGTACGTAGTTCCAGGAGCTCTCATCCACCTGGTTTGGTAGTGCTGTGCAGCACAACTATGAAAGCGTGGAGGCTAAATTGAAAATTATAAGGTTAATTGAGGCCGAGTTGTTGTTTGATTCATAACTTTATGGGTTTCACGTTTGACTTGGCAGTCTGAATTTCAGGGTAGGGAAGGGCCGCAGGCGCATGGGACACACGGCAGCTGTATCTGTGTGCTACGGGGAAAAGTCCTGTATTTGGCCACTGCTAACGGGGGGAGCTGAGCCCCTCGATGGTCCCATGCTCTCCCAAGGGAAGCCGCACGGGGCTGTTACGCTACACCGAAGTTCCTTCCTCATGCAAAGCCCAGCTAAGAGCCAGAGGGCCTCTCTGCTCTGCTTTCCAAGCCAACGGGTGGAGATGGAGCCACGTCCCCACGTCGCCACCTGCCCAGGACACTCCAAAACCTGGCCACCACCCGAGCAGCTCCACCAGCACCGCCGACCCAAGCACCCCTATATGCAACGAAGGCAGAGCCTGGCCGCCGGCTCCTTAGGCAGGAGATGAAATAAACCAAAACCATCTGAAGCTGCATACAGGCACAAAACCCTCCCACCCCCAAAACCAGCAGATACTTTATGACTGCTTCTAAAAATTATTAAACAGATGAGTACATTTACTCGAGCTACAAAATTGCATCCAGGCTGGCAACTTGCAACATATGTTTACTTTCAGCCCAATTTAAATTCAAATGGGTGAGTTATAAATGCTTGGGTTTTTGACAGAGAGCAGCCTGTAATTGCACTTAGCTGGCCAGCAAACAGTCTTTTACTATTGCAGAAATGATTTTCTACAGGAAAGATATTTGACGTTTTCAGACTTCTGCCCTACAAAAACCACCTAGCTCCTCCAGCGAGTTTAACACTTGCACATCAAGCACTACTTGATATACGGCAAGAAGCTGACTTTAACTAACAATTCCCGGTAGTAGATTTTTCTGTTCTTCCGGCAGCTTCTAAATCATATCCATTTGGCCTCTCCTAGCCTCGTGGAGATTCATGAGGCCAGATTCAAGGTTAACATGTGTACGGGCTTCTTCCATCTTCCCATAAACCAGTAAGTGTTTGCAAACAAAGCTAAAGGGATGAAACTTTCCTACCTAGAAGGGGACAAAAGACATGCAGTGTGATTTATTCCTTTGGTCTGACACAGTTTCATCCTTGAATTTGACCCAAGATTTCTGTGCGTGATGGAGAGGGAAGTCACCGCTTCAGAAGAGCAAGAGAGTAACTAAATACAGACCAGCAGCTTACAACACGTCACCATTCCCCTGGACTGCCACCTCACCTGCACAAATTACTCAGCCACTAACTAATGCTGGAGAGAATTGCAAGAGCGACAGGTGCTCCTAAGAAAGGACCAGAAATAACAGAATTGCACCTAGTTAAACTGTGTGGTTAATTGTAATACTCCAAGCATCTTTTCGGGAGTGTGATCAACGGGGTGTCATTCACAACAGCGTTCCTAATCCAAACATATTTTTGGAAAACCATATTTGCTTAATTTTCCTTTTTAAATAAAAATATATAGAGAGTGAAAAAATACTCAAGCTACTTTTTCAATATTTCCCTAAGTTAATGAGCTGACTGGGAAGTGAACAGATGCATTAAGCCAATAATTTATTCAAATGTCATGATATTTTTGAACAAACACATTATTTAACATGCATTTCATTATTTGCCCAGCTCTTATTAGTATTAATGATTGATGTGTTCATCAGCAAAAGGGAAAAGTGGCATCAAATATAATCTGTGCAAATTAGATTCACTTTGGAGATCTACCCTAAGTTTTCATCAAAATAAGCACCGTTTTCAATGCTCATTCTGTACGGATCGTGTGGAAACAAAGCTGGAAGGTGCAGAAATTTATATGGGGTCAAGGCAGCTTGGGCTAATCTAACGCAACGTGGACTGGAGTGCAGGGGAGAGTGGTATTTTATTGCATGACTGTCTAGCTCACGTACATCGGAGCCAAAGGGATTCAGAGGTAAAGTAAGAACCCAAGTGTATTGTATCCGCTCATTTTCTGAATGCATCATTGTTATGCATCTGAACTCTTTAATCAAAAATCCCCTGGTGATATAAAAATGTTCTGGACACAAATCATGAAGCCTACCTTGCCAAACTTTTTAACAAAACAAAATGTCTGTTTTTCCCCTAGCATCTCTCTTTCCCTTCCAAAAATTCATCTAAGTGATTTAAGACTTCAGTAAAACACTTTAGTAATCTCCAGAAAAATAGCTACCAGCAATCTTTCTTCCTCAGTCACTCTGAGGACGTATCTGGTAGAGAGAAACTCCTTTCACGTCTCCAGTATCAATGTGCCACAACATCTCCCTATTTAAACCCACGCCATTAGTCTAAACTGCGTACACCCAGTGTATGAAAACCTTAAAAGCATTTCTAGTCAAGTCCTAACGCAATTAGTGGTATTTTGTTGTAACATCTGCACATAAACAGAGCCTGCTTCTGGCACCAAGGAGAGATGCAATCGCTGGAGCTGTCCAGAACTGATGCGAGGACACCTCGCGTAAGCTGGTCGATTCATTCGAATCAAACGCCTGCTGTCCAAGAGGCAGCAGATTCTCGGGTCCTAATTAGCACATTCATCTCGATACAGCCCAAGTAGCCAGCATGCGACACGACTGATGTAATGTGACATGGTGGTTAAAATTAAAAGTGAACACGCCTTTTAATTGTATTGGATACCTGCTAGCAATTCAGACAATGGGAATTTGATTCAAATTTATAGTATTAAATGGCAGCAGATGGACAGTAAAATGTCCATCGAGTTTGCAAACTGACAAGCATGCTGGTTTGCCAGATCCCTTCATTAAGGCATTGGTGGCATCAGTCAGGTGCTGATGCATTTCATCGTTAGCAGTGTTAATACATTTTGCTTTGGTGTGGGTGAGCAGTGAGATACGCTGACTGATGTTCTCTGCAGGTTAATTTGGAACTTCCTCGCCTCTTCGAACCATGGAAAAACCTTTCTCTGGTTTAGGGAAGGAATTTTACGAGCCTTCTGGTTTCAGTATCCAGTAAGCAAAAAGGCCAGCTGATAACAGCTGGAGAATGCTGCACGCTTTTCCTTCTGACTAACGCCACCCATCTCTTTCACGGCTCGGGATTTGCTGTTTATCTCAGTGTCTGCTCCAGATTTTTGAGTCGCCGTCTGTGGCCTTCTACCCTTCGCATACTTTAACAACATCCTCTGAGGGAGGATGTTTTCCTTCCCCCCCTTTCCCAGACAGTTCCTCAAAGAAGTTTGCAACCGTACCCCACGCTTAAACTATTCCCTCTGCAGACTCAGCGTCTCATCTGCATTCACTCATCAGCGCTCATTTGTATCTTAACATAGCAATCACAGCTATGGAGATGCTTGTCATCCTTTTCCCCTTCCACCTTCAAGCCTGAGCAAGAAACCTTATTAATTGGCTTCTGTGGCAGATATGCATATTCGCACCTGCATGCGTGCACATCCAGACACGAGCACACGTAAAGCCACGCGCATACATCCTACGTAAACCCACATCAGAACGAGCAACTTTGTCAACTCTTCATTACATTTCCTTCCTCTGCTGCTCTGTAAAACCAAAAGACACTTGCATGCAAACCAGGTAGGACACCTGCTCTGCACTGACCTTTCTGAACACCTAATTAATGCAAGTTAAATCTCCAGGAGAAATGGGTTTTCTATTCAGAGCCCCATGTGTTTCAAAGCTTATTATGGAAAAAGAGTCTAAAGGAAGATGTAACAGCTAAGCTTTTCTTTTTTTTTTCGTCAGGGGCATTATTTGAATCAAGTTGCTTTAAGCGATTTTCAAAATTTTCGTGAATGATCATCATTTTACAAATTAAATTTTGCAGGTGCCTAAGAAAGAGACAAGAGTAACATTTTTTGCCATTCCTCACTGACATAGCAGGGAGATTGCTAAATATTTCTTATTCGCTGTTAGCCTGCATAATTAAGCTTGAAATCAAGAGAACTTTCTCTGACAATCCTCAGTATTAATTTCGGGGAATGATAGCTTCTGTTTACTCCCGGTTTTCAGTATGTGTTTGTATATTCATATCCATACTAATCACATGTTGTTATATATTAATTAACCAAAAACTTATTCAGGCAAGAGTACTAAGGCTTTACGATGCTGTGTGCAGTTTATTGTCTTGAAATATAAATTGAAAACATAAGGAACAGAGGACTAAAGAAACGCCTGTGACTCCCTGCGGCCCCATTTGGTTGCTCACCTTCACCCTTGCCACACCGATGGGACAGGAGAGCGTAAAGCACACCCTGCCCGGGGTTTCATTCCACCCCTGCAATGGGAACAGCTCTTGCCACTTCGGGCAAAGCCAGACGCTGCCTCGGCGGATGGTCTGCAGGAAGGACACCTTTGCCAAGCCTGCATCCAAGCCTGCTCGGCAGGCAGGGGAGGCAGCTTCTCCCCTGCTCGCTGCCGACCCATGCTGGGTGCCACGAATCCCTGTCCCATACAGGGGGAACGGACCCCTCACCATTTATGTTTTCATGCTGCTCAATAGCGATTTGCTTTCCCTCTTTGATTTACGCCTTTCTGTTTGTTTGTATAAATGAAACTTGATTGCGCTGTAAGCACAAACATTTGTCACCTTTTTTTCCTGATGGCAAGGCAGTGCAAAGCAGGGACAAGGTCAAATACGAAATACTGGCTGACAACCCCACAGCCACTTCTTCTCCGAGATCTTAGTCAAATCAAGTAAATTATTCTTTATTGTACCTGTGAACAGAGCCTATAACCTCTACGAATTCAGTCCTTGTGCTAGGTTTGGCCATTTGGTCATAATAAATTTGTTTTCTGACCCATTGATTCAATAAACTTAATTTCAAAATTAATCTTTTCAGGCTTCAAACTCACTGGATCCAATTATGAATCCAATAGTTCCCTTTAAATTTAATACTCTGAAACTTGGTGGTCTAATGCTTTTTGCCCTTATGTGCCTCTTTGGTGCTTAACTTTATATTAGTCGGCCTATAAACCTAAATCTCTTAGGAAGAGAGCGTCAGAACAGCTCCCAGTCTTAAATCTGTTCTATCACAAACATTGGTATGAAATGCTCCCTCTCCCGCAACTCTTTCTTTTAATTGGTATTATTATGCACAACAGGTGATCATTATGCACTAGTTCAGTATCTATATTTGACTATGCGTACCAGACCAAACAGAAATAAGAATTTAGATTTTGATTATTTTTGCTGGGGGGGGGGGGAAGGTGGTACTTGGAAGTTTCTTCTAAATCAGATATAGTCTAAACAATTCACTCTCTGCCTAAAGGGGTAAGAAAAATCAATTTTTTCTTCATTTATTTCTAGTAATTTAGATAAAATTACAGTCTGTGGGGAGAGCCATTATAATTGCAAAATATATATATTTCCCTTCTTGCGAGGCACGGTTGCTAATACGGCTAATTTTAAATGGTCATGGCTGCAGGATACTCGGGGTAAAATTTGCATTTCTTACGAGAAAAGCAACTTCCGATTGTGCAAGTCTTTCTCCTTAGAAGCTCTCAGACTGGGCCACGAAGCTCCCCATCAGCCCCGACTACGCACCCAGACGGTGCCTGGAGCTCGAGTGGCACGGAGGGACGGATGCACACCTCCCAGCTGGGAATCCCTGGGGGTACATACTTGCCCTGCCTATGGGAGAGGATTTTGTTATTAAGGTGGCGACAAAAATCCTAATTCTGAGCACAGCGATTGGCATTCAGGGGTGTGGAATTTGCAGCGTTACTTAGTGGCGTTTCAGGACATCAGCAACGACTTAATTTTTACTGTTTAAACAGCCCGATTGTTTTAAGCAAGTGCTTATTGCAGCACTTCTCATCTGAGGGAGAAAGGGAAGACTGCTCAGCATGATCCATTAGGAAATTCAAGCCTTAAACCAAGTGACCACAAAGTCCTATCGGCTCCCTGAAACGCAGCAGCTGTACATATTTAATGTAATACAACCCTATATTGTTGCAGAGGTCCGCTGTTTAAAACACACATAAGGCAGGTGAAACGTGACTATTTTACTCCTCTGTTTGAAAAATGAGAAAGTGTGGAGCAGGGTAACTTCTCAAATACATAAATAAGCATTAGGCCCATGGAGAAGACAGGTACGCTGCTGCACCAGTACTAACAGATTAAAGGTCAGCGGTTAAATCTGAAACTATCGCAGCCTTGTTCCTTCGATCCTGTTCCTCAACACTCTGCTCTATTACTAACAGGTGAAGTGCAAAATAAGAAGCACGAAGGTCTGCTGAATCCTCCCATACCTGTCCTAATTTAATGACTGCATTTCCTAAATATTCTGTCCTCTGATCATTTAATGCCACAAATACACATGCAACGGGCAGCTCCAGGTTTCCCCAGCTGGGTTGGATTCTGTGCAATTACCAGTCCCACAGGTGCAAAGAGGGAGAAAATTTGACTCACTGCCTTATTTTGAAGCAGAGACAACAAAGCAACCAACGTTATCGACTTTATGTTATCTTGCCATGTTTCGCCAAGTCCTCTTCTATGACATTTTGTTAAATTGTGACCTCTTCAGTGAAGGATAGGGCATTTCACTGGGATATAGTTTTATATTAGAAGATTAGGAACATCTATTTTTATTTAGCTACATACTAAATAATAAATGGTACAGAGAGTTTTCTGGATGAAAAGATGAGGAAAATATTCAGAACTGTTTAGCTTCCAGAAGTTAATAGAGGTATAGAAAAAAGGGGGAAATCAGATGATCTGAGTCATCCTTTCTCATAATACAAGGGCAAGGTGACATCCAACAAAGCACATGGGTAATAAATTCTAAGTTAGGTAAAAGGGAACTTTTTCATGTTACCTGACTGATTGAATTCATGGCCATAAACTATTACTGAATCGTACTACTCATGGGTTAGTAAAACACTGAAGTATGCCTATGCATTATGTTAACATTGACTTATTTTTAATTAGCAGGGGATCTAAACCTTCCATATCAGGATCTAAGCTATAGATTAAAGAGCATCCACCATCAGCTGGACGTACTTTCTCAAGGTTTCCTGAGTTATCTAGTGCTTATTGCCGCTGGATATACGGGACCACCGAAGTAGGATCACTGGCAACGCCTCCACTCTTAGGATCTATTTTACTCAAGCCAATTTGTGACTGAAAGTCATGGGCACGTCATCTGACTGTGATCTGGATCCTGTTATCCCAGTGTCTGTCACACCGCAAGAGACATTGAAGAGCATGCACATAAGTGTGCAAGCGTGCACATACACACACAGTACATGGGAACTCCTTCTGAAGTGAGGAGCATCCTAGGGGCGTGTACTTCCCTCCTCTGCACTTCTAGACAGAAGATGTAAACACCACTCCTGGCAGAGGACTCCACGTGACTCTGACTTGCCTGTCTGCTCCAGTAGACGTTATGAGCTTGATTCTCCAAGACTGCCACTGAAATTCCACTCTGCTGATCTTTGCAACCTAATTCTTCAGGCACTTTTTTTTTTTTTTTTTTTTTTTGGCAGGAGGATGTGACCCAAATTTACGAAGGAGGGTAATTTGCTATAACAGTGCATCTTGAATCTAGGATCTACATGTGTTTATTTGTTATCAGCACATATTTAAAATACCAGACTTGGAGACCTGAATTTTGTTGCAACTTGAAAGGCCTTGAATGTTTTGTAGCATGAGGGAAAACAGTATCATTCAGAAAACCAAGATGTAAAGGGTTTTATGAAGAATAAATATTTCTAAGACAATAAAGGCTATCCAAAGACTCCTCTTGCACTAGTAAATACCAGAAGGACACAGCTACTTTTTTGACAACTAAAAAAAATGCTGGAGTGCTCCTTCCTTATTTTTCTTTACATGACATATCGCACATACTGCTGCAGAAAAACAGCTGCTGAAGTGGCCTAGAGGGCATTTTCAGGCACTGTACTTCAGCGATTACAGCAATTTTGTAGGCATTCGATATTAGGATTACATTCTAATTTTAGACAAAGTTAAATTTAAATTGAGTAGGAGGGGTTTTCATGCTACTGTAGATGTTCTAACATCACTTACCCCAAACCAAAAACTGTGTAAGGTCTGAATTTTGCAGCTATGATCACGTATTAGCCACGGTACACTTTAAAGGAATGCAACTATAGCTCACTAGGCTCGGTGGGAAGATGTCCACTATCACAATGGGACCAAGACTTAGGCCTTAAAAGCATTTACCTGCTGGCCACGATCCCACTGTCATGGAATTTGTGACACAACTTGCGCTACCTGGTAAAGCTGACACAGTCACACGCAGCCACCCTTTGCTCTATTGCATGGTGCCTCCTCTTAGTGGTGTGTGTGCAGCAAGCATCCTGAGACCCTGAGGCCAAATCAGGACTCTTATGTTCTTGTTTATTATTACCTAAACTCACTGACTCTCACAAAACCCAAGCATCAAGCTGAAGGAAACTGAAAGAAACAAGGTTAGTAAAGGGCTGACAGTCCAACAGACAATACAGATGGAAAGTGGAGGGACTGGGTGAAACAGAGAAAACAAAAGAAAAGAGCTTCTGTTAGATGCTAAATGAGACCCAGGCTGGGCCCAATTAAAGCTATGTCTATGCAGGTTACATCTTTCCTTATTTCTCTTACCTTGTTTCTCTTGAAATATGCTCTTCGGCAAGCTGCAAAGCACTTCTCGCTGCAGAAGCATTTCACTTCACTTCCCATACTCAGGGAATAGCGCTTGATTCCAACTTTCTGGCACCAGGCACACATTATTTGTACATTTGACACATCATCTTCTACAACAAAAATATAAGAACAATGTTTACATGAGATGCAAACACCTTCCTCAGACATCTGCACACTTACTCTTAGATACAACCGGCACCGGCTCATCTTATTTCTAACCTCTCCGTGTTTGGGAGTGGAAATGTGCCTGCCTGCGACTTCCAGCTCCTTCCATGGGTGACCTGTGCCAGCCAGGCTTAGCAGACTGGCAGAGCTTCTAGGACGGCTGGAAAAGATTATTAGCTTAAAAACGGTGCATTGCTGAAAAGCTCTGGAAGTCTCGAGAGCTTTTCAGCATGTGTAAGAGTGCACAAGTCTTTATTAAATAAGCAACCAGGAACAGAGGCTTAGTAAGTCCTGCTGCTCTGCTCTCGCTGCTTACAGGCCACTGCAGTAGGCCCTTCGGGTATTCTGCTTAGCAAGCTGGTGACAAAACACGCCTGGACAGTACTGCACCAAAGCAGGTCTCTAACAAGAGCCCTCTGTTAAATGAGAAGGGAAATGAAGTGCCCCACTCCAGTGCTGTTTCGCAATAATGACAAGTGTGTAAAATGGGAGCTTTCACTGGAATACAGCAGTCACCAAAACCCGGACTTGAGCAAGAAGGGAGATGCAGCACTGGTAAGGCCTGCCAGGCTACTTCCCAGTCTTCATGCTCATCAACCAAATTTTAATTCAGACCCCCTGAGCAAGCTCTTCTCAAATGTGTGTTGTGAATGTGACGTGTATGCCTTCTGAGATGCACAACTGGGCTTATTACTGAAGTCCTAGCGACATCCTTGTGCAGTCGTCATTCTCAGCCAGCTTCACAGACAGGGGCAGGGAATAGTTAAGCCTCCTGGGCAGACGACTGCAGCAAGTCAGCAGGAATCGTTTGACTCAAAACCCAGAGTTCTTCAGTCCCGATGTCCACTCTATTGTACAGCACGACCTTTCGGTTACAGGCAGCAGCCATTGTCTAACTGCTGGGAAAAAAAGTCCCCGAAGACTAATTGTTAAAGCAGTTCCTAGTCCATGAGCTGTGGAGAATTCATGGCTCAGAGAGTCTGTCATGCAGCCATCCCATTTCCCTATAAAGGATTTGTTTTCGAAGCTACACTGTCATCGTTCTGTAAAATTATTGGCAAACTAATTTTTAGCAGAGTGATTTGGCTCCTTTCCCCAGCTGTCATAACTCAGAACTACGTGCTGCATTTTATTCACCTTAACGGAATAAATATTGCCAGTTTAATAACTTTTTTCCTTCCACAAACTGTGTTATGATTTACAGCTACAAATAAAATTGTACAATGTAAAAAAAATGACCTCTTAGTTTTAATCAGACCGTCTACCCTTAAAGCCGTATTTAAGGCTAAGTTGTAACACAGATTTGTCCTTAACGCATTTCATCATTTACTCTTTAGTGGGATTTGTCAATATTATAAATGCTTTAATACACCGAATATCGAGGGAAATCTAACCAATTTGGCCAGGACTCGGGGGGGAGGTCACAGTTTGGGGGGGCAGGCATCGCACAGCATTCCCCCCGTGCCAGCCTCGCTCTGCCTATCCCAGCACAGCACGGCAGCTCTTACCATTTTCATCCCGAGCCATCTGAAGTACCAAGATTTAACAAAGGCATCCCGATCTCGCTGCTTTTGCACCGTAACCAAGCAATTCCTTACAGGCTGAGCTTGCCCCTTTGAATGCACCGGGACAAGAGGAGAGCCTGCGAGCCGAAGGAGAACAGCCAGCAGCCTCCTGGTTCAGGTAACAGCAACCTGTATTTCCTACTGACAAGAAGTGTTTTGTCTCCAGAAAATAGATCTACCAGTGATACCTTTATAACAGCCTTCATTACTGGTGAGAATAACTGTCATTAATGAAAAAAGAAAATTACAGAGCTGAAAGAGAGTTCACCGTCAAAGCAGGTGCCAGAGCACCTCTTTTTGAAGCAGGACGGCTTGTCTTGGGCACAGTTTTAAGGAGAAGCAGAGCTCTGCCACTGGGATTTCTCAGGAGTTTTCATGCGTGACTTAAGAGGGGAAAAACCTTAGCTGCCATTCAGCTCCTGCCCATGGTCACACATTGACTGCCTCCCATGGACCATCAGTAAGAGCACGCAATCGTCCGGTTTTAATTGCACGGCATCCCAGCAGCAACTGTACACACGGAAAAGCCACATCACACACGTCTCTGCGTGATGTTATGCAGGATGGTAAGGCTCATCCACCTCCTTCTGCCGAAGGCTTCCTTTCAGACAGACCCCAGCAAGGAGAGGAGAGGGGGGGGATGATGCCTTGCTCAGCATCGCTTAACTTGTGGTCCATGGATGTGGCAGTCAATAAAACAGCACAAAACGGTCCACAAACTACTACCAGCCACTGCCTGCACCTCCAGGAAGAGAGAGCTGGTATCCAGAAGGCATCATCAATATTAATCGAAATTTTCATCGTTTTGAAAGGAGGAAGGGCAAAGTGGAGGGAGCCTGCCTAAATATGAAGAACTTCAATTATTTCTCTCTTCTACTCCCTCCTCCCCAAGGCGTTAAAAAATAGTCACACGCAATATAGTCCCTTTAACTGTAACAGTAATAATAAATGTAGATGCCTCTTCCATTTATAAGACTCAGGAACACTGCTACAAGAGAATTACCTGCACGCTGGGGGGTCACGGCATGCTTTCCCTGGAAGAGCACACTGATATATCACTTTTAAGTCACATCTGCCCTCTCAGGTGTAGGTTTGGCCAACTAAATTTCTGATGCAACTGCATCTCCTCGTAATGCAATTCAGCAGGTGAAAAAGGAGAATATCCAATATCTAATTCCCCAAGGATCATCAGCAAGAGCTGCGCGCAGCCCAGCGGGAGGAGAATTTGCTCTAAAACCAACTCCTTTCTTTTAGCTCTAAGAGAAGCTAACTAGGGATAAGTACAGAGCCAGGCACTATGGCTTAAGCAGGGTATGTGGATGACAGCTAGGGACAATAAAGGTCCAGACCTGATAGTGTGCTTTCCTTCTTGATGGTGTTTACATGAGATCTGAGCAGGAGCTGTGAAAATACTTGCAGGATGTTTCACAACAATGTATTAAGCTTAGTGACTGAAAAAGAGGACTGCAACATTAACAGAAAATTAATAGTCCATGTATTTCTACCACTACAATCCACAGCAGTGGGAAGCAATAACTTTCAAAAAATCCATTAAGATTGTGTGAAATAAGGAAAGCCAAAGGGTGGTGCTTTAATTGCAGTCTTCCTAAACACAAACTGGAATAATCCGAAACCAGTAATTCAAATTTTCCACTCAAGATAAGATTCCTCTCACTTTTTCACAGACCTTTGTTTCCTAAGTCCAAATTCTTTAAAAATCACTTTACCAGACTCTTGCCTTTCTTTCAGGAAAACGTATCAAATCCCAGTATCTGCAACGCTCAGCAAGAAGAACCTGGGACAAGAATGCAGGGCAGCGGGGAATTTCAAATCAAGTAGTTTGAGACTGCTTGAGTTCGAGACCACGTCCTGAATCTTTCTTCTAAAGTCTTTTGGTGGGACAGGGCCCTGGGCAACCTGATCTAGTGGGTGGCATCCCTGCCCATGGCAGGGGGTTGGAACTGGGTGGGCTTTAAGGTCCCTTCCAACCAAAGCTATTCCATGATTCTGTGACTCTTCCAGGTTAGGTCTGCACTAAGAAAGCTTCTTCTCGATAATCACATGGGTGTACGACATGGCAATGCTCTCCAGCGTACACAAACTTTTGCTGGTAGCCTCACTGTGCATATCACAGAATCACAGAACTGTAGGGGTTGGAAGGGACCTCAAGAGATCATCGGGTCCAAACCCCCTGCCAAAGCAGATTCCCTAGAGCAGGTTGCCCAGGTAGGCATCCAGACGGGCCTTGAATATCTCCAATATATCCTCTTGAGTAACAGGAGCTCACCCTGACAGCATGCCCATGTCCACCACTTGAGCTCTCGCTGGAGCAGCTCTGCTGATGAAGATCACTCACCACCACTTTCACATAAGTTAGGCTGACACACGTTTGTAAAGTACAAAAATGACATTTGCAAGTCTTAGGACAGATCATTTTGAAGTGAAAGCAATTGATTTTTTCCTCCATCTAGGCTTGCCACTTTATGACCCGCTCTTGCAATGTGCTGAGCACGTTCTCAGATTTGTCACGCCTGTGAGGGATAGCACGGGTACTCCTACAGGTAAGACAATGGGGAGCTGTCAGAGCCACACTGAACAGCAATGTTGAGTTTTCAGCAGAATATCCCCACGGCTGTTTCCTGCAATCGCATCAGGTAATAGGAAGGCGTATTCCTTCCACACGTAGTACAAGACCTGAATTTCCAGCCACTCTTCATAGGAAGAGCTATTGTGGGAGTTCCAATACCGTGTTTTTTCTGCCCCCGGGTTGTGTCACTACAGGTGGAAGAAGTACTCCCTGCACCCACTGCACAGATACTATTCAGATACATCTCCTTGTGGTTTTTTGCTTGTGTATTTTTCATAATGAACAATGCAATAAACACGGTGTGTTTGCAGTGTTAAATCATGTTCCCAAAGGGAGCAGTTTGTATAACAAGATAAAATTATCACATTATAATAACTAAATATGCATCAGTCTAAAGCATGCTCCAATTAATCATCAAAAGTTTGCACCGCCTCTTTAGGTCTTAATTAAGCAGAATGTTTGGATTCTTTTTTTTTCCTTTCAAACCAGTGTGAAGGAGCTGCAGAAAACTGTTCCTCTAAAACCAATGAGCAGCATTTTAGACTAATCGATCTTATATGGAACTGTAATTTGGAGAGGTGGGGAGAAGGGAAGGAAGGCAGCGAGCACAATAGTGCAAATCCATCATGTATAGCTCTGTCCCTTTATCTAGGGAAACCAGCATGGCCTACAGTGCTTAGCAGGATGATCCTAAAATCCCTACAATTCTGGAGTTAAATCCTGATCAGTTTACTAACTTTAAGGCTGCAGAATTCTGCTAATACTGTTTTGAACTCACTGATAGGCATTTTCAACTTTAGTTTCATGAATCCAGACAAAACTAAATGCAGTCACAGCTCTAATCCTGAAGATTACGATGATCCCTGGACAGGTGCTCCAAAATCTTACTTTCCACATTTCCTTGCAATGAATTCCGCAGAAGACGCTTGATTGTTCTGGCAAGAAGAAAAAAATTACTCCGGAAGGTGCCCACCTGCAGTACCACGATGGTGATGTTGAGCAGGAGGAGGACGATGAGGACGCAGGGTCAGGGACAGAGATCTCAAAGGGTACATCCTCTGGACTAAGCGAGTCCATGCGGAACCTGTGCCTTGGCTGGGGTTGTGTCTGTGACCTGATACAGAAAATACTCTGGCAGCCCATCCTCCTGTGTGCCTCCCTGCAGCCCGACTCGTCCTGGCATGTGAGTTTCCTGCCACCACGGGTATCAGCAACCAGGCCTCACCACTACTTCTTTCTTATTTATTTATTTATCTATTTATTTTTAACCCTGTTTCCTCTTTGCTGCATCCTACCCCCTCACACTGGCAGTTTGGATCCCAGTTTTTTGGGGGGGGGGGCTTAAGGAATCCACCAGAACAGTCCCTTAGCCCCGTGCTGGGAACTACGCCCAATCCACCAGCACACATCTATACATTTTATAGCTGTTTTCATTAATGCTTTCTAATGAAAAGCTGCAAAAAGATCTGAAGACTAAGATCTTAACTTGACATGTGCAGCATCAGCAGTAAGCGTATGTGGTTCCCACTGGGACCAGTCAGGATTTCATACTGGTTAATCCTGAGTTACCTGGTGGGCACTCTGGCTTTCCACTGAAGACAACCAAGCAGCACGCGTTCAGATTTTGTCACCTCCAAGCAGTTCCTGAGGCAGATGTGCCCAAGCAAAGTAGAAGCACCATTTCCATACTTTTTCTTATATCCAAGATGCTTTATCTGATTAAACTTAAATTTTAAAAGGGAACAAACAAAACGTGTGCAATATTTCTGCAGAACTCTTTGTTAAGCACTGCTCCTCTAAATAGATGGGGTGCGTGACAAACTCAAGGTACAAGAAGTACCTTGGAAAAAGTAATTATGAGAGGAAGATTAAAAAACAGGGCTTACAACAGAAAGCTTGTTGCTGCCATGGCCGTGGAAATATCTCATGGGGTCCATAGTGCATTTCCTTTTAAAGCCCAGTCTCTTAAAGTTCACTGCTCTGCCAAGGAAGTCAAGTGTCCCAGCTCTTTTCAAAAACTCATTTGGGGGAACTGTGGCTTGCCTATGTTTACTATGCATGGGTTGAGGCGTATTCTCATGCGTAGTTCAGCAAGAGCTGAATGCCCACCACAAATAAAAGCTGGCATTCAGGCAGGTTTTAAACATGCAAAGAAAAAAGCACCTATTTCAGCTAATGGAGGGGGAACTCCCTGTGCGTTTTTAATATATGCTATTAAAGTGCATATGTGGACTTTGTGATTTTCTTTTTAGCACAAGGGAAACACTCGGCCCTCCACAGAGAGCAAAAGACATCAACAATGGGCTAGAAGAGGCAGGCTGATGGGCAACCACTGGCATTTTAAAACACAAGCACTAATAACCCTACGAGCAGTGTAAATTAGATGATTTTTCAAACCAAAACCAAAGCAAGTATTTGAAGAGCATTGACTAAGATTTGTTGTGGAGGTCTTTATCAGAGCGCTAAAGCTGCAGTTAAAGAAATTGTAAAACTGTTCAGCAACTGGAATAAGATTTGGAAAATACTGAAGCAGGATCCAGAGTGCAGTAAAATGAAAGTCACCTCAATATATAGGCTTAATTAGGTCTGATAATGTGGTCTTTATTTAAGGGAAACTGCCACTGGGTTCTGCCTGGAATAAGCCTTCTTGGTAATGCAGTCATAGAACCAATTCCTTGGTGAATTCAGACAGATAATTGTGGGATTCGGCTTTACTGCCCTGCTAACTACCATTTAAAAATCTTTTATGCTTTTAGATCCCCCTGACATAATTTAAATATTGATACAGTTTACAGCACGCAGCTCCAGAGCGTTCTTCAGGCAGGGACTCTGCTGCATCCCAGGAGTTGCATGGCTGATGCACCAACTTAACTCCCCTTGCCCTGCCATGGGGGAGCTGGGGCTTGTTTGCAGCACCGTGGGCAGCAGACGCATTCTGTACATTGCACCTACGTGGGGGGGACACTTTGACAACACCCGAGCTCGAAGGCTGGGCCAAACAGCAGTCATACTCCCCTACCGAGGTACTGCCACGAGTATCTCGAGGGAAAGCAAACCAAGGATGAGGGAAACGGAAACACTGCAGCCTGCAGCAGGTGCTGGGGGAAGGAGGGAGCGTGCTCTTGCCTGCATTTAAAG
Source organism: Anser cygnoides (assembly GCF_040182565.1). Lineage (NCBI taxonomy): Eukaryota > Metazoa > Chordata > Aves > Anseriformes > Anatidae > Anser > Anser cygnoides. The sequence goes on from NC_089875.1 coordinate 74,348,906, forward strand.
AACTTTTTGCATTCTTCTTTTGCATTCTTCTAAAACCAAGAAGACTAGATCTCAGCCATCCTGCATCCCATGCACAACAGATGCCCACGCTTGCCTGAGCAGAAGGGCAGAGTCACCGGGCGCCCTCCCAGATTTCCCCTCTGCACTCATGGCTGCAGAACAAACACTGGGATGGCTGGTACTGAACACTACAGTCATACACCCTGCACAGCTGGGGTGGTATTGTTATTTCCAGATCATTCCTGGCTTCCGCATTTCTGTTCCTCACCATTCCTACGTTTTTTGTTTTTTGTTTTAATTTGAAAACCATACTTTCTTTAGGTTGCTTTGTAGAACGTAAGAATCTTCTAACACCAGGCAGAAGTCGTCTTAATATCAGCTTGTTGCAACGGGTTGTACTCCAGACTAAGCCTGAAGATCACTCAGACCCGTGGATGGCCCGTGCACCACACGGGGGTGTGGTGCCCATGTGTTTAACTCTGCCTTTTTTGGGTGTAACCTTAGGGTACCACAAGGAGAGAACACCTCTATTGGAGCCTTTTGTATTTGGTCAGGTGGGAGTCTAATGTTTTCCAGGACTGTATAAGCAAATTTTCCCTGATTTGTCATTTGACTAAAACAGAAAGCAGAACAGCTTGGAGATGAATTGTATTCGCACTGCTCAAAATGATCTGGTTTTCAAAACAAAAAAAAAAGTCATAAAATAAGAATGAGGGGGAAAAAGGTTATTTTGTTCACTCTTCAAAGTTTTAGCCTCTTCATTTAAAACGCAAGTGTAGATAGGAGACTGTTTGAAGTTTTCCAGCACACTCAGGGAAGACCTAATCTGCTGAAATCTTCAGTGATTACTTCCTAGACGTAGTTCATGACCAGCACTCCTTCCTCCTCCTCCTTGAACTGGTAGCTGTTTCTGATATTAGGAATTAAATCTGCCTCCTTGGAAAGATGTGTCTTTCCCCCATGCTTTTTCTACCCCTGCAATTGCTACATTTGTGCACCTTACAGAGTATCTGTCTCATTTCTCCCTTTAGGCTCCTGTGAGCATCCCCAGTGCTCTGCTCTTTCTCTTCTCCTCCTTACCTCTACAGAATCTTACCTTCAAAAATTATTCAACTAATAATTCATTGTGGCTGTTTCTTGGATCTGCTTATCCTCTCCAGACCATTGCTCTCCTGTCCAAATGACTGCCTCAGCCTGTCTCTCTGACGCTTCTTTATGGGTACTGACCCTTCAGTTCAAGATCAATATGGCAAGAATTAAAGTCTTAATATTTTTCCCTGAGTGTTCACTCCATATTCTCTGCTTAGCAACAGTAGACCACACCATCGTCTTTCCCATCCTTAAGGTTCACGATTTATCCATCATTTTCATTTGTGGACACCCTCTTTTGAGCTAGAATTAAACTTTGTTGACTTTTTTCCTGTGCAACATGCAAAAGTTCTCCCCATCCATCCACAAAGGCTGGACTCATCCTGATTCTCACCATCTCACATCTCAGTCTCTGCAGCGGATTACTACCTGGTTTTCCCTCTGCCCTGCCTTAAGCCTTGTCCATGCCAAACATGCTGCAAAGAACCCTTTCTCTTCCCAGCATTTTAACCTTGAAGTTTTCCAACTTTTCCCTTAAGACTCCTTCTGCCTGCTCCCTTCTGTCCCCTTTCTTCATTTATTAACTCCACCAAACACAAGCTGGTCCTGTTGTCCCAGCAGGCCAGTCACAGACTGCCCCCACCACGTTGAAAATGCTGGCTTTCAGCTCTAGCAATCACTGATGCCAGGCTTTTTCATTTGCCTACACAATCAAGTAAGTACCTTTGTGCTGCTCCCCAGGTTGCCCCCACGCTTGTGAGGGGCTCCGAGAAAACATCCCCCCAGTTACCCTTGCCTGGCTTTGCATCACTCTGAAGTTCTCTGCTTTGATGCAGTGCCCACAAAACGGTGTCAAAGTGCGGTGCCAAGACCACTGCCTCGCACGCTGGCTCTCCTGGCTCCTTTGTACTCCCTTTTCTACTTGTGTTGACCCGTTGCTTCTTGCCTTACGCTTCACTGCAGGCTCTTTGGGGTGATCATGACTAGGGCTCCTACGCCCTAAGATAAAACACAGCAATTACTACGTGTGCCTATTGCAAATCCCACAAAGGCTGTGGTTCTCCTCCCTCTCCAGTCCTCCCAAACTTTGCTCTCTAAGCCAAAGGTGAGATAAATATGTTCATTTGCTCAGAAGTCATGGTAATCTGGTGCTCATTACTGATCATGCGATAAAGTCAGAGGAGGCAGAGATTATGCATTTCATATCCTTTAAGAGAGTAAAACATTGATTTTCATTATGAACTAATGAAGTAAAAACCTAAAGATGGAGAATACTTATGAAAAGCCTTGTCTGTGTACTACCTTTACAGGTACATCTGAACGCAGGACCACAAGCAGTAGGTGGACGGGCAAAGAACAGAAGGCAGTTGAGTTGGCCAAGGTTCCCCTGTGTCCGTTTAACTACTGTTGCAGTAATTTGTTTTTCTACTTCATCGTTCCATCTCCTCCTGCTTGTTTGATGTCATAAAAATCCAGTCGCTGTGGCAGTTTGCACAATGCATGTTACAGCCTTGTGTTCATGTACCACAAATTTCAGCATTCTGGATTCATTCATGACTCAGATTGGAGGAGAAAATAGCTTGGGACGACACAAGCCCTTGATTAAAGCTTTAGGGCCAAATCAACAACAGCTGAGGATCCAGCCCATATGGCCCGAGATCTTTAGCTGTGTAAGGGCTGCAGGAATGGGCCCAAATAGCTTTGGTAATTAGCAAATACCGTATAAAATAGATGAAAAGTCTTTGGCACGGAGCGCATATTGGGTAACATCTGAAAATTACTCATAGCATATTAGGATACTTCTTTGGAGAAAAAACTCAATGGCATAAAAATAATTTGGGAGGGGCCACTGTATCTGTCACGCCGCTACCAATGGGCAAACCGTCTGTTGGACTGACCAGTATTTTATTGTTACCTTTAGTAAGTGCAGTGAAGGGCAGAGGCGACCACCTGCCCCTGGGACCTGGCCCTACGAGCTGCTCTACCTCTGCAGGAGCATCCTCGAGGCTGGTGAGGACTCTGTCACCAGAGTGCCTCCCTGCGTGCAGCAGGCCAGCATCTTCAGTAGGCACCACGGGTCACCTCGGTCACCCACGAGCACCCAGGTGACAGCCAGGGACTTCTGCAGAAGCGGGACCAAGCCTGCTGCTACCTACATTCACCAATTACCGCACCGTGTACGACAGCAAACAATAACACCGCAATTAATCACCCTAGTGGAGCTCTACGAGTTACTTTCACGGATTATGGTAAGCAGCATGCAGAGCGGAATAAATCATTTTTCACATAAACTCCGAGGAATGGCATGTTATGAAATCACTCCTGATAAAAATCTAATGAAAATGTAAAACATTTCACTGGAGTCTCCTGGGTAGAGTCAAGATCACATTAAACCCTCTAGAGACGATGGTCAGGGATTTCAATGAGAATCAAGAGACAGTTTTCCCAGGATGAGCTTGTTAACCTGATATAAAGACACGATATTGATTTGATGGCTTTGTCTCTTTCACTGTTTCCCTCCTGGAGCCTATTTTTAATTTAATCACCTTTCATTAATTTACTTAAAAGGCTTTATTCATCAAAACAATATCATTTTTTTAAAAGCAGATGTTGCTCAAGTGCTGAGGGAGTATAATCCAGCTTGTGGAGTGTCACAAGCAGCAGAAGAGCCTGTCTGTTGACACTGCATTTGCAGAAGTTTTTCAAGAATATTAACAAAGAAAGTCACTCCCCCACCCTGTCTTTAAGTTCCCTGTGACTGGTTATTAAAGCGCTCTTACAGCTAAGTCACATCCTAGCAATCTCAGGACACGTGTCAATGACAGTCATCATTTTTAAATGTTCATTAGGATTTACCTGCTGGTGGCTTTATGAAAGGTGGCGGAATTAATGGGACAATAATAGGTACATTCCCGTGATCCTTTGACCCTGCTGGTGAGTCTGAAAGTCCATTTCCTGTGGCAAGCCCTGGATAGCTTGTGTTTATATTGTACGGTGAAATAACACTGTCCTCGGGTAATTTCGGTTTTGGCAAAGAATTTTCTGTAAAACACAAAGAACACATTGTACAGTATGACAAATATATTTCTTAGATGCTTTGATACTTTCACCAACCTGTTCATTACATTACTTACCCTAATACAAGAAGAGTGCACAAAAAATACAGATACTTTCCCCTTTAACAAATAAATACTTTCCATTATTCCTCAAACATTTTCCATTTCTTTAAATCAAAGTCACACTAAAAACAACTGTATTAAAAAAAAAAAAGTGGGATTATTTTGTGATATATATCTCCAGTCTGCCTTATTTAGTCAATGATTCCATATTCCTGCCCTTTATATGCACTGTTTTCATGGTGATCACACTCAGCATGCCGTGGCTTCACCAGGGCAAGAAGCATAAACTGAAAAATAAAAGAATTCCTAATTCTCGTCTCAATAATACAACGAGTAGTAAGTAGTGGAAAGGATTTAAACAGAGGAACAAAATATTGAAATCAGAGCAAAGTGTGCATGCAATGATGACAGTCATGATTCTAATTCTTTAATCCCAAAGCACTTCTGGATTTGTATTTGTAGGAATTTCTCTAATGCACCTCAGGTAGCTATGGGGTAGGACTTAACTGTTATTATTCTCTCTCCTCGCATCACTCGGAAAAAGAAACACATTTTTTTCTCTCCCACAGACTGCATACACCAAAAATCTCTACCTGGCACAGGTATTCGACATCTTTGTTTGGTACATAAAACATATGATTTGTCTCATGTGCCTACAGAAAAAAAGTATGTCACAGATTTCATTAGGCATAGCCTGGAGCCACAAAGTATTCAATAGAAGATCTATTTAGGAAAATATAAATAAATGAATCCTATTACTACACAGAAATAAGTTTCTTCAAAGGTGGCTTAACGATACTGCTTTTTCGATGAAATGTAAATATTGATCAACAATGTCACTACTACACAACTAACATGATGCAAACATTCATTTTTAACACAGTTCAATTGGTTCACCTTACCTCTAATTTTTCCACCTTTTTTCTAGCCATTTCCTCTTCAGAGCTGGTCTCTCTGGTATCAGTACTCATTGCAACACTCAGTGAGTACAATGCTGCTGCTTGCCACCAGAAAGCAAGCCCAAACACTGCTGTCTGCAAGTGCAGTGACAAGTGGTACCCTAAAAGCTTCTGCAGTTTTCTCTCTATACCTCACCTCTGAGAAATCCTTGCTGGGAAAGCCAAGATCCAGCAACGTCCTACACTCCTTTTCCCGCTGACCACAAGCCCCTACCTACCTGCTGGGGCTGAGGAGTCAGAAGGCAGCAAGTTAACTGCTCAAAAAAAAGGCTGAATCCCATCATTTGCATGGTGAGTAATTTCGAATCACATCGTGTGAAGATCCAGCAGCATCCCAAAATCTCCACCCCTTGAGAACTTGTAAAGTACTTGCAGAACACGGCATATTACAAACATCGCCGAGGAGCCTTTTATGAATGTTCAGGATGTTTCTTGCATGAGTTGTGAATATCCCAGCTCGAAACCTTTTGGGATTTTAGAAAGCCTTGAGCCAAAAACCTTTGTTTGGAAAGCAAAAGGGTTTCCTTAAATCCACACCACTAAAAAAACTCTCTCTCTTCTTCCAGTGGCGAGCAGTTTATTGGTACCGTAGGAACTTGACTTTCAGCTGACTCACAAAAGGTATTATTTGTGAAGATGTGTTACTAAGTGCCTACCAACAGCAATTTTGTTAAGTGATTTTCCCTGTACCCTATTGGCTTCCTCCTACTAGAAGGCACTCTCAGGTATTTTTATTTAAATCAACCACAAAGCGAGCAGCAGAACATGCTCCCTAGTCCCCGCCAATTCAGACAGGTTGAGGTATTAATCCTTCTTTGCGAGGACACAGAAACATTAAATCTCATTACCTTTGAGAACAGAAATGTGCTGGCGGCTTTCCCCATCTGCAGAGTAGTTCCTGAATTCAATATCTTCTCCATCCTTCAGTTCAACCTTATCATAACCATACCAGCCAAGGAGCTCATTCATAGTGTTTTCTGCAAAGTTCTGAAAGAGAAAAATTACCTACTTATTTATGTAATCAATAACCATCTGGAATGAAGGGAGGACTACATAAATCGAACGGTATCTTTGCTACACGAGGAAGTGTCAGGTTTGTCCCACCTCCTCAAAGACTAATGTGCATTTCACAAGTCAAGTGTATAAAGTGTAATGCGTTTAAATCTCAGACTGGCACATGTAATTATGACAAAGACTCATACATCTGTAATTTAAAGAAAATGAAAAGGAGAGTTATTTATGCCTTTCTGCTCTGGCATTCAGTGTCGGAAATGTTTTACCATACATTCGTCACAAAAATGTGTCTGTGTTACCATAAAATATTTAAGACTGCAGCAGAAATATAAGATATGAGTAACAGAAAACTAAGATTTTTTCAGGCAGCAGTTAATCAATCTTACTGCGCTACAGCCTTTTCAGCTGGAGGAGGTCACCGACACAATTACAGTTCCTGGAGATGCACGTGAACCAAATGAAATAAAATCACATCGAAGACATTCTTCCTCAGAGTTATAAACCCCTGCATATTAAAGGCACTTAAAAACTCTTTACCATGAAGGCATTTTATCACAGTGTTTCACATAAAAATCTCTTACATTTGTTTAAGAAAACCCTTCTTCTGTTTTGCCATATTTATTTTCAAAACAATTTCCAAGCAGCAGCGTGCTTACATTTTATGTTTGTGTGGAAATGCAAAATATGGAACACGGCTGTCATAACTCTCAAAGTTCCCTAGAAAACATGTCCTCCAGGTCATGTGTCAAAAATATTTCTGCGGAAAATGCTCATTACCGGGCCAGGAGATTTAGTGGAGTAAGTCAAGAACCCTGCAGCCAGGCAATGAAGCTTTGTGAAACTGGATGGTACCATGGAGGCACGGCTTACGGGTTTAGGAAACTCCTGGGGGAAACTGGCTAATGAATTATTGTCACTGCAAAGGTCAGCTTAAAGTAACATGACAAATGTAAAATGAAACCAAAGAGCCACAAACAAAGCCTTTCAGTTTGGTCTCTGTGTTTTTATTATTACTTTAAAACAAATTCCAAACTTGATTTTACCATAAAATCTTGACATCTGAAATAACGATCCTGACTAGCAATCTTCCTGTGACCCTGGCTATCAGCAAAGAAGAAAGCAGAACATGACACCCATCCAAAATAAATGCCGTGTGCCAAATCCACAGGTTGCTAGATTTTCTCTAGCAACAGCACCAGCTTAGGTTTTGAGTGGGAGCGAGCCTAATGATAGAAACACAGCGATCCTCGAGTCCTTTAAATAACTAAATAAAATTAATCAGATCCTAATTGCTTCCGGATCCCAAGCTGCAGCAGGCACCCTGCCCCGGACCATCCGAGCCGCGCCGCTGCCGCCTCGTTCATCACACGGGATTGCATAGGTGTTCCTGTCACCCTGGTAAAGCGGCTCTAAGCAATACGCACGGGCCATTTATACTCTGCCAGGAGTATCACCTGTGCCACTGTGCTACAAATACGATTTCCGAGAAAAGGAAAACCAAAACAATAAACCCACGGAGCATCAATTCCCCTGGTTTTTCCCCTTTCACTTGACCTCCCGCTGGAAGGCTCGATTCTGCGGCTCTTTTGTGCAGCCCCAAATTGCCAGAAAACATCGCACCACTCCACACCTGCGCCCAGTTTCAGCACTACAGGTGTGCTAGCCTGTTACGTCTGAGCTATGAGACCACTGCAGTTTGCAACAAAGAGTGCGCTGCAGCGTAATGTGGCTAATACCTATCCCCATTTCTAAAATACATATTTAAATTCTCATGTAAATGATGCTGGTGAGTTAGTGTTTTAAATAACACCAGAAACATTTTTCTAAAGGGTTTTTTGCTTATTAGTTTTAATTTTTGAGATGATTTCTCCTCTCTCAGTGCTGAAAATCCAAATGCAATAACCCCATCTCCACCCCATGGGAACCCAGCACTGAAACAACCCAGAGACAGCAAGTGAAACCTGGCCAGTGCAGCCCACCCAGAATGACCTGAGGGGCTCCGTGGACTCCCAGAGGAAAGCTCCACCACCTTCCCTTGCTCTGCCATGTTTCAGCTGTGGAGATGCAGCCCTGGAGATTAATCCAGCAAGGTGGAGGCCAATTGACAAAAGGCTGCCTGACTTAGACTCCATGCAGCCCAATTAACTGAGTAGCTCTAAATTTGCCTCCTGCGGATGCTTTGTGTTTTATTTGCACTGTTGATCAACTCAGGCAATGAGTAATTTTTAATTATTTGTCAAGGAATATGTAAGCGAGGCTGTGTATGTTTATTCTTTGCTGCAACAAGCTGCTGTCCCTCTTCAGAGCCTCGTCACAGTGATTGTTGGGCTTGCAGTGGCACAAAGCTTTAGAACCTTTCAAGCCTCATTTTACTGTTCATGTTGAGTGATGCACAAAAATGAACAGTCATAATGAGAAAAAATACATTTGATTTTGAGATTAGTCATAATAGAGACTTGACTTGTACAAAATAAAGAAATTAGCAGGGTCTTTGCTATTAACTTCAATGAGAGTATAATGAGGTCACATATCAGCGGTAACAATAGTAAGTATCTTTTTCACACAGTGATTTCTCCACAAGGATGCTTGAATTAAAAAAAAAAAAGTTAAGCCATTCCCCTTCATAGTTTGTCTTACCTATTACAATGAGGGTTATCACTCTTAATACCGTTCTCTCAGTGGCTAACGCCGGGGCTCCATTACAGAGCACTCTGTACATACTGAACCAAGAAGATGATCGCATCCTTAACAAGCTGATGGCCAAAGCTGAGAAATGTGGGATTTTTAATTTTTTTCCACACTGACTCCCATGCATAGATGGGCATCCACAGAGCTACAATATCACCTTCTTTCAGACTCCTAATTAAAATACCCATCCACAGTGATGTCTGACATCTAGATGATGGCCACACAGGTCAAGTGCTCATTGAAGCTCCTGCCCTGAAGCTGACCACCATCATTTCACTGTTTCCGTACTTTCTCTTTTCTTTCCGTATCACTGGTAGGCCCAGCCTAAGCAGATTCAA